>NC_089731.1:16006595-16318768 GCF_035083965.1 Branchiostoma lanceolatum
TTTTGAAGAGCTGACAGATAAAGAAATCATTATAGAAAGAATAAAAAAGCTGCTCAGTCAGTTTGAAGTCGAAGACGTCCAAACATGCTTTCTGGAAAAAAACTCTCCCTATTTTGGAAAAATCCAGTCAACAAAGAAAGATATGTAACGTGTGTGACGCCGAATGGCGGTTATACTGGCTATATAGATACAACATAATTAGTTCCACTGTACAAAGTCTCACTCCAGTGTTACAAATGATGTCCCAAATATGGTGCAGTGTGCAGTAAAGCCTGAGTCGCTATTGCCCTTAGAAGGGCAAACAATTGTACAGTAATTGCTGTATTTGAAGTTACCAATTTTTTTTTCAATATTAAATGTCAGTCACACTGGATAACACTAAACTGTACATTTTTATTTCAGTATTTTGATACGAACCCAGGTGATGGGACCCTGGAATTTGGTAGGAGTAGACCTAACCATGCTCCCAGAAACACCCAACAAATACTTGTTCACGGTCACAGATTATTATACAAAATGGGTAGAAGCCATCCCAATAAATTCGAAGTCTGCCAAAGAAGTCGGTGCCTGCATCATGAAGATATCTATCAGCACGAGGCAGCGGTGCAATTATATCTGACCAGGGCAGAGAGTTCATAGGTAATGATGAAAAATGCATATTCTAATTGGCAATTACATTTTTCACGCGCCAGGAAGACAAACTTGATGGGGGGAATGACTTAAGATTTTGAATATTCCATCCAACAAAAACCCAATGCACATCTCTTACACCACTCTAGCGTGCTCATGACCAAGAAGAAGTGTGCTCATGACCAAGCGTAACCAGACATTCAGTGGATGGATGGTAAATCTTAGGAGAAGGAACAACTGAGCTGTATCTGCTTGCAGGTGTTGCGCCGAGATTGTGCCTTAATCTGGTACCTCTGCCTTGTTAGCGGTGTATTGATGTATATCTATCGCCAAAAGAAACATCACAGCGATCTTCTGTCCCCCGCATCTGACCGTCTACGGTTATACCATTAGACCCGCAGCAGTGTTCGGATGTAACTACAGGTCATGCAGACCGTATGAAACATTGACGGCCAAAGAAGGTGACCAAGACACCAGTTCTCATTACAACAGACCAAAGGCTTGGTTGAATCAAGATACTATTTTCGATGCTTTCGGGTAACGATCTGTGTCAAGTCAGCAACTGCAGGCAAAGTTGTGATGCGTAGGATCCTGCATTGGTATTACGAGAAAGTAGGTAAGCCTAAGAAGAATCGGCCTTGACAAGGGCAGAAATTGTAAAGCCACAGATCATCAGCATGGTAAGAACATCAAAACTGAAGTATTACCGAGATCCAATACCCTGGTCACTATTTCCACTGTACCGCTGAAGGAAACCAAAGGTCCGCTCAAGACCATTTGAAAGGAGACTTATATGAACGGGTGAAGGTGCAAGATCTGCTTGGAGGAAGAGGCACTATGGAAGTTAGACGAACAAAACATTGTCAGCAGTTCAGGTTGTCCTTCAAGTTAGAAAACAATAAGACTAGTTCACTTTTCGAAGAGACCAAAAATCCAGGTTTTACTACTAAGTAGATGTGACTATTATAACACGTCTATATGAATCCAAATGTCTAGCCTAAAGTTGAACAAGTTTTGATGAATGATTTCCCTTATTCTGAAAACCATGTCCTGCAGAATTTACTTGAAACATCTCAATTGTCAATCGTGACTCCAACCTAAGGTGATGAGCAGGACGGTGGTATAAGTTACCGTCCGTTGACAGTGTGGCCTTGACCTAGAACCAGTTTTAACATATTCAACTCAGATTTCGAATATGACGACGCAGCCAGATGGAAGTGGCTCAACTGAAAGTGGTGCCTCATCGCCATCACATGCAGTTGAAACATATTGAATCATGGTTGCTCAAGTGAATAGATGGGAGGCCACATAAGTTTACAAACACCAACATTTTGGTCCAGGAGTTGAATGTAAATGGTTTTCTATGTGATTCTGCATTCAGTGAAAGAGGCACTATCTCTTCAGAAATTAAGTTCAACTAAATTCAAAATCTCATACATCGGGCTGACTTCGTGTCTGGTTATACTATGTGCCCTTTGCTCTCAGAATGCCAGTTACAATACAGACGGAGAGAGGTGGTTGTTTAATTCTGGAGGTAGTGCTAGACTTCTATCATGGCTTTGTCGAGGCTTCCACATCTGACATTGTTGTATATTTATCAACATTGATTGGCCTCTGCTAGCAGTTTAAAGGCATTGCCTTCTTTGATGACGTTTAACGTGGGTGCGTAGTAAAAACCAAGCTGCAAGGCAGCCGGACTGACTTCATGTACTGTTACTTTGGGCTCTTTGAAATGTACAGACGCATGCACAGCAGAGGCGTATTTCTTGTACCATAGGTTTATTGATGAAAGACACGTTTCTCATTTTGTCATTGGACAAACTGTGTAACTAAAGACCACCTATGTGTAGAGCAAGATGCCGTCATCTGAGCGAAAGACTTGTGTCGCCCATGAAAGTGCTAGGTAAAATTATTTGTAAGTCTCCTTCCTGTCATTGCAATTTGTACTGCATAGGCCTAAGAATTTTCATATCGACATAAAAGAAAAGCAATTTCTGAAGTCATACATTTCTGCCACATGCAGAGATTCAAACGTGCTCCTGCTGAGACGTATTCAGTGACACCATCAAGGCAGTGGTGAGGGACACATATCCTGGCGGGGATGGGTAGGTAAACTCCAACAACTGACCCGAAAAGGACGCAGATGTGGAGGACCTGATAGAGGATAACAGCTACAATGTAGTCTACATGGAGTTCAAAAGCCCCTCCTGTCAAAAAATCTGAGGCTCCTCAAAAGTCCAGTGTACGGCCAGTTTTTTACACTTCATGAAGTCTTCAATTTCCTTTACATAAAAAAAAGCAATAAATGTGATCACCATATGTTTTCTTCAAAGTTCCATCTGTTTTTCTACAATATTGTAGAAACATACATCATGACACATGTGATGACATTACAAATTTTAAAGCACTTCATCTTTTGTAATAATGTGGTAACATTTTGTTTCCATTTGCTTTCTAAACATTAGGCAAATATACTACAAATCCTCTTACGCTAAAAAGGTAATGCAGCAAGGTAATGAAAAACTGGCAAAATATGTGAACACCATATGTTTGTTTATCTAGAAGTTTTCCCGCCTTTAGTACCTCGCACCTGCGCACTAGGTACCAGGGGCCAAGACCCCGGATGTAGTTTTCTTTTCCGTGCAGAAAGTTCTGACTTTTGTCAATATAACACGTGAGTTCTTGTGCGTGTGTGAGTTACTTAAATCTAAAACTATTACATGTTTACAAACTACACTTAACCATTGTTGTCATTTCTCTTTCTGTCCAGTACTGATGCAAAGGAAGTATGCTATTTGGGGGTACTAGCAATGTAGATGAATGTAGATGCAAGTTAGGGATGTATATCAGAAACAGGAGTTTAGGTACTTGACCTAACCTGACCATGTCCTGCTGTCACAGTAAGGTTAAGTACATTTCCCCTTTTATACTGTTAAGCAATATGCGAGCTTATTTTTCAATACTTCGTGGCCTGATCATTCATCTACTCTAGATACAATAGAGTAAGATGTACATTTTCTGCTGCTGTTCTGTAACATGCTTCCTTAACCACATTATGTGTACCACTGTATCAACACCAGGCGTAGCTTTCTTTCAACACCAGGCGTAATCTGGGTTTTCTGAAGACAGAGAGCTGGGTCTAACAGGAAGAGTGGTGCACCTCAAATGCCATATTGAGTACACTGTTTTTATGGCATCTAGATCACTCACAGTATCTCTGCATTTTTATCGATTCTATATGCCTTGTTGTTTTGTAATTGCTTACAATGCGGAGACCGAAAGGAATGCATCATTTTTGGTGGCCTCGCCATCCAGCAAACCCATCTAACTAAGCCGAGCAAGCCCCCTCTGAGCCAAAGGCACAGTCCCCGAAGTCTGGGTTTCCAAGAGGCTTGACAGCTGTGACACTAACAGGCCTAACAAACCCTGAGTAAGCTGGATGTTATGCCGTTGCGAATAGGCCTTTGCTCTGTCATCCATATTTGATATGGATATGTTTGATCGATTCATCGTTGTCAGCGACAGGGTTGTCCCAGCACTCAGCAGTAGGTTTTGAGATGATTTGCCACACTTGGAGATAAACACTTCAGAGATCACCAGACCCATGTGCGATGCTGAACACCCGTGTTGTCACCATGCTTTTTAACTGGGTCGACCTAGGCCCTGTGGGATTAAGAAATACACATCTTTCAATACAACTTATTACACAAATTTCAGGCATCATTCTGTAGATGAGACCACAAAAGAAGAAATAATTTTGTTGATTCACTCAAACAGTATAAATATATTTGAGGAAGGGCACATGTGCACGGGTATCTGTGATCTGGGTACTCATGAACAGCTCAAAATCATACAACCCCTGACAGGACAAAGAAAGCTCGTGCCAAGCTACATTTTATAACACTACATTTTCCATCAAGTACATTCTCGGGTACTTGTCATAACAGGTTCTGTACTGTTGTCCAAGGCACAAAGCAGGCTTACATAGCTGGAACAAGCAGGAATACAAAGAACCCTACTAGTAGTGGCCTTTGTTCTCCGATTACAGGACTTGTTAACAGAAACCGACCTTTCTACTCGTAAACATTAGAAATATCGTCCACAGCCTCCAGGTTTCACACACCAAAACACCAGTAACATTTCACCGGTATTGGAGAGAATTTCGGCCCAAAAATCCTTTTCGGCGACACGGTACACGTCTGAAAATTTACCACACTTGCGTCCGCCATGACCCGCCCTAAACACGATTTTTCTAACCAGTAACGTATTGTACATCATTGTATTAACTTATCACCGAAACAGCCACACTACACGGTAACTGCGAAGGTTTTCGAGGCAGGAATTAGGCAAGATACTACAAAGAAAATTCTGTGGTCTGGCCAAGCGGTCAACCTCACCTCACAATGTCCGCCCTGCACCTAAAATGAAGCGAGTCCACACACGACGAGAGCTCTGACACACGACCGAAGGAATCCTTTTATATCCCTGCGCGTAAACATTTGGAATGCCGCTTGACTCCAAATGAAAGACTACCGTACATTTTACATTTTCTACAAATAACAAAGGTCTAAAAGAAGTGTTTAAACCCAAGAATACAATTAGATTGAGCGGTATTTTACAAGACGTTCCCTGCCATGCTGCACTATTTCATGGCGGCACATGTGTACGTTCTGTCTGTGGATGGTATACGGTGGCGGCTGGGAGATGACGTAATCTGTAATACGAGGCTGGCTTAGGGTTTTCCGAAATACTGCAAAGCCGTAATATACAAAGACTCAGCTTCCCGACCTTGAAATCAAGGTATCACCAGCAGCACCATCGCTATCTTTTTGTCTATAAATATTTGCTGTATAGTTGTAAGAAGTGCAAGTATGGCACTGACCTGAAGGTAGATTTTCCAAAGGTGTGAGTGATGAAAGCCGCAGAGGAATGGCAGAAGCAGAAGATGAGCCAATGAGAAGGCTCAGGTGTCTCAACGAACACGCAAGGTGTTACACATGAAATGAATGAGACCTGAAAGGCAACGCATTGGGTACGATAACGTGTGACGTGTGACTTCAACTGCCCCGAGAAGGCTTACGATGGTCTATGACACACGTACATGTACGTCTAGTATTTGTTTACCAAATGCACAAAACTAACAATCAGTTGCACCATCGAAAATAAAATCACACTGTCTACTTCAAGGCCAAGCCGGTGTGATTATCTATTCATTGCCACTCCCATGTCAGAGGTGAAATTTTGAGAGCGACCAGACAGGTTCGGCTTCATTTCATGCAGAAGTAATACCGTGTCGGATCATCGCTAAGATACGTCTTTAACATTATCGTCCTATTTGTGGCTCACAGGCGGGAATACATTTACTGTACAAATTCTAGATCTCTGAGGAATGCTTGCATTGCGACGTAGAAAGTAATATATGTATAGATGTAATAATTACACTTTTGAGGCCGCACTTTCTTCAAATACGTTGGATTGGAGCGGAGTTGGGAGAACTTCAGAGCTTTTGCTTACTTGCTTACTTGCTTATGGCAGTCCGTCGTCGCCGACGATGACGTCAATTCCTGTGTGTCCTGATGTGGCTAGCCAGGCCAATTCTGGAGAGGCAAATCCTTCCGCATACGGTGCATGGGTGTTCACCTCCCGTGTGGCTTGAGGGCTGATGCCGCTTGGCTCTGCGCTCCTCACACTGGCGGTCGAAGTTGGTCGTGAAAGAGGCGGTTCCTGCTGTACATGCCTCTTTCCATCTACTCCGCTGCGCAGAAAGTTTCTCTAAGTTCTGAGGCTTGATGTTGCATTTTTTTAGGTTTGCTTTTAAGTTGTCCTTATACCTCTTTAGCTGTCCCCCAGCGTTGCGATTTCCAGCAGAGATTTCTCCGTACAGGATGTGTCTAGGCAGGCGGTAGCTTGGCATACGGATGATGTGTCCAGCCCATCTGAGCTGCCTTTGAAGGAGCAGAGATTCGATTGGCTCGATGTTTGCCCTGCGTCGAACCTCGGTGTGGGGTACCTTATGCCACCATTTGAGTCCGAGGATTCGCTGAAGACACCTCATGTGGAACTGCTCGAGCATACGGATGTGACGGACTTCAGAGCATAGGTCCCTCTATAAGTATAACATCACATAATCATTTTAAGTAGAGCGTTGAGAGGCTGACTGAATTTAGCGTCACATGTAGCTCCGGGCGTTGTAGGGATGCTCCCATATGCAGGGTCCCCTCGAGGGGGTGTTGGCAAAAATCAGTATGCAACAGAGCTAAAGGTAAGGTAAAGCATGCATCCTCAACTGAGGTGAAGCATAATGCTTTTTCAAGTAGCTAGTGGTAGTGCAATGCAGTTTCGCCACGGCTCGCGTTTTTGGCCAAGCACACTGGATCACCCCTACTACTTCTCGATAAATGTGTTGGGTTCTTTTACGTGTAGATGTTTGAGGCTTACGCCCGGAGCCCCCTCATACACGGGGCCGCCGGCTTTACGTCACCATCAGAAATGGCGAATGCAATCACTTACAACATGTCCGAGCTAAAGTGACGCAGAACTAGAAAGTTGAATATTGCGTTAAGTGTTGAAGTCGGCTGGGAAGCCTCATGACTTATCGTAATTCGTAATCAGCTCTGAGAACTTGACGTAATTCGAAATCGGCGGCGAAAATTTTGCCTAATTCATAATCACTAATGTAGGCATAGGACGTGCCGAATTCGTGTCTAAATATTCTTTTTTATGTTAACTAGAAATATAAACTATACAAATGCAAGATCTGACACATGTTTCGAGTATTTATGCCGTCATTTTCTTTTCTCTACAAAAAAAATCGTGCTTTAGAAAATATAAGATACCTCATACCCTACAACATAGTGGTAGGGTCTGAAGTGACGTGCGCAATATGCGGCGAAAAGTCATTGAGCGTCAAGTTGGTCCACATTACGCCGAAAGTTTGTCTCCGATCCTCCTGATTTCCAGCCCAGATTTGTCCCCATGGCGGCCCAGAACCGAGTGTTGATCCAGGGAGGCCGGGTCGTGAACGATGACCACTCCTTTGACGCGGATGTGTTCGTGGAAGACGGAGTCATCTCCCAGATAGGCATTAACCTGCAGCTCCCAGGTGGGACCCATTTGCACGCTTATCGCCAGATCTAGCTGTCAATCAATCAATCAATCAATCAATCAATCAATCAATCAATCAATCATTACTTTGTCTTGGGATGAATTTGATTGTATGCTTTTTAGTTTCTTACCCATGATATTGTGTAACACTATCTACCTTGAATTTTGTAACCATGTGAACATATTTATTTAGTCTCGTGGGGATTTTAAAAACGGCCCCACTCCCAAACACGGGGGCATGTATGATATCATTTTGGAGATTTTTAATCACTGATTTGTTACAAAGACTTATCTTTTGTCAGTGACTAAAGAAAGATCTTGTAGAACTAGGTTTTATACCAAAACTCCGAATAGATGTGTTAATGAAGTGAAGTCAATTTCAGATGGTTCAATTGAATAGTAAGTTAAGACAATGTGGTATGCTAATGAATCAATAAGATCCAGTTGTTTTAGCAGCTAATGTTGTTCGTCTTGGGGGGGGGGGCGTTGGAAGCGCGTCGACCCAAATGCCAGAGTTTTGGTAAAAAAACTAGTTCTACCAGATCTTTCTTTAGTCGCCGACGAAACAAAGCGGATGCTATCTGAAACGTATAACTTTAAAAATTTTATCCAGTTGCTTAAGTTACTATTTTTGGCGTATCTTATTACCTGGATGTCTTACCTTTATCAACATAACATCAATAAGCTAGTTCGGAGTTGCTACTACGCATGTGCAGTGTCAAAGGTGAAGGCCCCCGGCTTGTAAACAGTGCTCGTCTCCACATTGTCTAGATTTCCATAACAATTCCCAGACGGGGTTTGTTCACGTCTCGGGGGCCTTCACCTTTGACACTGCACATGCGTTGTAGCAACTCCGAACTAGCTTATAGTTTGGACGCAGAAGAAGACGGTTGAATATTGCGTTAAAAATCCTTTTTCTGAACCCTGGGGCCAGAACCATAAACTAATTCAGGAAATACTTCCCACTGTGGCCTTGCTGCAGTTTGAAAGGTGGATTGGCCCCCATAACTACATAAACACATAAAAATCCAAAAAACTGACTCCAGCTTGAAACAAAGGCAGGAGAAGATTAGCATAATACTGGTGAACAAGATTCAAATATTTTTTTCTACTGGTTTTTAAAGTAACATTATGAAACCATACAGAATGACACAGAATGATTGTAACAAAACTACATAGTCAAAATAACTTTCAGTTTTTAGAAAATCAACCTTGTGTTCAAATAAAAACTCTCAAATCAGCCTGTCAAAGTTGTTTCAAAGTGTCTAACTGTATAATTGCAACTTGGAAATGCCCTCCTCACAGTTGAATTCAAATGTCTGGAGCTCTGTGGAACTTGTAAGGCAGAGCTGCACATGAACTGCCAGCCAATGTCTTTACCTATACTACCAAACAGAGCATGGTATTTTAGCCAGTGTTGTCATTTATATTCTGGGTTACATAAAGATAACTTCTTCATGTATAATCATACATCAATTGTTATCTCAAAATTTCAAAAGTTTTTTTAGAGCATCTTAGGTGGTGGTGACTGTCTTAGCCAGGCCACCACCCATGTGAACACCCCGGCAGTCAGTAGCAGACTGACCCTGGTAGTTTACGTTAGCCGAATTTATTGGGTGATTTTATAGTACAAGCATGGTCTTTAAGTGTTGAAGTCGATTGGGAAGCTTCGTGATTTATCGCAATTCTTAATTGCATTGTTTCAACTGCGAAAACCTGCTTTCCAACTCTCTCAGTTGGGTTAAGGCGGCCCAGGAAGTATTATTCCATACATATCAATACATATCCTGTAACTTTCGATAGCCTTGTCGCACCACGATGAAACTTCACACAGTTTTAGAACTACTTAAAACGCATTGAATAAATTATACTTTAGTTTTTCTACAGCTAGATTTTGGGTTAGAAATACACATTTTGGTTAAAAATAGCTGTGCATTTCATGGGTTTACGCGCGCAGGCGGTAACACCAACTTTCATAATGATATTTTACAAGAATAGAGCTAACCTCATACAAATCATTTTTGTCCGAGGCTATTTTGTTTAAAATGACGATTAAATTTTTTTTGGAGGTCAAAAACATCAGAAACCACTATTTTTGGGTCATATTTTGTTAAAAATTCGCCCCAGTTTAAAAAAATCAAAATCTATGCAAAATAGCCCCGGACAATTTTGATAAGAAAGCTATAATGAAGAATATTTGATTACTCCAAAGATCAAGTCTGTTGTTTTGAGCCGCGCGTAATGCCGTAAAACTCATAACCGGATCTCACACACGCAGCTCGTTGTCTCCTGCGAAATCCAACACCTGTGACGTAACGACCGTTCCCTTCGAACACCATATCGAACATATAGAACCCCCTGTTCTATTTGGAACACCTCCGTCAAAACAGCGCTAGTAGGACTCGGCGCGGCACATGTTCGTGGAGGAGACCTTCCAAACCATTTGATTGAAACATTTAGAATGTAATACAATCCAAATCATGGCCTATAAAACAATTTTGTACATATAACGTTACGTACACCTGAGATATATATGATTGGGCAGTGGAATAGACCTTGCGCCCCCCGAATTGCTCTGTAGTGGAACATTTCGAACCGTGTTCGAGTTCGGCCGAGCCGCTGGCCAGGCACGCGGCCGAACTCGAACACGAATTTTGGAGCCTGGGCTGTCTTAACCCAACAGAGTAGCTGACCAAAGTTACGCCCCCCACCCCATACTTATAAAGCATTATAGACCAATTCAGTGCTCCGGTCTAAAATTCAATCTCTTTATCAGAATGTTCAAACTTCACATTCAAACGATAGGGCACTTGGAGGGTATTTGAGGAAATGAAATCACTTTACTTTCTCATTCATGGTTAGGAAGTAATAGCTGACCAAAGTTACGCCCCCCACCCCATACTTATAAAGCATTATAGACCAATTCAGTGCTCCGGTCTAAAATTCAATCTCTTTATCAGAATGTTCAAACTTTACATTCAAACGATAGGGCACTTGGCGGGTATTTGAGGAAATGAAATCACTTTACTTTCTCATTCATGGTTAGGAAGTAATAGCTGACCAAAGTTACGCCCCCCACCCCATACTTATAAAGCATTATAGACCAATTCAGTGCTCCGGTCTAAAATTCAATCTCTTTATCAGAATGTTCAAACTTTACATTCAAACGATAGGGCACTTGGCGGGTATTTGAGGAAATGAAATCACTTTACTTTCTCAAGTTACGCCCCCCCCCAGCCCATACTTATAAAGCATTATAGACAATTCAGTGCTCCGGTCTAAAATTCAATCTCTTTATCAGAATGTTCAAACTTTACATTCAAACGATAGGGCACTTGGCGGGTATTTGAGGAAATGAAATCACTTTACTTTCTCATTCATGGTTAGGAAGTAATAGCTGACCAAAGTTACGCCCCCCACCCCATACTTATAAAGCATTATAGACCAATTCAGTGCTCCGGTCTAAAATTCAATCTCTTTATCAGAATGTTCAAACTTTACATTCAAACGATAGGGCACTTGGCGGGTATTTGAGGAAATGGAATCACTTTACTTTCTCATTCATGGTTAGAAAGTAATAGCTGACCAAAGTTACGCCCCCCACCCCATACTTATAAAGCATTATAGACCAATTCAGTGCTCCGGTCTAAAATTCAATCTCTTTATCAGAATGTTCAAAATTTACATTCAAACGATGGGGCACTTGGCGGGTATTTGAGGAAATGAAATCACTTTACTTTCTCATTCATGGTTAGGAAGTAATAGCTGACCAAAGTAACGCTCCCACCCCATACTTATAAAGCATTATAGACCAATTCAGTGCTCCGGTCTAAAATTCAATCTCTTTATCAGAATGTTCAAACTTTTCATTCAAACGATAGGGCACTTGGCGGGTATTTGAGGAAATGAAATCACTTTACTTTCTCATTCATGGTTAGGGAGTAATAGCTGACCAAAGTAACGCTCCCACCCCATACTTATAAAGCATTATACACCAATTCAGTGCTCCGGTCTAAAATTCGATCTCTTTATCAGAATGTTCAAACTTTACATTCAAACGATGGGGCACTTGGTGGGTATTTGAGGAAATGAAATCACTTTACTTTCTCATTCATGGTTAGGAAGTAATAGCTGACCAAAGTTACGCCCCCCACCCCATACTTATAAAGCATTATAGACCAATTCAGTGCTCCGGTCTAAAATTCAATCTCTTTATCAGAATGTTCAAACTTAACATTCAAACGATGGGGCACTTGGCGGGTATTTGAGGAAATGAAATCACTTTACTTTCTCATTCATGGTTAGGGAGTAATAGCTGACCGAAGTAACGCTCCCACCCCATACTTATAAAGCATTATAGACCAATTCAGTGCTCCGGTCTAAAATTCAATCTCTTTATCAGAATGTTCAAACTTTTCATTCAAACGATAGGGCACTTGGCGGGTATTTGAGGAAATGAAATCACTTTACTTTCTCATTCATGGTTAGGGAGTAATAGCTGACCAAAGTAACGCTCCCACCCCATACTTATAAAGCATTATACACCAATTCAGTGCTCCGGTCTAAAATTCGATCTCTGTATCAGAATGTTCAAACTTTACATTCAAACGATGGGGCACTTGGTGGGTATTTGAGGAAATGAAATCACTTTACTTTCTCATTCATGGTTAGGAAGTAATAGCTGACCAAAGTTACGCCCCCCACCCCATACTTATAAAGCATTATAGACCAATTCAGTGCTCCGGTCTAAAATTCAATCTCTTTATCAGAATGTTCAAACTTAACATTCAAACGATGGGGCACTTGGCGGGTATTTGAGGAAATGAAATCACTTTACTTTCTCATTCATGGTTAGGGAGTAATAGCTGACCGAAGTAACGCTCCCACCCCATACTTATAAAGCATTATAGACCAATTCAGTGCTCCGGTCTAAAATTCAATCTCTTTATCAGAATGTTCAAACTTTACATTCAAACGATGGGGCACTTGGCGGGTATTTGAGGAAATGAAATCACTTTACTTTCTCATTCATGGTTAGGGAGTAATAGCTGACCAAAGTAACGCTCCCAACCCATACTTATAAAGCATTATACACCAATTCAGTGCTCCGGTCTAAAATTCAATCTCTGTATCAGAATGTTCAAACTTTACATTCAAACGATGGGGCACTTGGTGGGTATTTGAGGAAATGAAATCACTTTACTTTCTCATTCATGGTTAGGAAGTAATAGCTGACCAAAGTTACGCCCCCCGCCCCATACTTATAAAGCAATATAGACCAATTCAGTTCTCCGGTCTAAAATTCAATCTCTTTATCAGAATGTTCAAACTTTACATTCAAACGATAGGGCACTTGGCGGGTATTTGAGGAAATGAAATCACTTTACTTTCTCATTCATGGTTAGGGAGCAATAGCTGACCAAAGTTACGCCCCCCCCCCTATACTTATAAAGCATTATAGACCAATTCAGTGCTCCGGTCTAAAATTCAATCTCTTTATCAGAATGTTCAAACTTTACATTCAAACGATAGGGCACTTGGCGGGTATTTGAGGAAATGAAATCACTTTACTTTCTCATTCATGGTTAGGAAGTAATAGCTGACCAAAGTTACGCCCCCCACCCCATACTTATAAAGCATTATAGACCAATTCAGTGCTCCGGTCTAAAATTCAATCTCTTTATCAGAATGTTCAAACTTTACATTCAAACGATAGGGCACTTGGCGGGTATTTGAGGAAATGAAATCACTTTACTTTTTCAAGTTACGCCCCCCACCCCATACTTATAAAGCATTATAGACCAATTCAGTGCTCCGGTCTAAAATTCAATCTCTTTATCAGAATGTTCAAACTTTACATTCAAACGATAGGGCACTTGGCGGGTATTTGAGGAAATGAAATCACTTTACTTTCTCATTCATGGTTAGGAAGTAATAGCTGACCAAAGTTACGCCCCCCACCCCATACTTATAAAGCATTATAGACCAATTCAGTGCTCCGGTCTAAAATTCAATCTCTTTATCAGAATGTTCAAACTTTACATTCAAACGATAGGGCACTTGGCGGGTATTTGAGGAAATGAAATCACTTTACTTTCTCATTCATGGTTAGGAAGTAATAGCTGACCAAAGTTACGCCCCCCACCCCATACTTATAAAGCATTATAGACCAATTCAGTGCTCCGGTCTAAAATTCAATCTCTTTATCAGAATGTTCAAACTTTACATTCAAACGATAGGGCACTTGGCGGGTATTTGAGGAAATGAAATCACTTTACTTTCTCATTCATGGTTAGGAAGTAATAGCTGACCAAAGTTACGCCCCCCACCCCATACTTATAAAGCATTATAGACCAATTCAGTGCTCCGGTCTAAAATTCAATCTCTTTATCAGAATGTTCAAACTTTACATTCAAACGATAGGGCACTTGGCGGATATTTGAGGAAATGAAATCACTTTACTTTCTCATTCATGGTTAGGAAGTAATAGCTGACCAAAGTTACGCCCCCCACCCCATACTTATAAAGCATTATAGACCAATTCAGTGCTCCGGTCTAAAATTCAATCCTTTATCAGAATGTTCAAACTTTACATTCAAACGATAGGGCACTTGGCGGGTAGTTGAGGAAATGAAATCACTTTACTTTCTCATTCATGGTTAGGGAGTAATAGCTGACCAAAGTTACGCCCCCCACCCCATACTTATAAAGCATTATAGACCAATTCAGTGCTCCGGTCTAAAATTCAATCTCTTTATCAGAATGTTCAAACTTTACATTCAAACGATAGGGCACTTGGCGGGTATTTGAGGAAATGAAATCACTCTACTTTCTCATTCATGGTTAGGAAGTAAAAGCTGACCAAAGTTACGCCCCCCACCCCATACTTATAAAGCATTATAGACCAATTCAGTGCTCCGGTCTAAAATTCAATCTCTTTATCAGAATGTTCAAACTTTACATTCAAACGATAGGGCACATGGCGGGTATTTGAGGAAATGGAATCACTTTACTTTCTCATTCATGGTTAGGAAGTAATAGCTGACCAAAGTTACCGCCCCACCCCATACTTATAAAGCATTATAGACCAATTCAGTGCTCCGGTCTAAAATTCAATCTCTTTATCAGAATGTTCAAACTTTTCATTCAAACGATAGGGCACTTGGCGGGTATTTGAGGAAATGAAATCACTTTACTTTCTCATTCATGGTTAGGGAGTAATAGCTGACCAAAGTAACGCTCCCAACCCATACTTATAAAGCATTATACACCAATTCAGTGCTCCGGTCTAAAATTCAATCTCTGTATCAGAATGTTCAAACTTTACATTCAAACGATGGGGCACTTGGCGGGTATTTGAGGAAATGAAATCACTTTACTTTCTCATTCATGGTTAGGAAGTAATAGCTGACCAAAGTTACGCCCCCCACCCCATACTTATAAAGCATTATAGACCAATTCAGTGCTCCGGTCTAAAATTCAATCTCTTTATCAGAATGTTCAAACTTAACATTCAAACGATGGGGCACTTGGCGGGTATTTGAGGAAATGAAATCACTTTACTTTCTCATTCATGGTTAGGAAGTAATAGCTGACCAAAGTAACGCTCCCACCCCATACTTATAAAGCATTATACACCGATTCAGTGCTCCGGTCTAAAATTCAATCTCTTTATCAGAATGTTCAAACTTTTCATTCAAACGATAGGGCACTTGGCGGGTATTTGAGGAAATGAAATCACTTTACTTTCTCATTCATGGTTAGGGAGTAATAGCTGACCAAAGTAACGCTCCCACCCCATACTTATAAAGCATTATACACCAATTCAGTGCTCCGGTCTAAAATTCAATCTCTGTATCAGAATGTTCAAACTTTACATTCAAACGATGGGGCACTTGGTGGGTATTTGAGGAAATGAAATCACCTTACTTTCTCATTCATGGTTAGGAAGTAATAGCTGACCAAAGTTACGCCCCCCACCCCATACTTATAAAGCATTATAGACCAATTCAGTGCTCCGGTCTAAAATTCAATCCTTTATCAGAATGTTCAAACTTTACATTCAAACGATAGGGCACTTGGCGGGTAGTTGAGGAAATGAAATCACTTTACTTTCTCATTCATGGTTAGGGAGTAATAGCTGACCAAAGTTACGCCCCCCACCCCATACTTATAAAGCATTATAGACCAATTCAGTGCTCCGGTCTAAAATTCAATCTCTTTATCAGAATGTTCAAACTTTACATTCAAACGATAGGGCACTCGGCGGGTATTTGAGGAAATGAAATCACTTTACTTTCTCATTCATGGTTAGGAAGTAAAAGCTGACCAAAGTTACGCCCCCCACCCCATACTTATAAAGCATTATAGACCAATTCAGTGCTCCGGTCTAAAATTCAATCTCTTTATCAGAATGTTCAAACTTTACATTCAAACGATAGGGCACATGGCGGGTATTTGAGGAAATGGAATCACTTTACTTTCTCATTCATGGTTAGGAAGTAATAGCTGACCAAAGTTACCGCCCCACCCCATACTTATAAAGCATTATAGACCAATTCAGTGCTCCGGTCTAAAATTCAATCTCTTTATCAGAATGTTCAAACTTTTCATTCAAACGATAGGGCACTTGGCGGGTATTTGAGGAAATGAAATCACTTTACTTTCTCATTCATGGTTAGGGAGTAATAGCTGACCAAAGTAACGCTCCCAACCCATACTTATAAAGCATTATACACCAATTCAGTGCTCCGGTCTAAAATTCAATCTCTGTATCAGAATGTTCAAACTTTACATTCAAACGATGGGGCACTTGGCGGGTATTTGAGGAAATGAAATCACTTTACTTTCTCATTCATGGTTAGGAAGTAATAGCTGACCAAAGTTACGCCCCCCACCCCATACTTATAAAGCATTATAGACCAATTCAGTGCTCCGGTCTAAAATTCAATCTCTTTATCAGAATGTTCAAACTTTACATTCAAACGATGGGGCACTTGGCGGGTATTTGAGGAAATGAAATCACTTTACTTTCTCATTCATGGTTAGGAAGTAATAGCTGACCAAAGTATCGCTCCCACCCCATACTTATAAAGCATTATACACCAATTCAGTGCTCCGGTCTAAAATTCAATCTCTTTATCAGAATGTTCAAACTTTTCATTCAAACGATAGGGCACTTGGCGGGTATTTGAGGAAATGAAATCACTTTACTTTCTCATTCATGGTTAGGAAGTAATAGCTGACCAAAGTAACGCTCCCACCCCATACTTATAAAGCATTATAGACCAATTCAGTGCTCCGGTCTAAAATTCAATCTCTTTATCAGAATGTTCAAACTTTACATTCAAACGATAGGGCACTTGGCGGGTATTTGAGGAAATGAAATCACTTTACTTTTTCAAGTTACGCCCCCCACCCCATACTTATAAAGCATTATAGACCAATTCAGTGCTCCGGTCTAAAATTCAATCTCTTTATCAGAATGTTCAAACTTTACATTCAAACGATAGGGCACTTGGCGGGTATTTGAGGAAATGAAATCACTTTACTTTCTCATTCATGGTTAGGAAGTAATAGCTGACCAAAGTTACGCCCCCCACCCCATACTTATAAAGCATTATAGACCAATTCAGTGCTCCGGTCTAAAATTCAATCTCTTTATCAGAATGTTCAAACTTTACATTCAAACGATAGGGCACTTGGCGGGTATTTGAGGAAATGAAATCACTTTACTTTCTCATTCATGGTTAGGAAGTAATAGCTGACCAAAGTTACGCCCCCCACCCCATACTTATAAAGCATTATAGACCAATTCAGTGCTCCGGTCTAAAATTCAATCTCTTTATCAGAATGTTCAAACTTTACATTCAAACGATAGGGCACTTGGCGGGTATTTGAGGAAATGAAATCACTTTACTTTCTCATTCATGGTTAGGAAGTAATAGCTGACCAAAGTTACGCCCCCCACCCCATACTTATAAAGCATTATAGACCAATTCAGTGCTCCGGTCTAAAATTCAATCTCTTTATCAGAATGTTCAAACTTTACATTCAAACGATAGGGCACTTGGCGGATATTTGAGGAAATGAAATCACTTTACTTTCTCATTCATGGTTAGGAAGTAATAGCTGACCAAAGTTACGCCCCCCACCCCATACTTATAAAGCATTATAGACCAATTCAGTGCTCCGGTCTAAAATTCAATCCTTTATCAGAATGTTCAAACTTTACATTCAAACGATAGGGCACTTGGCGGGTAGTTGAGGAAATGAAATCACTTTACTTTCTCATTCATGGTTAGGGAGTAATAGCTGACCAAAGTTACGCCCCCCACCCCATACTTATAAAGCATTATAGACCAATTCAGTGCTCCGGTCTAAAATTCAATCTCTTTATCAGAATGTTCAAACTTTACATTCAAACGATAGGGCACTTGGCGGGTATTTGAGGAAATGAAATCACTCTACTTTCTCATTCATGGTTAGGAAGTAAAAGCTGACCAAAGTTACGCCCCCCACCCCATACTTATAAAGCATTATAGACCAATTCAGTGCTCCGGTCTAAAATTCAATCTCTTTATCAGAATGTTCAAACTTTACATTCAAACGATAGGGCACATGGCGGGTATTTGAGGAAATGGAATCACTTTACTTTCTCATTCATGGTTAGGAAGTAATAGCTGACCAAAGTTACCGCCCCACCCCATACTTATAAAGCATTATAGACCAATTCAGTGCTCCGGTCTAAAATTCAATCTCTTTATCAGAATGTTCAAACTTTTCATTCAAACGATAGGGCACTTGGCGGGTATTTGAGGAAATGAAATCACTTTACTTTCTCATTCATGGTTAGGGAGTAATAGCTGACCAAAGTAACGCTCCCAACCCATACTTATAAAGCATTATACACCAATTCAGTGCTCCGGTCTAAAATTCAATCTCTGTATCAGAATGTTCAAACTTTACATTCAAACGATGGGGCACTTGGCGGGTATTTGAGGAAATGAAATCACTTTACTTTCTCATTCATGGTTAGGAAGTAATAGCTGACCAAAGTTACGCCCCCCACCCCATACTTATAAAGCATTATAGACCAATTCAGTGCTCCGGTCTAAAATTCAATCTCTTTATCAGAATGTTCAAACTTAACATTCAAACGATGGGGCACTTGGCGGGTATTTGAGGAAATGAAATCACTTTACTTTCTCATTCATGGTTAGGAAGTAATAGCTGACCAAAGTAACGCTCCCACCCCATACTTATAAAGCATTATACACCGATTCAGTGCTCCGGTCTAAAATTCAATCTCTTTATCAGAATGTTCAAACTTTTCATTCAAACGATAGGGCACTTGGCGGGTATTTGAGGAAATGAAATCACTTTACTTTCTCATTCATGGTTAGGGAGTAATAGCTGACCAAAGTAACGCTCCCACCCCATACTTATAAAGCATTATACACCAATTCAGTGCTCCGGTCTAAAATTCAATCTCTGTATCAGAATGTTCAAACTTTACATTCAAACGATGGGGCACTTGGTGGGTATTTGAGGAAATGAAATCACCTTACTTTCTCATTCATGGTTAGGAAGTAATAGCTGACCAAAGTTACGCCCCCCACCCCATACTTATAAAGCATTATAGACCAATTCAGTGCTCCGGTCTAA
The DNA here is from genome assembly GCF_035083965.1 of Branchiostoma lanceolatum. Taxonomy (NCBI): domain Eukaryota; kingdom Metazoa; phylum Chordata; class Leptocardii; order Amphioxiformes; family Branchiostomatidae; genus Branchiostoma; species Branchiostoma lanceolatum. Next base: position 16,025,997 of record NC_089731.1, read on the forward strand.
AATTCAATCCTTTATCAGAATGTTCAAACTTTACATTCAAACGATAGGGCACTTGGCGGGTAGTTGAGGAAATGAAATCACTTTACTTTCTCATTCATGGTTAGGGAGTAATAGCTGACCAAAGTTACGCCCCCCACCCCATACTTATAAAGCATTATAGACCAATTCAGTGCTCCGGTCTAAAATTCAATCTCTTTATCAGAATGTTCAAACTTTACATTCAAACGATAGGGCACTCGGCGGGTATTTGAGGAAATGAAATCACTTTACTTTCTCATTCATGGTTAGGAAGTAAAAGCTGACCAAAGTTACGCCCCCCACCCCATACTTATAAAGCATTATAGACCAATTCAGTGCTCCGGTCTAAAATTCAATCTCTTTATCAGAATGTTCAAACTTTACATTCAAACGATAGGGCACATGGCGGGTATTTGAGGAAATGGAATCACTTTACTTTCTCATTCATGGTTAGGAAGTAATAGCTGACCAAAGTTACCGCCCCACCCCATACTTATAAAGCATTATAGACCAATTCAGTGCTCCGGTCTAAAATTCAATCTCTTTATCAGAATGTTCAAACTTTTCATTCAAACGATAGGGCACTTGGCGGGTATTTGAGGAAATGAAATCACTTTACTTTCTCATTCATGGTTAGGGAGTAATAGCTGACCAAAGTAACGCTCCCAACCCATACTTATAAAGCATTATACACCAATTCAGTGCTCCGGTCTAAAATTCAATCTCTGTATCAGAATGTTCAAACTTTACATTCAAACGATGGGGCACTTGGCGGGTATTTGAGGAAATGAAATCACTTTACTTTCTCATTCATGGTTAGGAAGTAATAGCTGACCAAAGTTACGCCCCCCACCCCATACTTATAAAGCATTATAGACCAATTCAGTGCTCCGGTCTAAAATTCAATCTCTTTATCAGAATGTTCAAACTTTACATTCAAACGATGGGGCACTTGGCGGGTATTTGAGGAAATGAAATCACTTTACTTTCTCATTCATGGTTAGGAAGTAATAGCTGACCAAAGTATCGCTCCCACCCCATACTTATAAAGCATTATACACCAATTCAGTGCTCCGGTCTAAAATTCAATCTCTTTATCAGAATGTTCAAACTTTTCATTCAAACGATAGGGCACTTGGCGGGTATTTGAGGAAATGAAATCACTTTACTTTCTCATTCATGGTTAGGGAGTAATAGCTGACCAAAGTAACGCTCCCACCCCATACTTATAAAGCATTATAGACCAATTCAGTGCTCCGGTCTAAAATTCAATCTCTGTATCAGAATGTTCAAACTTTACATTCAAACGATGGGGCACTTGGTGGGTATTTGAGGAAATGAAATCACTTTACTTTCTCATTCATGGTTAGGAAGTAATAGCTGACCAAAGTTACGCCCCCCACCCCATACTTATAAAGCATTATAGACCAATTCAGTGCTCCGGTCTAAAATTCAATCTCTTTATCAGAATGTTCAAACTTAACATTCAAACGATGGGGCACTTGGCGGGTATTTGAGGAAATGAAATCACTTTACTTTCTCATTCATGGTTAGGGAGTAATAGCTGACCGAAGTAACGCTCCCACCCCATACTTATAAAGCATTATAGACCAATTCAGTGCTCCGGTCTAAAATTCAATCTCTTTATCAGAATGTTCAAACTTTACATTCAAACGATGGGGCACTTGGCGGATATTTGAGGAAATGAAATCACTTTACTTTCTCATTCATGGTTAGGAAGTAATAGCTGACCAAAGTTACGCCCCCCACCCCATACTTATAAAGCATTATAGACCAATTCAGTGCTCCGGTCTAAAATTCAATCTCTTTATCAGAATGTTCAAACTTAACATTCAAACGATAGGGCACTTGGCGGGTAGTTGAGGAAATGAAATCACTTTACTTTCTCATTCATGGTTAGGAAGTAATAGCTGACCAAAGTTACGCCCCCCGCCCCATACTTATAAAGCATTATAGACCAATTCAGTGCTCCGGTCTAAAATTCAATCTCTTTATCAGAATGTTCAAACCGTACATTCAAACGATAGGGCACTTGGCGGGTATTTGAGGAAATGAAATCACTTTACTTTCTCATTCATGGTTAGGAAGTAATAGCTGACCAAAGTTACGCCCCCCGCCCCATACTTATAAAGCAATATAGACCAATTCAGTTCTCCGGTCTAAAATTCAATCTCTTTATCAGAATGTTCAAACTTTACATTCAAACGATAGGGCACTTGGAGGGTATTTGAGGAAATGAAATCACTTTACTTTCTCATTCATAGTTAGGGAGCAATAGCTGACCAAAGTTACGCCCCCCCCCTATACTTATAAAGCTTTATAGACCAATTCAGTGCTCCGGTCTAAAATTCAATCTCTTTATCAGAATGTTCAAACTTTACATTCAAACGATAGGGCACTTGGCGGGTATTTGAGGAAATGAAATCACTTTACTTTCTCATTCATGGTTAGGAAGTAATAGCTGACCAAAGTTACGCCCCCCACCCCATACTTATAAAGCATTATAGACCAATTCAGTGCTCCGGTCTAAAATTCAATCTCTTTATCAGAATGTTCAAACTTTACATTCAAACGATAGGGCACTTGGCGGGTATTTGAGGAAATGAAATCACTTTACTTTTTCAAGTTACGCCCCCCACCCCATACTTATAAAGCATTATAGACCAATTCAGTGCTCCGGTCTAAAATTCAATCTCTTTATCAGAATGTTCAAACTTTACATTCAAACGATAGGGCACTTGGCGGGTATTTGAGGAAATGAAATCACTTTACTTTCTCATTCATGGTTAGGAAGTAATAGCTGACCAAAGTTACGTCCCCCACCCCATACTTATAAAGCATTATACACCAATTCAGTGCTCCGGTCTAAAATTCAATCTCTTTATCAGAATGTTCAAACTTTACATTCAAACGATAGGGCACTTGGCGGGTATTTGAGGAAATGAAATCACTTTACTTTCTCATTCATGGTTAGGAAGTAATACTCAGTTGGGTTAAGGCGACCTAGGAAGTATTTTTCCATACATATCAATACATATCCTGTAACTTTCGATAGCCTTGTCGCACCACGATGAAACTTCACACAGTTTTAGAACTACTTAAAACGCATTGAATAAATTATACTTTAGTTTTTCCACAGCTAGATTTTGGGTTAGAAATACACATTTTGGTTTAAAAGAGCTGTGTATTTCATGGGTTTACGCGCGCAGGCGGTAACACCAACTTTCATAATGATATTTTACAAGAAGAGAGCTAACCTCATACAAATCATCTTTGTCCGAGGCTATTTTGTTTAAAATGACGATTAAATTTTTTTTGGGTCAAAAACATCAGAAACCACTATTTTTGGGTCATATTTTGTTAAAAATTCGCCCCAGTTTAAAAAAATCAAAATCTATGCAAAATAGCCCCGGACAATTTTGATAAGAAAGCTAGAATGAAGAATATATGATTACTCCAAAGATCAAGTCTGTTGTTTTGAGCCGCGCGTAATGCCGAAAAACTCATAACCCGATCTCACACACGCAGCTCGTTGTCTCCTGCGAAATCCAACACCTGTGACGTAACGACCGTTCCCTTCGAACACCATATCGAACATATAGAACCCCCTGTTCTATTTGGAACACCTCCGTCAAAACAGCGCTAGTAGGACTCGGCGCGGCACATGTTCGTGGAGGAGACCTTCCAAACCATTTGATTGAAACATTTAGAATGTAATACAATCCAAATCATGGCCTATAAAACAATTTTGTACAGTCATATAACGTTACGTACACCTGAGATATATATGATTGGGCAGTGGAATAGACCTTGCGCCCCCCGAATTGCTCTGTAGTGGAACATTTCGAACCGTGTTCGAGTTCGGCCGAGCCGCTGGCCAGGCACGCGGCCGAACTCGAACACGAATTTTAGAGTCTGGGCTGCCTTAACCCAACAGAGTCTATGGTGAAATGAAGTCTGCGAAAATAAACAAAATTTAAACTATAATAACAATCTGCTGCTATACTGCGTGCCTGCAAAACCAGGTTTACAAAAATAGATACCTTTGTTTAATTTACGCTGAATATCTCTCCTTCTGTTGTCACTGCCTGTAAATTAACATAACGATGGTTCAATGATTAGGGCAGAGTAGAATAATTGAACAAATTCTCAATTAACCTAATAACCTTTTGTTAACCTCCAGGAGGACTCAAGGTCATCGATGCTAAGGAGAAGCTGGTGATCCCCGGAGGTATTGACACCCATACCCACATGCAGATGCCTTCAATGGGCACAGTAGCTGTGGATGACTTCTACACTGGCACCAAGGTAGACAACCATTTTAAGGCATGTAGAGCATTTTATAAGGCTTGAGACTTGAATAAAAAAGCTCCAAATTGTAGTAATTTCTACACATAGCAAGTTTCGATAACGCTATAACATTACCATACTTGTAACATGTCAAGTCAAGTCAAAGTTTATTGCACAACGATTGTAACAGGTACAATGTAAGACAAAGATAAAATACTACTGGCTACTTATACCAAACTACTAAAAGCTACAGGAAGGATCTATGCTATACACTGATTAGGTTCTAGGCTGTACAATGCTCCATTTCAAACTACAAGAAAGCACTATCTATATTATATCATCAGTGGTAGATGATATCAACAGGAGATACAATATGGAGCCGGATATGTCAATTATACAATAACATGGTGAAGAGATTAATGTCTTATACAACTAAATCACACTATTTCACGGATTTTTTTTGCATAGATGTATAAATATATTGGCCTAGATATACAGATATTGTTTCAGGACATGACATAGGTACACGAAACGCTTCTGTTTTTGACTGAGGTAATGTTACATTTGTTTTTACACTTAATTGTCTGCAATAACTTCACTCTTTCATCTTTATATGTTGTACATTCCATTAAGAAGTGGTATTCATCTTCGACATTTTCCTTACACGAAGGACAAAGTCTCTGATTGGCTGGGACATTTCTGTATCTGCCTTTTTCAATTTCAAGACAGTGTGCTCCTATACGAAGTTTTGTTGTGTGTGTTATGAAGGATTTGTTTTGGACTGACTGGAGGTAGTTTTCTATATGAAAGTCGGTTTATTTTTGAATATGTTTCAAGTTTCTTATTATTTGCCGCCAGCTTGACAGAAACTCGCCTTTAAGGCGCTCCTTGAACATTTCTCCGAAATATTTGGTATCGACGGTAGGCCTAGGGTTCAACCAAATGTTTTGGAGTCCATGTCTGCAAAGTGTATCACGTATATGAACAACATGTGAGTCTGTGACCATGTCGACATGTGACCAAAACCATGACTGGGATATTTGATTCATTGTTTGAGTCACATGTCCATAAAATAAGGTACGAGGAAAATCTTTTTCCAAACTTTGCCATTTGATGGACTTAAAAAATTAATGGTGCAGGTAAAACTTGTCTAATTGAGGGAATTTTCAATGTTGCCAGCATCAGTTCAGGTGTGCAGAACATAAAGTATTTGGAGTCCAGTAAAATTGTTCAGGTGAAGGTCTGGACATGAACATACAATTTTAGGTTTAAGTTTTAGCTGTCAATAAGATATTTCGGCCGCGTTTTTGAATGATAAGATCATATGCAAACTCGATGTAGACCGTTTTCAGCACGGGTGCAGGTTTGCATCGCGGACGCAAAATGTAAACGCTTTCTATTCGGAATATATCCGAAACAGGGGGTTCGAACCGTTTCATATTGTTAATCATGAACGGAGCCTAAATGTGAGAGGAACTTTGTACCACCCAAGGGTATAACGACCCCCCGAACCACTGTAGGGTGAACATGTAGTTCCATTAGCCTCCATGGCACTGGCTTTACCAGGCCTTTCTTGGGGCTAATAATACAATTTTTGCAGCCAGCCCATAACCATCAGCCAGACTGTAACCATTTTACAGTCTGGCTGATGTCTACGGGCTGGCAGCAAAAATTTTACTATAAGCCCCCAAAAAGGCCCGGTAGAGCCTGCTATGGAGGCTATAGTTTGTTCAGAGATGTGTCCTTGTGCGTCCAGGCTGCGCTAGCTGGAGGCACCACCATGATCCTGGACCTTATCATCCCCAGACGTGGACAGTCACTGCTGGAGGCGTATGATCAGTCGAAGGCATGGGCCGAACCAAAGGTGAGGGGGTGAATCAAAAATAAGAGGGACGGACTAAACAAAACATGAAACACAGGGATAAAGTGAATGGAAAGTGTGGTATAGGTTGAAATAAGATAAGAGGAATGGACTGAATCAAAAGTACCAAAGACTTAAAAGGGAACTTAACCATGACAAATGTAAAGGCATGACTGGGTGATAGTTTACTATGTTGTTGACTTGTTGACTTTCCCAGGTTTGTTGTGACTACTCGTTCCACATGGCAGTGACCTGGTGGGATGACAAGGTTGGGGAAGAAATGGAGACGATTGTCAAGGAAAGAGGTGAGGTATCCGCATTTCTAATGAAAGGAAAGCTACACAAAAAATTGAAAATCCTGCTATACTATACTAAATATACCCCGAAGTCAAATCCTTGTCTATCTAACGTAAGTCCGTCATAGTTCTGGAATCTTCCACCGTTTGCAACTTATACCGTGCTGTCGCCTCCTCACCTGATGATTGAGTTATATGACGTCAGTGTTCTAAATTTTTCCAAACAGAATGAATATTGCTTTTCAAACTGGCTTTCCTGAGGATGGATTTCGAGGAACGTTCAGAATTCAAAGCCCACTAACTTGTCAGTTCCCTCAGATTTGACGGAATGTTCCTCGACCTCCAACCCCACGAGAGCCAGTTTGAAAAGCATTATTCGCTCTGTTTGGGAAATTTAGAATACTGACGTCATATAGTTCGTAAGAAATTTAGAACACTGACGTCATATAATTCAATAATCAGGTGAGAGGGCGTCAGCACGGCATTAGTTTCAAACAGTGGAATATCCCAGAACTATGACGGACTTATGTGAAACAACTTGAAGTAAGGACGACTTTGGGATGTATCAAGCACGTTATAGTAGGATTTTCAATTTTCTGTGTGGCTTTTCCTTCAAAGGTCTGATTTACTCTAGGAAGATTTCTGGACGTATGACAATGGCGTGCGTCAAGTTGTATGTCTTCTTCCTCCGATGTCTTTGTGTAAATCAGTGTAGGCGCAGCAGGAGTCCCAGGACACTTCCTGTCGGTGTGTGTCAATAGAAACCTGGGGTAAGACCTGGGGTCGTACGTGCAGAATTTTTCCTTGTGTATATCAGGTCAAAGTAATCATAGGACAAGACATAAGCTCTCTTTTTCTTCTGATATTATTCTTTCTGAATTCCAAAGTGCATTGGCACCTTTTATATTTTTTTTTACCTTTCGCATTGAGCTTGAACCAGATAGCACTGTGCCACATGTTCTTGGCATTGTCAACCATGGTATCATAATCAAATGAATAAATGAATTCCATTAGTTCATTTACATATTTCCTTATTACTGTGAATTTTGATTCAATGAAATGTTTGCAGTGGTTTTATTTTCCTGGTTTTTCGCCTTGACCTCTCCACCCCAAAGTCATGACAATGCACATATTTTCCATTGTATCACAGTCACTATTTTGTTGCAGACAGCCCCTCACTGGGCACCTTCAAGAGCAGGCTGTTGTCATCCCACCCGTAACCCGGACGCTGTAGCTGCGCCTACCCCGTTAGCGTGATATCCCTACCGGACCATGAACTAGAATAAGAACTACAACCTACCGCAAAATTAGATCCCAGGAAAGCAAAGGAATATAGAGTATTCAGAACTATTTGCTTTTCTAGGTGTGAACTCCTTCAAGGTGTTGATGGCGTACAAAGACGTGATGCTGCTGACTGATGCTGAGATCTACCAGGTGTTCTGCCGGTGCAAAGAGATAGGAGGACTCGCTCAGGTGCATGCAGAGAACGGGGACCTCATTGATGAGGTAAGGCTCGGTAGAGCAATGCAATCATAAAGACTGTCTTTCCTACTAACATTAACAAGTCGAATGTACATTGTATGTCACAACATAGAGTTGAATGCTGAGGATCAACCATATGATTCTATACTGCTAATTTTGTTTATGTTCAACTTCTTTTTTTAAAACAAAAATAGTTTCAAAGTCTGAACAAAATAGTGAAATCCATTATCCAATATGTAACGTGAGGATTAGCAGCTGTATGGACTGTAAAAAAAGTAACAAAATCTTGCCAGATTTCGCTAGACGTTTAGTAATTATAGATTTAAGGACTCAGGCTTTCCCCTCTTGAATCTCATAAAAGAAGGACCCCTATCGCTCGATAAGTTGGCTTGCTCGCGTAGGGGCCCTGCTCTTTAGCCCCGGTAGACACGGTTCTGGCGACGTTACTGACAATTTCTCATGAATGATTAATGATCTATCCTTATTTGGCACAATTTGGCGGTTAAGTTGTTCTGAAGCTAAATTAACGATGTGAGACGTGACCTGATTTGCTGATAGCTTCCCAGCGTCCTTTGCGCTTTTGCTCTTGATGAGGTTTAGCAAACCTTCTGATTGGCTGAAGCTGTTTTGGTGGCGACGTCGCCAGAACCGTGTCTACCGGGGCTAAAGAGCAGGGCGCCTACGCGAGCGAGCCAACGAATCGAGCGATAGGGGTCCTGCTTTTAGGAGGGTGTATCTGACATGCACAGTATGTACATGGATGAGCCCTCAGCAGAACATAAGTTAACTAGTTGACATATGTGGACTGTGACTTGTTGCGTGTTACGTGACTGATGTGCAAGTGTTTCCTGTGTCTCCACACACACAGTGTTCCAAGAAGCTGATTGCTATGGGCATCACCGGCCCCGAGGGGCACGCGATGTGTCGTCCTGAGGAGGTGGAAGGGGAGGCGACAAATCGCGCCATGACCATCGCTAACAGGGTAGGTACACGTGTGCATGTAGTTAGTCCAGGGAAAGGCCTTTATTGTTTACCCGACTAGATTATGAATCATTTCAATCATTTTGCCCATTACTATTCCTACTGTTGGTGCATTTGCTTTCTTTTTTTTATCTCCATGAGAAAAATGGAGATATTGTTTTGGGTGTGTCTGTGTGTTTGTTTGTCTGTCTGTCTGTCTGTTTGTGTTTCCGCACTACTGTAGTCAGCATAACTCAGGAACCTCTCGATGGATTACGATGATATTTGGTATGTGGGCAGGTGTTGTGAAGCCGAAGTTCAAGGTCGATTTTGGGCCCCCTGGTATGTGACCTTGGTACTGCAGCAAAACTTCCATTTTTGTATCTTTTGACCTGGACGTGCTATGGTCTTTATTTCTGGGTGGCTGATAGCTTGTGATGTAATAAAGAAGTAATGTAGGTTTGGGCCCCCTAGCAGCTTGCTCTGGAACTGCAAGGGCGTTATTGTGAAAATCTTCTAAGGAGAATAACTGAACAAAGGAATATTTAGTATGCATGTAGCTTAGATAGACATGTACACAATGAAATGCAAATTATGCTTATTTGGACTTAGTTTGCATAGCAAATGAGGAAAATCTCTATTTGCAGTGTTTGCCATTATCAGACTCATATACATGTAACGTATGTAGTTTATGGAAAGTGGATCATCAACAGATACCTTTTATGCAAATAAATTCCTAATTTGCCTAATTTATGCAAAACACCATTTCTCATCTAATTGGAAAATAATAGGACTGTCAATATGATACTTAGTATGCAGGTAGCTTAGACAAAGATATACATAATGAAGTGCAAATAATGCTAATTGTGACTAAATTTGCATAGCTAATGAGGAAAATCTATATTTACAGTGTTTTCAATGATCAGACTCAAATACATGTAACATATGTAGTTTATGGAAAGTGGAGCATCAACAGATACCAATTATGCTATTAAATTCCTAATTTGCATAATTAACGTAAAAACATAATAATTCATCTAATTGGAAAATGATAGGACTGTCAATATTGCAACATGTGAAAGTTAGTTAAACTTAAAGTTGTTTATGACCAAGCATATATTATGCACATGTGTAAGTCATTTGCATGAATAGAATTGTTCATGGAGATCTGAGGTCATGGAACTCTTGTTAGTATCTTTTTTCTACCTTTAAGACCCCTTACAGTAGGGTAAGGATATCAAAGACTCTGTTTATGAGGGAAACCACCTAGATTGCAAATCCTGTTTTACCAAGGTCAAGAATATCTTAGCCAATTGCACGTGTTTGCTATTTTGATACACCCAAAGTAATCTAAGAGACGACCAAAAAGTGGTGACAAAGGGTCGGTCGTATAGGTGTCTACTAATTCAGGGTTGACTGTAGATGTGTTTCCCTCTCTCCAGGCTGGCTGTCCTCTCTACGTCGTACCCGTCATGAGCAGGGCTGCAGGAGATGTTGTTTCTACAGCCAGGAAAGAAGGTGAGGGGAGGGGAGGAACTGTGTGATACATGTGCCAGACTTGTAAAGGCAAGGGATACCTGTACCTGGACATTTCTTATGTCAATAGCTCTATGTTGTAGTGTAAAAAAGTGTTGTTTTGAATTGTGTGATTCGCCCTATATCACAGGCAGAGTTGTGTTTGGAAAGCCAATAGCCGCCGGTCTAGGTGGGGACGGTACCAATCAATGGGACAAGGACTGGAGGCACGCAGCTGGCTATGTCATGGGACCGCCCCTCCGACCGGACACTTCCACCCCTGGGTATCTAATGGACCTGCTCGCCAAGTAAGCCTTCGTGCAGGGAACAGTCCACTAAACCTGTTACTGCAGGGGTGGGCCGAAGTCTCTTCATTTTCACCTGGTGTTTGTTCAGTCTTTGCTCTTACAGCCTTTATTGTACAGCTTAATGAACTTGCTTTGAAATTAATGACACAAACTGTCCGTGGTCTTCAGGTTCTTGTTAACTGTCTGCCCGGGTCCCATGAACATAATGTCTATGTAAATGTAGTGTCCTGTTTTATCAAGTTCAGTGTATGATTATAACATGTCTGTGTGGTATATGGTAACTCCTTTGCACACAAGGTGATAACTGCTATATTAACCTCTGTGCACTACTTCACCTCTTTAGGTCTCATTCTTGAGTTTTTTTCCGCCCAAAAGGCTTACATGTTATAATACGTGTTTTGCATGGGCGCGTTCGTTGAAACTATAGAAAATACACCAATGTTATTCATTTTATGTTGGGAACATTAACCCTAGATCATGTAAAAAAATTGCCAACAGTTTCACAACATACAATCTCTTTTTATAGCAATTACAAACTGCACTTAGCTACACCCCCAAAAAAGCACTTTTCCAGCTGAAAGCGCAGGACCGCATCACTTAAAATGACAGGCTGTGCACATCCGACCTCGCGCGCGGCTGCCGATCTTTACCTGTAAATTTCTTCAGTTACGAACAAGCTTTTATCAGTTTGACGCTTGAGGTCAGTCGGGCTGGCTAAAAGGGATTTTCCACCAATATAAACACTCGTTCATGCAGCCGTTCATTTTGTTTTCGTCTCCAAGCAGAGGAGGGGTTTCGGCTGGTTTTTGAAGTGTTTTTTTAGGCGTTTTATACTTAAAAACACGTATAGCCATCAAAAAAAGGGTGACAAAGTAAAAAGCCCAACAAAAACGCCTAAAAACAAGTAAAAAACCCCAGGCGAATCCCCTCCTCTGCTGGGAGAGTACATTTTTTTAGGGTACGGATTCTTTTAGGGTACCCACTCAGAGTAATACGGGAATGAGACCGAGTAATACGGGAATGAGACCTTAAGGAATCCTTTGCAGGTTTCTTTCTGAACCCTGAACTTTACCCTGCTTTTGTATGGAACTCTGACCGATACCATGTTAAAGTTTGGGCACTCTGAACTTTGAACATAGATTTCCTTCAAACTAAGGTGTCTTGATGTACTCTTAAGCGCAGTGAAATTTTCTTGTGTGGTTATGGTTAAGAGTGTGATATATTTGGGGTCTTTGTGAGTATTTTTGCAGATTGGACACATGCAATGACGATTTTACAATGAAGGTTTTGTCCATATGTTGAAGACATCTGATTAAAGAGACAAACAGAAGGCTAGTTTATGGATGGAAATATTTTCCCAGCCGATTCTAACAGAGCAGCCTATTTTTTTGGGTGTAAGACTTCCAAGTAAAAACCTGATGAATCTATTCAAAATGGTGCCTGTGTTGTAATAGTGTTGCATCTACAAGGTTGAAATAAAAAGCGCATGAATACTCTGAATTTTACCTTCCTCCAGCGGTGATCTGACCTGTGTTGGCTCCGACAACTGCACCTTCAATGCCAACCAGAAGGCGCTAGGTAAGGACGACTTCCGTAAGATCCCCAACGGTGTCAACGGCGTGGAAGACCGCATGTCCATCGTGTGGGAGAAGGGAGTGCATTCTGGGAAGCTGGACGAGAACAAGTTCGTTGCGGTGACCAGCACGAATGCTGCCAAGGTCTTCAACCTCTACCCCAGGAAGGTCTGCTGTGTCTTACAGATTTGTGCTTAACACTTTATTTTTAAGAATGTCAAGTGTGCATTCCGTTTTGTGCACTGTGCAAACCCAAAAGACAGGCATTTACATAAATCCAGCCATGCATGATGTAAAAAGTAACACAGCCTTGCAGACTTACTAATATCCTATTCTAGCATAAAGTTTTATACGCCTTTCCTCACTTCACTCAGGTGGAAATGAGTGCCTAGCTTTAGTTAGGGACGTCCCTCTGGTAGAATGTTTAAATGGAGGCCCCGCGTTTGAAGAGAGCTACACCTCGAGGATGTAAAAAAAACCCACCTCACCTATCAAAAAAGAGTCCCTCCCGGTGTGAGATGGATCAAAACCATTCCGGTCTAAATGGCCTGCATTGTCAGTTAGTCCTCACTCCTCAGTCCAGATAGCAGTTAAGCTGGTCTCAATCATGATGTTTCTGAGTTGGTAGACGGGGTGTTGTTCCAGTCCTAGCCATGTAACCCGTAACCTTGGAGTGGTCTTGGGTTTTTGTTACGTGGTCACAGTTGAGTAGAAAAGAAAATTGAAGCCTTTTCAGAAGCACTAATTCCTGGCCTGTGTGTGCGGCTGCAGGGCCGTATTGCTGTAGGTTCGGATGCAGACATCGTGGTGTGGGACCCGCAGGCCACCAGGAAGATCTCCGCTTCCACTCACCACCAGGCTTTGGACTTCAACATCTTTGAGGTAGGGATAAGTGTGATTATCAAAGCGGATGTCAAATGACAATGTGATGCTTGGTTTTTTTGGTCAGCTATCAAATGGATAAGAATGTCTAAATGGTACTGATACTGATACTTTATCACCTCCATTAGCTACCATACAGTGAGTATGTAGCTACTCTTCCTGAAGTACAAGAAACATACATCTGACAGACTACATAAACTTACAACATCATCATCATTAAAATTAACTAACTTATAGACATCATGCCTTAGCATCTCCTGCCTAAACCTGCTCTGTGTTGCCGTTTGTATCCGATGAGGCAAACTGTTCCACATAGATATGGATCTGAACATGAAAGTGGTAAACTTGCCTGCTTTTCTGTATTTCTTTACTGGAGAAAAGACGGCAAGATATTTTCATTTTCCCTATATTATTGTGGTTACTGACAAATATTAGATTTTTTGTTGAAACAGTTTGGCATCAAGTGAAGTTTTGAGTGAAAACAACATTTCATTCCCTCCGACTCATGTGTTCCCTTCATCCAGGGCAAGGTGTGCCATGGTGTTCCTGTCTATGTGCTCAGCCAAGGCAAGGTGATGGTCGAGGATGGTGGACTTGTCATGGTCACACAGGGCACCGGCAAATATATCTCTAGGTGAGGGGAGAACAAAACCTATGAGATTTGCATTCATGTTAAGGGTGGTTTTGTGGTTAGGGTTGCTAGCAATAGAATCTAGAGGTTCGAATCCGTAGCAGGCCACATTGTTCTGCCTTTGAGAAAGGCACTCAGGTGGTACCAAGTAGGGATCGAGGGTGATATGAGTCATGGTGTGATTAGTTGGTGTCAGTGTGTTTCCTTAGGAAATGACACGGGGATGGATTATATAATTAAAAAACACATGGGGCCTATACAACTAGCCAATACAGGCTTTCTAAGTGTGTTTATGACGAAGTGACAAACATTAAACAATCAATACAAGTCTTCCTATCATTCCACCCCCCTTAGGATGCCTTTCAGTGACTATGTGTACAAGCGGATTAAAGTTCGCGATGGTCTGAACCAACCCAAGGCTGTGGAGAGGGAGCCGTACAAGGGACCGGTCATCGACCTGAACACAGACCCACAGGTACGTTTAACCAACTTCAGAAATGTAAGTTTTGTAACACTCAATTTGTGTGGTTTCTGTAATATGACGTGAGGGTTTATGATAGCAGAGAGGACAGAGAGAGGTTCTTCGATGGAAAATGAAGACAGAATCCAGTTGTTGCCGTGGCCGATGGGAAAAGATCTTTATTCCAAGTCACTCTCCTCTCTATGATCCTTAATCCCGGTTTGTCTTGTCTAACATACTGGTTCCTAATTTTACACATTTCTCAACATCAAGATTAGTTATAAAGGATGTGGTAATGGAGTAACAGTCTCAAGGGTATTGGACTGCCTGCTGTCGTCTTGCACAGCCTTGTACAGTCTTAGTCATACACACGTGTCATGCACCAAGTACATTTCTCAGAAAGCTAGAGGAGTCCTCTACTTACACACACCTGCTTACACATATTTGATATGCGCATATATTACATAAGTACATGATCATAACAGTTTGTTATGCTGAACGTTGTAGGAGGAGCCAAGGCGTGTCGCCCCGTCCGTCGCTGCAGAGTTTGAAAATCGTCCAATCAGCAGCCGACACGGCCACCGGGATCTCCACGCGTCCGGTTTCAGTCTGTCGGGGAGGCAGATTGACGACAACAGGGGCAACACGCCGCAGGCGCGTGTTCTGTCACCCCCTGGTGGAGCCTCCAGTATCCAGTTTTGAGCTGATTCACCCCTTCAGGAGCCCCTCCTTTTAGTACTGATCTTCAGACCTCACTTTATATGGCAATTGTAGTCGTACATTGTTTTTCTTCGCATGTTTGAGTTTTGCATTTTGTAAGACTCATTTATATAAGCTTCTCTTCCGGCCATGACATTTTGCCATTAGGAACAGCAAGTAAATTATGGATGACATCCTCTGCAGACTCCAAATCTAGTGCGCGTTGGTAGGCGGGCAAAAACAAGTCATCCACATTTTCAAACTTGAATACCATAAAACATTTAAGAAGAATTAAAGCAATAAAACGCGGTATTACAACAAGTATTCTATCCCTGTATTCAATAAAACATTAACCAACACTGATGTCAACATTGAAATAATCAAATTATGCATTTAGTTCCGGGTCTGTATAGCAAGATGGCAGAGACAAGGTTTCCGCACACTGGGGACGGGAGTCTCCTCAGTCATGAGGATGACTGACGGTGACTACATGTTGCTGGCTCTGCTCACTTTCCCTCTGGCTAAAGTTCTCAGAATATCACAATATCTCAGCTGACAACCATACTTACATTCAACTAAGCTCAAAGGAATTGGTCCATTGTTAGTGGTTAATGTATGTATTGGAAAATAATATGTATTTAAAATGTGATTTAGTTAATGCACGTACACTTACAGTTTTATGATACTTCCTATGCTCTTTCTTTATATCTTCAGCACATTATAATTATTGTATTATTCCAATTCTGGTGCAAGGTACACCTCACAAGCCTAGTAACATCATTCCTGTGATGGGCAAATATTTAACAAACCTAAGTTTAACTATACAATAAGCAAATATTGTAAGAGCTACTGTCAAGGGGTGTTCTTGTAATAGTTTAATTTACAAAAGGCTTGAGAACTGTGATCATTCCCAACTTGACAACGTAAGTCAGTGACTGACAAATTGCAAAGAGAACGCACCTGGCTATTGTATTGATGCTGGATGTAGATAATTCTGTGGCTGAGAAATGTAATTGTATCACATGGGTGTTAAACATTAGTCTGTCTCCCTGTGCCTGTGTGTATATGATATCACATAAACCTGTACAGTGCTAGCCTCCGATGCAGACTCAACCCGGCCAGCAATAGGAAAAAAATATAATAGTATAAAAACAATAACTTGAAAAAGAAAACAGCCGGGTTGAGTCTGCATCGGAGGCTATACAGTGCGCCTTGTAAGTGTTGTCTGTTCTGGCTATAGACGATCATGCAAAATAAATCATTTCAGCATGTTAAGTTAATTTATTGGAGTATTGCTTGGTGTGTCCAAGAGACTTACTTGTGCTCCCAATTGTTTTATTGTGGTGCTCATAAATTTTTGCTAGTGCTCTCGATGAATGAATTTCGGTTTTAACGGTCAAGTTTTCTTGCTAAACCACACATATTTTCTTACATTAACTACATCATATGTAACTTCATGTAACTTTTATGGTTTAACTTTTATGGTCATATTACATTATGACACCAACGTGGTCATATTGCACATATTTCACATATACTGTACACCATTCAACAGACCACTAATTCCGTACTCGCTTTGTACATGTTTGGGTCCGAACGCGAGTTCTGGGGTAAGCAGGTATTGGGTGATGTTTTACGGTACTTGCTGTGATCGTTTTGTACAGTTTGGGTTTCAGCTGGTGTATTCACGGCGGCCGGCCAGGGAATATAATTCGGTACTGGACAACATTTTTGATAGTCTGGATGCTCAAATCTGCGAATCAAGAAAGGGTCTTATATTCTTGTTACTACGATATCTTAACAAAATCGCATTAAAGTGACGGTCATTGTTAATCAAACATTATCAAAAATTGGATATTAGAGATTCTTTTTACACAACCGGTGATTCTCACCTGGTGACGTTTCGGTGTCTTTCAGACACCTGCTTCAATTCAGAGCTTCTGATTGGAGTACTGCTTCTCACTGCTATAAGCAGCCGAAGAAAGTGGCGCTTGAGAAGCAGTACTCCAGTCAGAAGCTCTAAAGAAGGTGTCTGAGAGACAGCGAACGGAACGTCAGCAGGTGAGAATTACTGGTTGTGCAAAAAAGAATATCTAATATCCTTTGTTCCACCAACCTGAAGAAATTATTTTCGGAAATTATCAAAAATATTTGTGTGCTCTAATAGCGTTTTCTCCAAACAGATGTTCGGTTATGTGTTGTTTTCTATAACGGCCATTGTCCATTAGCTTGACACCAGCTTAGGCCATTATGATGCGTTGGTCAGATTAGGCACTCCAAGCAGAGGTTAGGCTCCGGATTCCCACACTGCCTGTAACTGAGATGAATATGAATAGACATCACTTATAAAGACATAATTTGCATAATTGATAAAAAGATGCTATGACTTCATATCGGTAAATAAGGGAATTTCATTATTGCGGCATTTAGAAGCTAAGTAAAGTTAAACATTATCAAGTATAATTTGAAACAAAGCCTCACATAATTTAGAAGTAAATGCTGCAATAGGCTACTTTGCTAAGATGAGACTTACACTTTAAACAGATTGTTTTCGTGGCCTCGCATCTATAAATCAAGATTCTTTTTATGGATTTGTCAGAGAGTTGGCATGTCGGTTTCTAGGGGGTATCAAAAACTTCAGCCAACACCGCAAACACCATAATTACTTCATCGAGAATTGTGTCCTACTTGTTTCAAGATTTTCAAGTTTCTGACTGTTGAGAAAAGGATACGGAACCATCATATCCAATGACACGTAAAAATGCCAGTCATACTTTTCCGTAATACATCGATTTCAGTATCGGGAGGCTGAGTCTGTCTGCGTTTTCATTAATGAACGGTACCGCATGTCGAAAACCCCCAAGTAAGCCTCACCATACTCCTTACGTCATCATTCAGCCGCCGCCAAATACCTCTTCGGACAGGATGTACACATGTGCCGCCATAAAATAGTGCGGTTAAACAGGGAACGTCTTATGAATATTTGGCTGAATTCAATCGTGTTGTCGGTTCTATCAATTTTTAGCACCTTTATTTTTTTTTTATAATCTAAGATGCACACATGTATTTTGATTGGCGTTTAGCAGTATTTCAGACATCTACGCGGATGGATATAAAAGAAATCCTTCGGTCCTGTTTGTTCAGTGCAGCTTCGATCGTCTTCTGTTCAGTGCAGGGCGGCCATTGAAAAGTGAGGTGGTGTGGTCGGGTCGGTCTAACCTCATTGGTATAACCTTCGCAGTCATCGTGCGGAAATGGCTGCTTCGGTGATTAGTAATTTAGTTGGCTTAAGTCGTTTCTAGTGAGGTAGAAATGTTTTTCGTTGGAGTCATTGCGGTTTTGGCGCAGTGAACAGTATTTTTTGTGGACCGAACTCCTCGCCAATGGCGGCAAAAGGCAACGACAAAATGTATTCCATTGTTTCTTGCTGTATGTGTAGCAGTACGGACGAAATCGACTATTTGTCTGATTTGCATGTCTATGAAAGTCGGTTTTTCTTACCAAGTCCTCGTGTTTTATTGATTTATTTATCTATGAAGTAACTTGCCTGGAAACTATACCGTCGGGAGCTCCCCGGTTTCTCTACGGCGCTGGGAGTCGTGCCCGTCCGCCCAGACAGATTAGCCCGCCCGTGGATGGGTTTACGGCCTTGGCTTTAATTTGCTCGTTCAGCAGTTGTTCCCCCCTAAGTTGTTTGATTTTGAACTGTGGTATGCATATAGTAAATCCACGACGACCCAACAGAAAGTGTTGTTAGACCATGCAGTTGTGTAGCTTTTTTAATCCACTGTATACGAGGAAATGTACTCCTTGAATATTCTGCTTAGCCAGCGGTTACACAAAAGTGTTCAGCATGGCACATGGGTCTGAAGTATTGTGCAAGTGCAAGTCATCTCCATATCTACAACAAATAGAACTCAACCAGTCTCTTGATAACAACGATAGTTAATGAATAAATCTTCCAAACATATTTGAATATAAATGAGGAGCAAAGAGTTATCAACATCATCAACAAAAATACCCCCAGATAACCCCGCTAGGGGCAAAGTAGGGGGGGAGGAGGTCCCAGGCTAAGGCGGGCAGGCCTCCAGCCTGGCGCGGAAAGACTCAACGGTGGGAGCCGTAACAACCGCGCCAGGCAGGGCGTTCCACTCGGGTATGGTGCGGGGAAAGCATAAATATTTATAGGAGTCTGTTCGGGCGTAAAGAGGTTGAAATTTGATCGTGTGGCTTCCCCGGGTGCGCCCCTGAGCTGGTTTCAGTAGACTATCTGTATTAATATTGATGAGGTTATTAACTAGCTTATAGAAAAAGGTGAGGCGGGCGTTCCTCCTCCTTTCAGAGAGAAGGGTCCACTGCAGGTCATTGAGCATTTGTGTCACGCTGCTAGTCTGCCGGTAGTCATTCAGAGTCACTCGGGCGGCCCTGCGCTGGACGGCCTCCACCGCCTGTATCCCTTTGGTGGTGTACGGGTCCCAGACGGTGGCACTATATTCCAAGTGAGGCCGCACCAGCGCGTTGTAACAAGTGGCCTTGACCCTAGATGGACAATGGGTCAAATTGCGCCGAATGACCCCTAGTACCCTGCCGGCTTTGCTAGTGGCGTAGTTGATATGGGTGTCCCACCGCAGATCGTCGGACAGTTGTACTCCAAGATAGGGGTGGGACTTGACACCGGTGAGGGCTTCTCCACTTAGGGAGTACTGGGTTAGGATGGGGTGCTTTTTACGGGTGATATGGAGGATGTGGCATTTAGAGGGATTGAACGACATAAGCCAACGATTTTGCCAATCTGTTAGCGCATCAAGATCAGACTGTAGACCTTGTGCGTCAGAAGGCGTGCTGATAGTTCGATAAATCAAGCAATCGTCGGCAAATAATCGAACGTGTGAATCTACGGAGCTGGGGAGGTCGTTAATGTACAGTAGAAAGAGCAAAGGGCCTAACACTGTACCCTGAGAGACTCCAGAGGTGACCCTGACAGCTTTAGATGTTCCGCCGTCAAAGACAACCCTCTGGGTTCTCTCTGTTAGGAAGGCCCTAAACCAAGACTGAAGAAGGTCAGAAATGCCGTAGTGCTCGAGCTTGCTTAGAAGCCGCTCGTGGGGCACGGTGTCGAATGCCTTGCTAAAGTCAAGCACCGCGACATCGACCTGTTTGTTATGGTCAAGATTGTTGGCCAAGTCTTGGAGGGTGAGTACCAGCTGGCTCTCACAGGACAGACCCTTCCTGAAACCGTGCTGCGCCGGGGACAGAACGCCATGAGTGTCAAGATGTTTCATAATGTGGCTGTGCACGATGTGTTCAAGCACTTTGCCACAGACCGATGTCAAAGACACCGGCCTATAGTTGGAAGGCATTGTTCTGTCACCCTTTTTGAAGATTGGAGCGATGTTAGCTGTTCTCCAATCCTCAGGTACGTCTCCCGTAGATATTGATTGGGAGAATATTGTCTGAAGTATTGGCGCAATTTGCTCGGCAACAGTTTTCAGGAGGCGAGGTGGTATTCCGTCTGGTCCTGTGGACTTGCTGGGATTAAGACTAGAGAGCTGTTTGGCTACCCCCTCCACTGAGATGTTAAGGGGGGGATAGTTGGAACTACGGATTCGCCAAGGGATTTATCCTCCCTGGTAAACACTGACTCAAACTGGGCTCCCAGTGCATCAGCCTTTTCCTGGGGGTCAGATGTTAGCACCCCCTGGTGTCTTATGGCCGATGCACCAGTAGAGTCCTGTCTGAGAGATTTGACATAGCTCCAAAAGGCCTTGGGATTATCCTCGATGTTTGTCTCAAGGTAGTTAGAGACATAAACCCTAGTAGTAGGCCCCGATGTAAATGGACTTACTGTTAGCCAGCTGGACCTGGACCCATGTCAACTCGCAGGGACATTCCGGTTCAGGGTGGTGGGTTGCAATGATGTTGTTCTTTACAGCAACAAGCACACCCCCTCCCCGGCCAGCTCGGTCTCTCCTGAACACATTGTACGTGTCCGGAAATACTTCACTGCTGCCCACTGACGAGTCCAACCATGTCTCAGTGCCAACAACAATGTCTGGTTGCACAGCTTCGCAGAAAGCATGCAGTTCAGGTACCTTGTTACGGATGGATCGGAAATTGATGACACAGGTCCTGACTGGTTTGGTGTGTGTGCGGTCACGAGGTGGTTGGGTAACATTGTGACTAATAGGCGAAGAGGTAGCGATAGGGGAGCCTATAGATCTTGCTGGACTGGAACAGGTGCTGGTGTCGAAAGAGGAAAAACAATTAGAACTTTCAAAGACTGTAGTGTTGAAAAGACTGGAGCTGAAGTTGGGTAGGCCGCAGGAGCAGCAAATCCAGGACACGTTAGGGTTGTTGATGGCATTGTAGGCCGGTGCTGACATACCCATGCAATCAGTTATTGGCAATGGCAGAGCATCCAGCTTACTCAGTCTGTGAGTCAGGGCTAGTCTTACAGCTGTCAAGCCTCTTGGAAACCTAGACTTCGGGGACTGTGTCTTTGGCTCAGTGGGGGCTTGATCGGCTTAGATGAGTTTGCTGAAAGTCGAGGCCACCAATAATGATATAATCCATTTGCTCTCAGCAGAGCGTGTAGGATGAAGAGAAGAAGACAATTATTCTACATTAATTGAGAGCAAATACAAATAGAATTGATGAAAATTCAGAGATACTAAGAGTGATATAGAGGCATACTGTGACCTTGCACAAGTTGCTGTAAGTGTGCGAAAAGAAACACACCTCGGGTATGGGTAGTTCCATTACCATGTAGACTTCTGTTACCCATTGATAATTTGCTCCATACTTCTTGTAACACCACGTCATATTGCCCTGGAGAAGACCAATGTCTGTCCAGGTACAGTGCGCAAGTCTGTTCGGAGTTATACTCTATTTGTGGAGCCCTGTCAGTCCTTCTTAGCTTCTAGAATTTTGCAGGGCAGGAGTCCCGAGTCCGTGTTTGTCCGATCCACCTCACTATAAATGCGGATTCCCACCGTGTCACCTGAGATGTAGACTTTGATGAGACCCTTCACTTTTGTATCAAAGTTCTTTTGTTGTCGATTGGCAGCTTTTAGATAGTTGTCTGTTGCAATTTTACGAACCGCATGCCATGGAGGTGTCTGGTTCATCCACTGGTATTGTCTGCTCTATTTACAGTACTTAGAATGTTTCTGTTGGTATACAAGGGTGAACTTTTTGCAGGCTGTCATATTCTCCTGTTGTTTCTTTTTTTTTTTTTTCATAAAGCAATATTACATATGTTATCACATACATGTATACAGATAACATATTAATGAGTACCCTTTATAAATGTACTAAGCATATGTTAAGTCTAGAGTGACTAGATTTAGATGAGGTAGAATAATAGAAAAATGACTCTTCAGTTAACGAATTGGCTGAGCTGAGGCCGCACACCACATCGCCACTCACAACCAAATCCACTCACCTGTCCTAGTTAAACGCCACAAACGTTGATAGAATCCTGTGGCAAAAGTATAACAACATGGATTCACAAATGATACTTTACATGGTTACAAAAGCAGGACGGTAAACATGAATTTTGAATATTTTTTGAAAGAAAGTAGACCGTGTCAATCCGTACCACAGGCACAGTAGTGGCCACAACAGCGGGTTTGAACTACCGCCCAACCTTGCTCTCCATAGAAACCAAGGCCGAAACCCCATTGTCTGGCCCACTCTACCGCATGGTACTGCAACATAGGCTGATGGGGTTGCTGTGGGTTGGGAAGGTCTCCCAAAAGAAGGCCGTTAGGGCTTACTTTTAAGATGTGCATTTTAAAGGTTAACACCACTTACGTCCTATGCCATTCAACCTCTCAATTTCTTACCAAGGTCCTTTGTTTCGTCCATCCACGTGACCTATGTTGGTGGGAAATAGAGTATTGGGAATATACCAGTTTACCATCCCAACAACTTTTCCGTCTGCCATTCTTTTGATGCCACAGCGTACCAATATTTGTCCCATATCTGTCAATTGAGCTGTTTTGAACCAGATCTACAATCTTAAGAATTGGCAAGTATGGCATACATCATTAGACTTCAAATACCACCTGCATATTCAGCAGCCAATGCACCATGTAATTTTCTAGTTTCTGTACAGAGTTTTGATAGACTGAGAAACAAAACTGACCAGGTGGAAGTTATCTTTCATGTAGCCCTAATGCACGTATGCAGAATTTGAAGCCTACACAGGGGTCATGGTGATAAATAGAAAAGTGCAGACTACTCACAGCACGAAAAACGATATTTAAGCATGCTGAAATGCTACGCAAAGAATGCGGTTTTTCATTCTTTATGTTCTCTTTACGATACCTTTCCAAGTTCGTAAAGTTGTCCTTTACGTGTCCTTTCCGAAAGTGCGTTAAGGTCCGTATTTGCACTTTTTACGTAACCTTTCCGTGCCATTAGGGTCCGTAAAGGGTTATGAAACAAGTATTTAAGCATGCTTAAATGCTACGTAAAGGTTGCGGTTTTTCATTCTTTAAGTACTCTTTACGATACCTTTCCAGTGGTGTGTTTAGGTCCGTAATTTCACTTTTTCCGTAACCTTTCCGTGCCATAAGGGTCCGTAAAGGCTTAGTTAACAACCAACTTTCAGTAATATTTATGGAACTTTTTCGACGGAAAGCATGCGTTTACTGAAAACTTTCCTAAGTCTTTTCGCATCCTTTACTTTATATTTAATGAATGACAGAAACAAATATATCGTTCCAACAATTTATTTCTTCACTTGTCTTTGCAAGTGTTACATTTCATGTTTTTATCTTCACATACATACATACTGGATAGTCTACAAATACAAAAAAAATTATACTACACAACAACATCATATAGGCTACATATTCTTGCATAACATGCTTTTGCAATTGATCACCATTTTCAAACATTAGTTGATCTTCAGTTTCAACATTTTTAGACAATAACAATCTTTTCAAATGCGGGGTCTGGAATGCTGGCCGCCACCGAGGGGGGGTTACATCGATCTTGTTGCCATGTACCGGTTGACTTGTTGTAGTATTTCCGCTTGTGGTTGAAGAAAGTACATCTAAGTACATGCTGCTGGCAGTGACCACAAAATATGTGGTATGTTGGTTGTCAGCGAGTCAAATCCATGCTGATCTCGACCTTTTTGCCTGGGTCTGCAAGAAAAAAATGCACCGGCATTGGTTACAGTGTAATGCAAACTAAGCTGGCAATGCTAGACTAGTATTTAAAACTTCCTGACTACTGTTGAACTACATTGTATCTATTTGTATGTGTATTTACATGTGTTTATTTAGGACATGTGAAATGAGAAGGGGTAGCGAATATCTGTGAAATGTTATATTTGATTCCAGTAGGTGATATCTATCCATTGTTGGGTGTACAGCAGAAATGTTAGACAGATGAAACTTTCTATTGTTTAAAAATGAACCAAAAAGTTCAGCTATCATATTTTTCTGTTTCTGGTAGCGCCTCAGCAATGCATGTGGAAATGTAGCCTGCAATGTATCTAAGCATCTGCTCTTCAGCCTTTGTCATATCAACATCTGTGTTAATATCATGAGAAATGGGCACATCAGCACTGCGCTTCTTTTGGAAGAGGCCTTCTAGAACTTTCCTTGTAACAAACTGATGCAATAAAAAGCATGTTTCCATACTGATACTACTTATTAGTGTTTTCCACAGTGTATGGTACCTTTCACTGGTACAGAACAAAAAATAAACTATTTCTAATCATATTGGTGAAATGGAGTTATTGAAAGTCATCGACTCACTTGGTCATCCAGCGCTCTTGTACTCTTTACCGTAAACATAATATACAGCTTACACTAGTTAATCATATAGAATCGTCAGGGTACAATCACCTTTGTTACACTATCGTCACTATGTATGCGACATGCCTGATAACATATTGCCACAGATGTACCACGCCAGTCAAGGGTATTTAAAGGTTAAACTGTATCTAGCTGCTGTTGACACTTTGTATTTACCACACATACAAAAAAATCAGCAAACCAGGCTGATTGAATGGAGTCTCGTGAATGCACATTACGTTCTGTGTACAGTCAAACCTGGCGCAAGCAACCACTTAGGGAACTGGGTAAAAGTGGTTGCCTTTAGCTAGGAGTGGTGGTTGCCCTCGACAAGTTGGCTAGTTGACCAAAAAGAAAATCATGCATTTGAACGAAATACACCTTCAGTTAGAGATGCACAATGGCTTTCAATCTCCATGTTATGTTAAAAAATTTCATCAAACCATTGTTTGACCATTGACCGGTGTTTATCTAACAATCATTGAATCAAACAGGTTTTTTTATAGTTTGTGCTCCTAGAACAGCCAAAGCAGGTTCATTCAGTTTCTATAGTATATATGTCAAAATCTAACTACCGTATTGCCTCGAATAAAGTACGCACTTTTTAAACATTTCAAAATTCAAAAGGCACCACAGGTCATTGCTTAAGTCAGAGTGCGTACTTTATTTGAGGTTATTTCCTGGACAAATTGGAAAAGGACCTCAAACCCTTGCTTAATCAAACCAGGAACCCAGCTGTGGTGCAACAATGCATGGCTCAATACCTGCCAATTTGCAAAGTTTGTAACTTGTCGTAGGCAATCCTTAAGTTTGCAGAGACGACGCTGGCAGAGTAAACAAGAGAATCTTAGTTTAATGAATCTAAGGAATGGCATCATGAAGAAGTCCTTGATATAAGAAAAATGACCTGGAGATAATAGGAGGAACACCATAAATTTGAATTTATCCTGTTCAAAATTTGTTCAAGATCAGTGGAGAAGGGGTGCGTACTTTATTTGGTGTTTTTCACTTAACGTTTCAGTTCTGCAAATTTGTCTGGAAGTAACCCCAAATCAGGGGTGCGTACTTTAATTGGGGTGCGCACTTTAATCGAGAAAATACGGTAGCTCAATTTGTACTCTGTGCAGTATCTATGTGCTTCACTGCTTTTAGCTGATGATACAAAAAAGGTGCACTAACAGATTTTAATCTATCTTTACAGTGGTGTTACTGATATTGTTGTGAAGAATGCAGTGTGTATCAGATTGTTTCTGATTCTGGTGTTAAAATTAAATGAATGGCTGATAGTGCCAGAGCTTGCAGAAATGCTCATTTTCAAGACGCCCCTGCTGGGTTGGATGCTGTTGTCAAACATGCAATTTTGGTTGATCAGGGGAGAGTGAAGACCCCTTTGGGTTTAAAAATGTGGTTGCTGGTTTGGGAAGACAGTTGGTTACTTGGGAGAGGGTCTTAACTATGTAAAAATGACTGTTTCCATGTGTCCTCTGACGGCAGGTGGTTGCCTGCGCCAGGCGCGATTGCTCGACCAGGTTTGACTACGTGCTATACACTAGACATGGGTACTTCAGTGTAAATGTACACAAAATGATACTACTAAATATAATAGAGGAACACAAGTAACAATCGGAATAAATAAATAAATAAATAGATGAGCATTACTGACCCACAAAATATGATTATTCAGAACGTGAGGACGCAAACATATCCCTGCTCGTGCCCCATCCAATACTGGTGTCTGGTGAATTTACAGTGTGCTTTGGGTGGAAGATATATCGCAGCCAACCTCAAATGAAAAAAGTTGCAGCACAGTTATGTTCATACTCCACGGTGTCGTCAAGGCTGGTACTTGGGTCCGCGTGAGTCCTTGTTGTGTCTTTGCTTGCTCGGGGAACACGTTATTGTGATCCAGCACTGCAAGCTGCGGACGGGTTCGCATTGACCAGTTGGGAAAATGTTGGCGTTTCGGGACATACTTCAAAATCATGTTATGGAATGCAGAACAAAAAGAACTTTATAAAAATGACTAAATGCCTGTACTAAGGGCCGTTGTGGCAACTATTACACGAAGAGATCCTTCTGCAAAGCATGCCAGAATATCCTCCTTCTAGTGGGCATGTGTTTTGTTATGAAACATGGCCACTAAACAAAACCTTGATAGCTGCTTGGGCCCAACATAGGCATGGTCGCCTAGGCTTTTCTTTATATAATTATACACTAAAGACGTTACTGAGATACTACTACATGTACACAATATACAGTATAATAACTTAAAAGATGGGATGTCCTTTCCTTTCTCAAGTCAATGATAATCCAATCTAAACAAGACTTATCGGTGCGTACCCTGTGTGGTTGTATGGGCCAATTTCTTCGTAGTTGTTGTCTCTGTTAATTTCAACTGATTCTACGACAAGTGTATTTTGTGATGACTCTTAATTAAAAATGCTTACATGTGCATCTTTGACGTCAACACCCTCCGTCCCTAGCCCTGGGTATGCTCTCACCAGCTGGTGAGCCACATACTCAACCTCTGCAGGTGTCGGCCAGCGCTTCGGCTGCAGCTGTTGAGTTACTGTCACCATGACCGCCACCAGGTCGCGCACTACGTTTTTGAAGGTTGAGACTGGTACAGGAGTTTCTGTGATGAGTGTTGTTGTCACCAGCATGATTGGACATGCTTGAAGGGCGACTGCAGTCACGCTGGCAGAGGCCGACACGTTCGGTGCTCCTCTGTCCTCCCCTGTGCCCTTGGCCTGGGGGAGCCCCCACACTGTTGGACTAGAATAGAAGAAACACAACAAAGATAGCTTAGCCCTAAGCTTGTTGTATAGTAAATCATGTTATAGTGTATGAATCAAGACTTTCTAACATGATATCATACACACAAGGTTTACATTTATCCTTCTCTTAACGACTCATTGTACTGAAATGACGCCATGTCCCATTTGTTATGCAACTAAGATTTGTACCTTTCTATTAGAGAAGTCAAAAGAGCTGTTTAATTTGAAAGATCCCCCCCCCCCCCCCGCAGCAAGGGACCATAAAGGTAAAGCAGGCATCCTCAACTGAGGTGAGATCTTTCCTTGGTCATTTTCTTCTGAGCTGCAACCATCTTGGTGTCAAAGTCAGCATCCTGATTATTCAAAGCCCTTAGAAAGAATCTTTGTAATAATCGATACTTTGCAAGAAGACTCAATTTCATTGATGTAGACAAAAATAATAACGGCGGCCTATATTGACAGACAGACACATACACATCAACAATACATCTAAAATAAGAATTTACATGGGCGAGGGCGAACTAGTTGACAGTAATGTCGCCTAAAGGGACTCGACGGGAAGGCCTCCGAGTGGAGCAGTGCCTTAATGATGTAATTCTCAGACCCGAACAGCCGAGATACAAACGAATGCATCAGTTTCCGACGCTTGGCGTCAAATGTGTCAACACGCATATTTAGAAGAAGTTCGCTTTTGCTAGTGCTTCTCGGTTGAGGCAACAGAATTTTAAAGCCGTCATGGTAGGCAACCCGTATTCCATGAATGGTTCCAGCTCTAGAGCTTGACCAAAGCTGAGCACAGTACATTGCACTACAGTGTGACATGAAAAGGATCCGCTTTCAATGGCCAAATATGCGAATAAGCGAGTTGGTTTCTGTGTAGAAATGCCGGGTGTATTTACGAATGGAGTCATCGTCCGAAAGATCTGGAGTGATTTGGACACCCAGAGAACTATTTGATTTCGACCCATGTTTACCGAATCTTATCGGATATATTTCTGCCATTTAAGAGATTCAGTGGCCTCAAAACACATCACAGGGGAAGTTAAGTTATGATTGTTGTTTTTGAGTGGCAGTTACATGTCTTCTGCGAACAAAGCATTCTTCTGCCGCGCTGCCGATACTACGGATAGTGGTCAGGAAACTATTATTCCCAGTGCAGGCGTAAAGCACTTAATTTTGGGGCCTAGCGTCGTTGATTTACCCACCGCTATGCTGCCTTTGTAAAATACTGGCGGTACTTGTTACAAACATATGGGTCGATCTGGATAATGACGCTTCAAAGTAAAGTTGTTATTCAGGGGTAAATTAGACGCCACATTGACATTTCAAAGTACAACTTTTATATAAACAACTTTGACTGTCTTTGTTTACATCGTAAACCGAAGTATGCTGGTCAGAAATCAATCATATGCCAGCGGTGTACAGGGTTCAAGAATTCCCAACCATGTGGGACCACGCTATCAGCAACGCGAAGGAAGAATACTTTGTTACAGAAGAACGTTTGGACATAAAAAGAACAAGTATATCTTTGCTTCCCTTGTGATATAAGTTTTAAGGAGGCAAAATCATATGTCGTTAAACAGCAGCTCGAACTCCAGATCGAAACATGGCCCCCACCTGTCAGGCGTGTTGACAGTAAAACTAGCAGCATATTGAATAGCTCTGATTTCCTTTTTTGAAATGATACCGTAAACGTGTGGAAAATATTCTATTTTGGGGCGTTCACAGGCCTCAAAATTAACTTTTTTCCCTACTGTCCCAGCATTGTCCCAAAAATAAATTTCAACTGTCCCGAAGTGAGGATGGACTGTCCCAACCCTATTTTCAGAAATTATGTATTACAACAACTGTAAAGCTCAGTAAGAGTACAGTATTGCTGTGTAAGCTTATTGTCCATTGAAATAATCAACTCAGATTCAAACTTATCTTGTTTTTTTTATTTTATTAGACAACAACAGATTTATTACATTATATCTTATGGATAGTAGTGCAACGTCCACTGCACATTTACAGGTAGACCACTTGCTGCAGTGTCTTATCATGTAACAAGTGGCAAGTGGGAACTGGGAACTTCAAAAAGTCATTTTAAGAACATAATCTTTTTCTGAAAATAAACAGTACACAGTGAGTCACTGAGTGACACTAGTCTAGTACATTTACAGGGACCACTTGTACTTTATCAGTGGCAGGTGGGAAGAAAAGAATGAACAGTGTTCTCGCCAGGTTTTTTTCACAGCATCGGGGCAGGGGTTCGGGGGCTGCCTTAAGCCCCCGACGGGGTCCAGGGGCAGAGCCCCGTTGGGGGGACCCAGGGGGGCGAAGCCCCCGGAAGCTCTTGCATTTTAGGGTATTGAGAAGGCTTTTTTTCCAGTTTTGAGGGTCATATTTATGACAATCGTGGCAGTCAATCAACTTCTCCACAGGACCTTGACATACAATACTTCTGGTGAAAGACAACTTGAAACTCAGAAACAACAATATCAATAGTTTATTTAGCTACTCAACAATATCAATAGTCGATACCAGTTTTCCTTTTTTTTTGGCTGTGTCCGGCTGTCCTAAGTCGAAGCGCAACAATCGTCGCTGTCAGAAGTTTTCTTCGGTGCGAAATTGGAAGCGATATTCCTGGTATAGTACGCTTCGACGCCGGCATGTTTCCAGAAAAATCGCCGCCGAGGTGATCTTCCCTCGGCGGTCTGCGGCGAAAATCCTAATACGAAAGTCCCTTGCCGCGGCCCTTGGCCCGTCTAAGAAATCGCGTCACCCCTCTCACCCAAGTACATACGCCGCCGGCCCGTTCCAGGAAGCCGAAACCGCTGTTCTGCGTCTTACAGATAACGTGGAACTTCCGTCTAATAAAAACTTTGTACAAGCATCGCTGTGGGAAAGTTAAGGGAACGTAAAATCGTCAGAGGTTCGCTGTTGACTGGCACACGGAGATCCTACTCGCGCGTTTTCCCACAAAGTTGCCGCTGATTGACAGTCGGCAGCCTTTGATGACAATCGCGACCATGGCGACGTCGGCGGCAGAAAGTCTGCTAAAAGGAAAGTCGGTGGTTTGTGGGCGGTACCACAAATTTGCAGTAGCCGAATCGTCCAATCATGGCGAAGCTTCTAAATAAGTTGAAACTTTATCTTCCTCTCTTTGTAAAAATTAATTTTCTGTGCATTAATTCGCTGTTATGGATGGGAAAATGACGTAACCTTGCTCTAGAAATTTGTCCGAAAAAATGTTAAGAATTAATTCTATCCCCGCGCTGACAGAGAAAGGAATCTTTTACAAAGAACAACTTCTGTGTTGGTCAACCGCGGACTGTTAACTTCCAAATAAGGAGATTCCCCGGGAATCTGATACATTTACGGCTGTTCTGATAGTCGGGAACCGCCCCGCAGATTGTGCACATGGAGACCTACTCGGCTATTGTTTACGTTTTCGCGCGATGCTGCCAGCGGCACACGAGCCGATTTACTGTGATTTCCCGCAACTTACCATTAAAAACTGACGTCGCCACACATTTGAAAATGACGTGGTCGTCTTAGATTACGTTTTGGTCGCTTGCGGTCCGGATCCGGTCTACCGCGGGGAGATCGGACATTCTGATGTTGATTAGTTGATTATTTTCCTATTGTCCCAAAAGTGTCCCAAATAGATTTTTCAGTTGTCCCGGCCTAAATTTTAGTGGCCCCGGGACATCGGGACATAGTTAAGATCGAGCCCTGGTTCATATTCAAAGAGGGTTCATTTTTAAGAATGACCGTAAGATTTTTCCAATTTAGCGTTTTCTACTGTCAACACGTAATCGGTAACTTCTTATAGTATGTGCGGCCTGAGACGTCGAGCTACTAGTACTTTTACAGACTAGTAGCTCTGTTTAGTATCGTGGGTCCAACTGCGGGAACTCGAAGTCCGAGCGTCTCCAAAAAAGCTTGACGCTATTAAGCAAAAGTTTGTAGACATAACCCAATTTTGTATTTTTTTGGGGGTTTTCTAACATTTCTTTTGATTCGGGTTATGTCTTAAGAAAAATATTATTGGTAGCTATCTGATGATTTCAATTATATGTTAATCATGATATACGCGTCTACCGCACAATGTTTCTTGATCACTTTCTTCAAGTTCCAAGTAGAAAATGCATTATACATGTACATTTTCACTTGTTGAATTTGAAAGGACCGTTGGCCCCCGGTTAGTGGTTCATAGCGGGGAACCTATTGTTTCTTTGGGAGATGAGACTTAGGTCAGGAACTGTGGCTTGAACTGTTCGTTTGGCTTTGGTATTTGATTCCAGGGCCTTCAAGTCAGAAAATAAGTGTTACGTTTCTGATTTCCTTACTGACCTAAGCAAAACCCATGACGCTTGAGTGCTGGAAGCATTGTGACATTGTTTTCCAATCTTCTAATTTCTGTTGCAAAGGAAAATATTAATAACATAAATTAAAGTCCAAATACTCTGTACTATACTCTGTATATACAATTCAAACAAGCAAGACTAGTAAGCATAAACTCACCTGCAATGTCATCTTCTGAGTACACATAGAAGCGTTCCGAAGACCACTTCCTCTTTAGTGTGAAGATCGAAAATGGTTTTATCGCTGTTGTCCCTGAGGCTGGACTAACTCCCCATGTATTCGGGGCCATATATATTAACCAAGCAGAAACGCATGGAGTCTAAAGAAATGTCCAACACAATCCACCGACCGGAGTTGTCACTCAAGGTCTGATGGACCCTGAAGGAAACATTGGCCTTGAAAAAAATTCATTACTCCTATACTATTACTTAAGGCATGGTTGGAAATATTTGCCCCCCCCCCCCAGTCTGACTGTCATTCTGTTTCAACAGACATTAACGAGTGGGTTTCCTGTTTTCCTGTACAGTAGGCAATAAATTTGATAGTGCTTGACGAATGTCTTTTTAACCAAGTAAATACTTCATTTCGCTTCCTGCGGTCGCCCAGCCCATTACAATTATAACAACCAATGTCAACTTTAGGCTGAGTCATGAAAAATGTACATAATGATACACTGATTGATTTATCATGGTTGGGCCGATGGAAGTTTTTCCCCTTTCTTGAAAAGTGGAAAAGAAGATGTACAATGTAGCAACAATATTGTTTCCTTAAGGATACATATCTTACAGGGATCCGTGGTAAGAAGTTAACACAACACATGCGTATACAAACATACATATAAAGTTCTAGGGCGCTGTCTTATTCAGAAAAAAGTTCGTCTTAATTAGAGGGGTATCACTAAATCAGTTTATCAACTTACGTTACATAAGGGCGTTTTGCTTCCAGGCCATTGTGCAGTTCTCCATCTAAAAGTTGGTCAACATTCAATAAAGCATACTTAGGAGGTTGTGCAATACGTGTCGCTATTAATACAGGGAGAAGCCTCTTTCTCATGATCACTTCCCTGATTTGTCTGGGGAAATCTTCCGATATACCTATTGCTGTGTCTTGTAAATTTTTGGCAGCTAACCTCACTCTTTCCCTATCTTTGAACCAGGCAAACTTAGCTATGGTAGGTCTAGGACGTGCTTTTTCACCAATTCTAACGGAATTTTATCTTAAGTTTTTGACCATTTCTTCGAGTAACTTCAGGTCATGTATCATTACCTGTGTTAACATTTTTCCGTTGCTTTTGGCTGTTAAATACTTTCTTCCTGAATGTTGTAGAAAAGCAGATTCTCTCTCCTAGAGTGGGCTTCCAGCTGCATCTGTTTGTTTTTTTTATTATTTTTTTTTTATTAAACAACAGAAGAATATACAGGACACAGAGGTGATGTACTCTAGCTGAAGCTAATATTAAACATCACCTCTGGAAAAAAATACAAGTTACATAGACAAGTACAATAGCAATGAGAAACAGCAATTGGGTCGTCCAATACAAACAAGCTAACAAACAAACAAACAATGAATATATCAATATACCTGAACTAAGTTTTAAAACGTCTGCTTGTCAAAATATAGCGCTGAGTCAAGCCTAAAATGTTACAGTTGAAATCATACGAAACAAAGGATGAACCTCTTAATAATAAATAAATGAAGGCTTGATCAGACAAAGTATCAATATCAAGAATAGGGGCTAAAAGGTTCCGTAGGTTGCCCAGAAGGTTGAGTCTTTGTTGATTGTATATAGGGCAGTACAAAAGATAATGAGCAACGCTTTCGCTTCGACATCCGCAAGTGCAGGCTGGACTTGTTGCTAAGTTGCGTGTAAATAAACTTAGGTTAAGACTGCACGTGCCGGTGCGAAGGCGTGTGAGGAGGGCGCAAGTGTACCGGGGGCCATGACTAAAATGTGAATAGAAAGAGGGACGTACTAATTTCACTAGATGTTTTTTAAACAACGAAAGATTTAAGGATCGAACAGCTATACCAAGACCGTTCCAATGATGCGTTGCATAAGGAATAAAAGACTTTTGATATCGAGTTGTAGAGCAGAGCGGTATCCTTAGATTAAGTTTGTTGCGAAGATTATAAGAAGTAGAAATGGAGACTTCAGGAGGGATCAAATCCTTAAGATACTGGCGAGTATGGCCATGGACAATTTTGTAGAACATGATGATCAGAGAGTGAACGTGACGACGATCCGAAAGTTTTTCCCAACCTAATTCATCTGCATCTGTTTGTGTTGTGCAGTGACTTTCTCTCTTTCAAACTTCATCTGCTTCTCTTCATATGCCTGAATTTCCTCCGACATAGCTTTCACTTCTTTTGAAAGCACAAAAACCTCTCCCTCTACATGCTGTGATGCTTTGGCCAAGTTGATGACATTTGTGTACCGCCGTCATCAAACTTTGTGGCATTCGCCTTCTTTCCTTTATATGGCAATCCAGTTTCCTCACATGCTAGAGGACTTGGAATCTCAGAACAGGGCCCTAGGTCTTCTATGCTCACTGGCCTTCCCGTCCTCTTTGACTCCACCAGCAAATTCTTGTAGAAAGAGAAAACCATTCTGGTGTGTTTCTCCATTCGTTTCACTTTGCTGCAGGAAGTCTTCCGTTTGGAAATTGTGTGCAGCCTCAAAGTTCAGCAAGTTATCAGGGGAAGAATAATTGAGAGTTTAACCACACAAACGGACTTGTATATATGCCGCCACTTGTACAGCACGAAAAAGTAAATTACAAGACTTAAAGCTTTTTCTTGTTTTTACAAGCACATGTAATTATTCAAACAATATACTATCTGTTGATCGTTGTTTCGAAGGCATTCTGGATCTCCGTTGAAGCTGGCGGTCGCTCTCAGTGTCATCGTCGGAGCCGCTGGTCGTCTCGATAGCTGGGGCGATGCCTTGTGCTCCATAACTTCGTCACAAATCCCACGGTATGTTGCATCTCTGGTGGTTTCTAGTCCAGCATCAATATCCACGAACTCTTCAAAGGCTTCGCCCGCAACACCCTCGGGAGGTGGGACAGCGGTGTCGGCTTCCATCTCAGTGTTGACGCACAGGATACGCTGAACCCACACTTCCGGAAGCAGTTCTTGATGGTGACAATGCTGACATCTCGCCATGCGTCCATCGCCATGTAGATAGCGTCAAGGACAATGGTCTTCTTGGCTAACAGGGGGGTGGACAAGTTGTTGTCGATGATTTGCAGGACTCTTAGGCTCTTCTCACTATGTCATCACCCAGGCGCTCCCAAATTCTCCAAATGTCCCTCATGGTGAGATCCATCCTGCCCCGGTACTGAGGGGAAAAGCACGAGAACATTGCATTAAACCAATGTAACCGGATTCTTGGCT
Organism: Branchiostoma lanceolatum; assembly: GCF_035083965.1. Taxonomy (NCBI): domain Eukaryota; kingdom Metazoa; phylum Chordata; class Leptocardii; order Amphioxiformes; family Branchiostomatidae; genus Branchiostoma; species Branchiostoma lanceolatum. Next base: position 16,061,332 of record NC_089731.1, read on the forward strand.
ATCATGGGGGCGGACAAGTTGTCGTTGGCGTCGTTGTCGATGATTTGCAGGACTCTTAGGTTGAGTCATTTCTCTTCTCCGCCGCGTTGATCGGCATCGTGATAAAGGACGTAGCGCACTCGTTCATGAACTCCCAGAGAGAACTGAAAAATTCATGGACTTTTATTACAAACTCTTCAAATTCAGTTAAGGTCTGGTCGTTCTTCAGTTCCACGTTGATCTGATTGGCACTTTTTCTGGTCGTTCTCGAGCATTACGTACAGCTTATGGAATATCCCCAAGCTCAAGTGTAGGCCAGGGATGCACACCTGTTTGAAAATATCATTTTATGATTTACAATTCATCAGAGGTATTATGATGACTGGTCCTTTGCATAGAAAGATTAGTAGGAAGATAGCATCATGAATTATTATTTTGTGTTCATGTTCATATAATAGGTCTTTTATTATTTTTACCGTATGATATTGAGGTATACTGACCTGGTCAAGTGTGATGCTCAACATGGCCGGAGCCACGACATTTCTGAAGTACTTTGCATACTTCAGCTTCCCTCTGCCAGTCCGCATGAAGTTTGCATACTGTGTTGCCATCCTTGCCAGGTCTCGTTCTGGGATGAGCAACGTACGCCCATCCCTGGGCAGCTTCATGCATTCTTTTCTCACTTCACAGTACAGGCATGGCCGGACTCCTGTGCAGTCATACATAGCGAGGTTCAACCTAATCATATAAGTTCATGGGGATTTAATATGCCTACAGAGAGAACATGGAGTGTATTTGTTTGGTAGCTTTTATAGAAATAAGGAACAGAGACAAAAATAAATCAATTAGGTACATACCACATGCTCCTGATATGCCACACCAGTGAGTAAGGCATAGTCTGCGGACACGGAGCCGAACAGTTCGACCATCTGGTAACCTAAATGAAAGAAGAAAAATTGTAACATTCGATCTTCCCACAGATTCATACATTTCTGCTTTCATTCATTATGTTCATATTTCATACCAGAATGTTGCACTTCAAACTGTATCTGTCAGAGTGCTAGTAAATGTTAAATGTGTACTTCCCATTTTTTTATGCAACTGTTTGTTATTGTAGTATACAAAGTGCCTTCCTGTCATAAGTTGGCTCCAGTAAATTTGTACAGCTGTGGCACACATATGGTAATATCCATGTAATTTGATACATAGCATACATAAGATGCTTACCTGCATTCTCTTCCTTGCAGCTCAGCAATCTCTTTAGAAAACCTGCCCATGCCTGTAGCCAGATTCTCCCTGGAGTCCTTGGCATTAAAGATAGAGAAGACTACAGTGTTGGTTTAAGAGTTGGGGCTGTCTTTGTTGAGCACCTGGAACGCGACCTTGAAGCTCCCTCCACCATGGTCGCCTAGCACCTTTATCCATAGTTCATCATCAGGAATCGCTCCTTTGTGCCAAGGAAGCTTCCTACACAGATATAGCAAGATACATTTTGTAACAGAATTCTTGTGTTATAATCTATATCTGATAATTCTGATCAAATTGACAGACCACCCAATTAATCAATTGTTAGGAACTGTGGTGTGTAAGACACCCACATACTTGTGGGAGGAGCCTCATTTATTTTCCTTAGTGCATAGAACTGTCATTGCTCAGAAAAGCTGGGCATGACCTACCCTTCTTCAGCATTCCGTCTTATGATGGCTTCAACTGTCGCTATGAGGGAGTTGACTGCAGCTGCTGGGAGGAGTTTCACTGTGTTGACGCCATCACCATCCTTAGCTGTGAAGGGTAGCAGTTGAGATGTCACGCCATGCTCTTCAATCAGGGACTTTGTGATTCGTCGAGAGGTTCTTTCAGATTCCAAGGTGATGTTATACTCCTTCAGCCACCTTGGAGAAAGTGAAAGTATACGTTACCAAGACTCAGTGCTGTTGCTAATTTTGTGACATAATTGAATACAGAATTAGTGTGTTATTTATTGCAGTCTCAGACTGTTTCTTCACATAAAACAAGAAGATATACCATACAGTATATGAGTGTCGTACACACCACAATCCCAAACAATTGATTAATTGGCTGGATTTTATTTATTGGGTGGGCAGACTACTGTCTCTTCACAGCCATGGACTGACTTGCAAATAGCTTACAATTTGCAGAGCTAGATTGCAAGAGTCTGTAGCGACTGCCATTTGGCACGCAGGTGACATCACTATGGCAATTGCCCAATGTGCGGCCATAGAACTGTAGGTTTTAATCCACTCACTCTGAGAAGGACTTCTACTCTTTTTCGATTAGTGTGGTGGGTTCTTTATCGTGCTTGAGGTATGGTTGTCCTTAAACACGAAAAAATGCCTTTGTTTGTACGAAAAGAGTTAGTTCGGCGACTATGTGCTTGTGAATAATATTTGAAATTATATTTGTAACAGTCTGTCTTCACGACTGCCATTGCCAGGGTTCTCCATCTTTGTGACGCAGTTTGGAACCATATTGGTCCACCAACAATTCTTAAAATCGGAAACTTTGGGCATGCAACTACGTTACAATCACTTTTAACTCTTAGGATTTTGGGTGGCCCTCAGCTCTCGCCACATCCACCAGGGTGTCCATTAACGCAACCACTTTTCTACGGTCAAATAAAGCGGCTGGTCGTGCAGCATGCTCCAAAATTTGTTGTTTTATCGCTTCCGCTGTTTGTTGACCTGACAACCTCTGCACAGTTGTCTCCAACATGTTGAGTCTCTCACGTAGTACCTACAAACAAACATTTCCACATATAAGGATGCATTATTCCACCGTCTAACATAACCGTGTATCTCTAACCCATACTATATAAATTTAACTATCATGTTCACCCACAATACCAAACCATGCACCCAACCTACATACCCATATTTACATCACCCATAACACGTAATGTATTCGTATATATAAACATTACATAAGAACAACCATACCTTTGCTTTTTATGATTGTGTCCCTTGCCTGCGGTTGACCAAAAGTGCGTAGGCTCGGTCTTTCCCCTCTACTTCTAGGCGGCCTAAGTATTGTGACCCACATTGGCTATATACGTATGACTTTTCTCTCCTTCACTCAAAACTAAAGACGTCGACGTTTTACTGAAGCCTACAGCTTTCCCTACAATAATAACGTTCCACTCAAGTCAAAGCCTTGGAATCCGTTTTCTTCTGCACCCTTGACCAAAACTTGGTATACATACCTCACGATGGCCTTAAAAAGTTGCAAATCAGGGATTAGAACAAAAAGGCACGGCAAGAAAAGCGGTTTTAGAGTTTCCGAAATACGTATAAAGACCTTTTTTTGGGGGGGGGGGACTTTACCTACCTACCTAGTAGGGAAGCTTTAAGATTTTGTTAAAGGTATTTTGTAAACCATCTTTCGAAGAGCGTTTCATCGATGTAGCCTGATTCAGAATATCCATACAGCGCGTTTGCTGGTCCCCCCTCTGTGTATTTCCACCCTGGGAAAGCTTTGCTGTAGATTATAATCGGAGGGACGGTCTGCCCTGCTGCTGAAACGCAGGCAAGTACGGAAATGTGGTCCCTCCCTCCCGCGCGACGTGACGGCGATCTCTTACTTCCCTGGAAGACGATCACCTTTGATGATTTTGCAGATAGATCGACTTCCGTCTCGTCAGCATTGTATATGATGTGGGTTTTTTAATCTTTCGCATTCGCCTCATCCAAAATCTCCTCCAGACGTTCGAAATTACCAAATACAGCCTTGGGCGTAGAAGACAGTGCACGGCACGAAATCCGGTATTTAAGCATGCTTAAACGCAGCGTAAACGTGACGTTTATTCACTATTTCCGCAACTTAACGACCCCTATACGTCTGCTTAAAGATTGCATTTAAGGTGTCCTTTCCGGAAGTGCGTTTATGTACGTATTTTCACTCATTCACGTGTATTTACGTAACTATTCGACGCGTAAAGGCGTCGTTATGGACAATCTTTCCGTACCTTTACGGAAGATCCAACACGAAAAGTATGCGTTTCTTGAGACCTTTCCGTAACCTTTCGCCCATGTTTATAATCCGTTTTCGTCAAGATTTTCTCTACGTTTATGTGCCGTTCACGCAGCCTGAAAGGCAACTTAAAATCATACCTTTCCACGGGCTTTCCGTGATCTTTTTACGACCTTAACGCCCTACAAACGTGGTCTCTACAATGCGTAAAGGCGTCGTTATGGACAATCTTTCCGTACCTTTACGGAAGGTCCAACACGAAAAGTATGCGTTTCTTGAGACCTTTCCGTAACCTTTCGTTCATGTTTATAGTACGTTTTCGTCACAATTTCCTCTACGTTTATGTGCCGTTCACGCAGCCTGAAAGGCAACTTAAAATCATACCTTTCCTTGGGCTTTCCGTGATCTTTTTACGACCTTAACGCGCTACAAACGTGGTCTCTACAATGCGTAAAGGCGTCGTTATGGACAATCTTTCCGTACCTTTACGGAAGGTCCAACACGAAAAGTATGCGTTTCTTGAGACCTTTCCGTAACCTTTCGTCCATCTTTATAATCTATTTCCGTCACGATTTCCCTACGTTTATGTGCCGTTCACGCAGCCTGAAAGACTACCTAAAGCTATACCTTTCCTAGTGTTTTCCGTAGCAATTTTATGAGCTTAACGTGCTAAAAACACGAGCTAAACGTGCTAAAAACACGAGCTTAACGTGCTAAAACGTAGTCTCTACAATAAGTTTCCTTTTCATTATACAGTATCTAATTTGATCCTTTACTTTACTTGCTACGGATAGCTTAACCATTCCGAACCCTTACATAGACAGGTAAATATGAATATGAAAGGCAACAGGACCGGTAAAAGTTTAGAACAATTTATTTGAAAGATGATAACACTGCACAAAAACGTGTTACGCCATTATAGCGAGACCCCTCCCCAACTTAACGAATATACACATATAAAATGGAATAAATGATTTCTTACATGGACAGCTAGTTTCATTAAAAAACGTCACCTTATCATTAATAAACTATTCAGGCTATTCCTTACCCCAACTATTAACTATTACAATGTGCTTCCAAGTTTTAACACTAGCTAACTATTACATCGACACCAGAACGTAACCCCTAACACTAACTAACCCTACGTCTAACTTTTCTTCCCTCCCGTGTCTTATTAGCCTTTAAATTTACCAGGCTCCGCGGATCGCTAGGAAAATAGTAGAAATTGGTCAAATAGAGTGAATTGTAACAGTACAATCATTCTGGGTTGAATAACATTTACTAGGTACTTGCGGTTTCGTCATCGGTCGTCATATTCTAACTTGTACTTGACGCGGTCAACGAGGGATCAATCTCACATTGTCGGTCGATTCTCCCTTCACCATTTTGCGACATTTCCAAGTCCACGATTCCGGTCCCAGTGTTGGGCGAGACGACAGGGATAGTTCCTGTCAAGACAGGTAGACAGGTTCCGATTTCACTCATGCTAATCTCCAAACAGATCTATAGGTTTCATCAAGACCGTATCAAACTGGCAGAGAAAGTACTTGGATTTCTATACATACAAGCTCCTTCTTTCAGTTGGATACGGTCTTTGCAATCCATTGGGCCTGGTTGGAGGCTAACTCACGCCGTTGTTTACTTGATGACCGTTGTCTCCACTGGTACCGGGTGGGTTTGGAGATACAACAAAGTCCCGAATCGCGTGCCCGCATGCTCCGTTCAGCATCTCCACCCTCCTTGGTTTCACCCAGGAAGTATAATCCTATGAAACCTCCTTGGTTTCACCAAGTTGTACAGACTAGTGTCCTTGTCCCAGCTTTACGTTTTTCCGTCCGGGTTCCGGGTGGTAAGAAGAACGTCGTGGCCATAACTTGTGGGTTGAAACGACTGAGTTCAAACATCCTTCATGAGCTGTCTTCGCTGTAAAAAAAAATAACTGTCTCTGGGATATACGGTTAATTTGAAAAAGCCACCCTTTTCTCTGATTGGGTAATGCCCTGTCACATGGCATTCCACTAGTAAATATGGAGATGTTGCATTACCATCTGAACGTACCGCCCCAGCTTGTTTACGACTTCACACTGTATAAATTTGCAATTGAAAAGCAGACGTCCTTGCGTTTCGCTTTTGCCCCGAACACAACAACTGACGCGAGCGACAATAGAAAATACTGTTAGCGGTGATCTTTCTAGAAGTTACTTGTAGATTATGACATGGAAAACTGCGTGAGAACACGCATTATTTGACGATTTTTGATACAAACAAAGGAACAAATACACAAATCTGCCAAAACGTGCCGGCGGCGCGGTCTCGATCCGCGGACTGAGCCAATTTGTGCGGCAGCCGAAGACAGTATGCCCGCCGACCTATAGATTAGCAATCCGGCGGGAGTCGTTAGCTCAATGTTCCGCGTTGTTTTCTAAAACTGAGAGCACAGTCAACCCAGCCTAAGGTAACAGAAGGATATCGGAAAGGTAAAAATAACGGCGAGGATAAACGCTCGCTTTCCGACAGCTTTTCTCTACCTAAACATAAGAGTGGGTTATGTAAACTGAGCCTATATGTAACGGAATAATATCGGAAAGATAGAAATAACGGCGAGGGAAAACGCCCGCTTTCCAACAGCTTTTCTCTACCTAAACATAAGAGTGTATATAAGAGTGGGTTATGTAAACTGAGCCTATATGTAACGGAAGGATATCGGAAAGGTAGAAATAACTGCGAGGGAAAACGCCCGCTTTTCGACAGCATTTCTCTACCTAAACATAAAAGGGGGGAGGTCTCCCCCCTTCTATGTTAACCGAACCTATATGTAACGGAAGAATATCGGAAAGGTAGAAATAACTGCGAGGGAAAACGCTCGCTTTCCGGCAGCTTTTCTCTACCTAAACATAAGAGGGGGGAGGTCTCCCCCCTTCTATGTAAACCAAGCCTGAAGGTGACGGAATGATATCGGAAAGGTTGAAATTACTGCGAGGATAAACGCCCGCTTTCCGTCAGCTTTTCTCTACCTAAACATAAGAGGGGGGAGGTCTCCCCCCTTCTATGTAAACCGAACCTATATGTAACGGAAGGATATCGGAAAGGTAGAAATAACTGCGAGGGAAAACGCCCGCTTTCCGACAGCTTTTCTCTACCTAAACATAAAAGGGGAAGGTCTCCCCCTTCTATGCAAACTGAACCTATATGTAACGGAAGGATTTTGGAAAGGTAGAAATAACTGCGAGGGAAAACGTCCGCTTTCCGAAAGCTTTACTCTACCTAAACATAAAAGGGGGAGGTCTCCCCCCTTCTATGCAAACCGAACCTATATGTAACGGAAGGATATCGGAAAGGTAGAAATAACTGCGAGGGAAAACGCCCGCTTTCCGACAGCTTTTCTCTACCTTAACATAAAAGGGGGGAGGTCTCCCCCCTTCTATGTAAACCGAGCCTAAAGGTAACGGAAGGATATCGGAAAGGTAGAAATAACTGCGAGGGAAAACGCCCGCTTTCCGACAGCTTTACTCTACCTAAACATAAAAGGGGGGAGGTCTCCCCCCTTCTATGTAAACCGACCCTATATGTAACGGAAGGATATCGGAAAGGTAGAAATAACTGCGAGGGAAAACGCCCGCTTTCCGACAGCTTTTCTCTACCTAAACATAAAAGGGGGGAAATAATATAACTGCTGTTTTTTGTAAGCTGTAGCATAAACACGGATCAAAGAAGATCAACTCCGACGAAGATAGGTATGGACTGTATGTCTAATTTTGCTACAAAGTAGACGTACAATGTGCGTACACATGCATGGTGCGTTGTTTAAAAAAAAAACTAACAGAAATGACTTAAGCGGGATCGGTGTTTACTGCAAATGGGTGTATCTTAAAGATCGAAGACCGTTTCGGGTATATCAGCTATTCTCCAAGATTTCGAAAATTGAGGCACTATTAGTCCCCAGGAGAGAATATATCTGCTTGGAGAATATATTGGTTACTGATGTACCATAATGTTTCATCTATACGATGTATATAAGGATGCTTAAAGTCCATGGAAAGATATAGTATGCATTTAATTCATGTTAACGAACGCGGAAAGGTTGCGGAAAGCTCAAATCTTACTTTCAGCGGCATTAACGGCCCCGTAAACTCTGCTGAAATATTTTCCGACCTTTAATTATTGTTTCCGTCATTCGGAAAGTTTGCTTAAATATTCGATTTCGTGCTGTGGTGCGCGCTCTTTGTCCAGTTGATCTGGTGACCTTAGGGCCTTGAAGCCCTTCCACCACCTCTTCCCGGGCCCAGTCTCCTTGAATCTTCTTTTTTGTCCTTTTTTAAACATTTTTTTTATTCGAACATTCATAAGTACATGACATAACATACACATTTACAATTCCACCAATAAACACAGTTACATATTGTTGCAGGGGCCATTCCCACTGGCTTTTCTTTCGCTAGGGTGTGCTCCCTAGTTACATATATCTACAGGGGTCATTCCCTCTGGCTTTTTTGGCTAGGGTGTGCTCCCTAGGACTTTTTTGACAGGGGTGTTTCATCCCCCCTGGATTTTCTGTGCTAGGGTTTCTTCCCTAGGACTTTTGTGCAGGGATGTCATCCCTGGGTTTCTGTGCAGGGTTTTCCATCCCTGTGTTTTGAACATAAGACAAAATCGTTTGCTTTTATTACAAATTTTACAAAAGTTTACAAAATACATTTATATATGAAACATAACATCATGTAAAACATTACAGACTTAACACATTCAAATCATAATAACCATTATACAGGCACAAAAGAAAGTAAAACAAAAAGAACATTAGCATTATATCAAACAACTACATCATATAGAAAAAGAAAAGTGAGAACAAGCGTATATAAACAAACAACAGAAACATTGAGCATCAGTACAAATACACAAATACCATGAATCACAACAACGAAAACAAGCAACAGGGAAATATATATTTTTTTAAAACGTTACAAATTTACAAAATCAGGCTACAATACTTACTGTTACAACAGCAGCCTTACAAAACAAAGAGATTACAACATTCTCATATAGACAACGCCAGGTTTACAAAAGACATCATCCCTACACATACAAGAGCACAATAACATTCTTGTGTACAATAAACAACTTACACCAGATCTACATACACAAAAACATCAGTTGGTTGACATTTACACAAATAACACTCACACCAAGCGAGTAACAGACTCAAAAACAAAGAGTTAACCAACACAACAATCACAATTACAATCATGATTACTTTTACAGCTTTACATTGAATAAATACAATTCCATACATGTGTGTCATTTCTAAGGTCCCAGAGGAAAGTAGCAAAAATGTCATCTCTCATAAAATCCAATTCATTGTCTTTATATTTTACCCATGATCTAAAAATCGCAAATTTGGCTAAGGTTACAACATTGGCAGAGTTCTTTTCAATTTCATGGGCGAATGCCTTAATAACCCTGACGGTCATCGGGAATCCCTTCTGTGCCAAATACTTGGCATACGTGACGAGGGCCCCCTCCTCCTCTGCTGAGAGTATCGGGGATTTGCCCATTCCCTTAGTTGACCGGCCCGTCACTCTATCATGCAGTGTACATTGGGGAATCCCATACTCCTTATGTGTATTATTGATTGAGTTTCCGTCTGTTTCTTTCAAGGCCTTCAAGGCATTTTCAATATCTTCATTGGTGTATTTTTTTCCTTCTGGACCCCATCTGACAATGAGAGAAATGTCAGCTGTGAACAATTTAGATCTGTCTCCCCAATGATAACACCATCACATATTGTTACAAAAATACGTTAAACTTCCTTTGTTTGTTTATTTGTTTGTTTGCTTACTTGGTTGCTCAGGGACAACAAGTCATGAATATTTCAATTTGTGCCCACAAATTTACGATACTGATAAGCGCTTATTTTTTTAACCTTGTGGGGTTCGAATTCATTATGGGCATTCATCGAACGAGAATTCGCGTACAGTGAGTTTTGGGATTGTTTTCGTTCCCGTTTCACATGTTCAGATATCAAAGGATAGTTTATACAAACGTAATTATCCGACGTATAATGCAGTGATGATTACTTACCACGACGTCATGCGGAAAAGCGCAATACTGCAGGCAACTTGAAGCGGTGTTGTGAGTTGTTGCGAACAGCTGCGAATCGTCTTGTTACATTCGAACGGTCACATGACATAGAATCACGTGATTACACAAGATGGCGGATACGATGGAATGTAAACATTGTTCGTAATTTTAGCTCCGATTATCCAAGGTTAAAGACAAAGACAAGACTCAGATGTGTTTTCAATGGAAAGTTTAATAAACATCCTTCATACATGTGGTGACATATTTTAACATGGCGTATTCTACAATGAGTAATTTAAGAGTTTCGAATGCCGTGTTTGCTCGTCAACCTTGACGGAAGGCATCAAACTCGTGCAATTTTTTCGATCTTTATCCGTTGGGGCTTTATCCTCAACACATACTCCGACTTCGTGGTGATACATATGAAGGTTTAGTCTAAAACTAGGTGGACTTATCATGTGCAGCTACCCATGTATATCTCTGCAACAGTGATTTTTAAAACCTTACCGGACTATGGACACCCCCCGTTAGTAAACTCCACCGAAGTAGAAGGTGAAGGAGGGGCCACCACCATGCCCCCCCTTCCCCCACCCTTCCCCCACCCTTCACGCCTTCCCCCACCCTTCACGCCTTCCCCCACCCTTCACGCCTTCCCCCACCCTTCACGCCTTCCCCTGTAGGAGAAAGGAGGATAGAAGATGTTCTTGTCAGTGGACTCACTAAAAATAGATTAGTAATTAGGTGCTTGAATAGTGTGTCCTCCTTGATGAATGATTTGAATATGAGATTGAAAAATTCCTAAGACAGAAAGTTTGATATTATTGCTATTGTTCAGAATATAAAAGATTAGGATTTTTGGCGTTTTTAAGAAAGCATTCAGACAAAATTATGCATAAAGGGTATTGGCGAATTCATTTACAGTTGGCGAGACGTTTTTCTAACTATTATGATCTTTTAGGTAATAATACAACTTCCCCGGGGACCGCGCGGGAGCCCCGGTAACCTGATACGCTCCCTTACACTGGAAAGTGTTTCTAGCAACCGACTGTCGCTGGGGTATTCTTTTCCGTTGTTACGCGCGTTCAACAAAGTAACGAGGCAACATTTTGGCTAACGGCACAACGTAATTAAACAAAATAGTGGGGACGGAAAAATCCTTTGAAAATGAAACGAAATTAGCGATTTTATAAAGTTTAAATGTTGTCATTTTGCACTGAATGCATGACTTTTCTAGATTTTTGCTCTCAATGTGAGACCCCATCCCCCCCCCCCAAGTTTGTAGGCCGTACTAGGAAATTACTTCAAGAAAATAATAAGACGCGGTATTGTGGACTTGTCTGCCGCGACGCATTCCATGCTCGTGAATTGGTGAGGTGACTGGAGCGTTCATCTTGGTGATTGTTACAATTTTCTTCCGCTGGGGTCAAGATCGAAGCCAGTCTCGTCGGCATTGTAGATACGACGTGGCTGATTCCCTAAGGCGTTCTTTGTCATGGTGGCACCTTAATCACATTCCCGTCTTCCATGTCCAAAAGATCTGGTTTACGGATGGTAAAGTCATTAATTTCTTTGAATCCTTTCCACCAGTTTTGCGACAGCTCATTTTCGACGCCTAAAGTTTGATCGTTTTAGCGAATGTGGTCCAAATATAGTTCCGACGGTCAAGGTCAAGTGTGGAAAGCTGAGGTGTAGTCTGTTCCAAGAATGCTTCTGCATACTCTCTTCTGAATTTTTTTAAAGTTTTGCCGTTTGGTCGTTGGTACGTGATGAGTGCCGACGGAGTAGATACATTTTCTTGTGGGCAAATATGAGCATATGTTGCTGACTTGTAGGTTCCAATTCTGGACATTACACTGTTCCTTATAGTTCCGTCAATTATGTTTGATCACCCGAAATGTCTGTTTAGCCTTAGCTGCTATTCTACTGTGTTAACATGGGCACCCCACTTAATTGTTAATAAGACGCCCAGGTACGGGTTGTCTTTTGTTGTTGCTTGAGCCTAACCACAGAACTATTGCATTGTCATAGATGTATCCCGTATCGTCACATCAGAATGTTAACTTCAATATAGAAACATGACAACCACAATTCTTTTTGTTTTATCAAATTGCAATAGGCAATGCAAGACATCCCAGGCAGCAGTAGCTGATATTTGGCGTCTAACACATAGCAAGTACAAAAACACTGTTGTAATATTACGCATATATACAAACATCAATCCCTAACGTACACAATACTAATAATGAAATGTCAAGGAGTTTCGAGAGGTCGCAGGTCTTGACTTACAGTAATTGACTTGTCAGATAACAAAATTGTTTGATTCCTCATTGTAGACAAACGCGATTCATTGAATAATCTACTCCTCTGCTAAGCCCGCCTCTACTTCAAGTACGGGACATCCCCGCTTCAGGTAGGCCTCCTTCAGGGTGACCACCCGCCGCTCAGGCCACCCGCCACACAACTCCAGGACCTTTTTTTCTCTGGGACCCAGTTGACATGGATCCATGCGTCCCCCATGCTGGCATATGTCACGATCCCAGCAAACGGCGCCCCGGAACGATGATAAATCCATCTGCATCGCCTTAGCGGCACTGGCTGCGTAGTGAAATGTCGCCAACGTGAGATTCTGTGAACCAAAAGAAGGTTGAATAGTTTTTGAGCGGCAATTTCAAGTACATGACCGACATGACCTTTTTTATTTAAATTGTTCATTCTGTGCAAAAAAATACAGGTACAAGTAATGACTGTCAACATTGAACGTTATGATACGGACATACAATCATTCGCTTAAACAATGTAACTATGTCCATATGACTCGTCCCATACTTAAACTTAGAAATGGTGTTTTTCCCCAACAGTATTAGTTCAATAATGTATCGAAATTGTTTTACACTGGAAAGTGGTATCATAGGATTACATCGTGTGTGCTAAATAACAATGTATATCCATATTCAAAAAGGAAGTAGTTTTCAACTTCTGACCGTAATAGTTTTACGTTACATTTAAAATAGAAGTGTTCTATATATTGTACGGCATCACAGCAGTCAGCACACTTATTGTTACTTACTTTTACTTACTTTGGCCCTTCGCCCCTGCCAGGGCATAGGCCACCGATGATGCTTCTCCACTGGACTCGTCGCTGGGCCTTCTTTTTCAAGTCCTGCCAGCTACTGCTGATACTCTTCATCTCCTCCTCCGTGTCTCTCCTCCAGCTGTTTCTAGGCCTTCCCCTCTTCCTCTTGCCCTGTGGATTCCATGTCAGGGCCTGCTGTGTGACACTGGAGCTCGGTTTCCTGAGGGTGTGGCGAATCCACGACCATTTCCTCACACTTATTGTTGCTATACCATATTTGAATAAACTGACCCTTTTTCGGACATGTATGTAAAAGTGGTGTCACTATCCAAAAGACGTAGCTATTTTCTTCTAAATTGGCAGAAAAAAGATACCATCGTATCAGACGCTTTGTAGAAGTTGTTCCTGTCACGTCCTGTCGTTGTTGCAAGGTAGATGGGATGCTTTTGGCCCTGTTGATAACGGGCTTTGTGAATCTGGATATATTCAGCCTTCAGTCAACAAGGAAAATAGGCTGCTGTCACAAACTATACAGCTGATAAGGAGGAATATGGTTGTAAATATACTAACAATAACAGTGCTCTAAAACACACCTGGTCAATATGGGTCATCCACTGGTCTATCATCGGGTGCAAACTGTTGTTGGTTGTCAGAGATGTTGGAGGAGTAGAACTCTAAATGGTGGAGTTATGTTATCAGAGCTGTCGTCCTCATCTGAAGATGCTGACTCTGAATGACAAATAAATGCATATTATATTATATTAGGATAATTGCATATTGTGACTAATGATATTCATTTCCTTCAAATCAGCACATGGACATCTACATTCAAACTTGCATAACACCTTTTAAAACAAAATCTACTTGTCCTTTTTCAGTATGGACCCAACAATGTGTCAGGGCTTGAAATAGTACTGTGTGGATGTGTTTTTTGTGCACCCAAAGTTGGGGCTGTGCTCTATTATTCGTACTGATACTAGTACAGTAGAATCCGCTTAACTGCACCACCCATTTGTCAGCGTTTTTGGTGCAATTATCCGGCTGGTGCAATTATGCGAAATGCCCAGCTGGACCGCACCACCATGGGCGAGGGGGTGTATTGTTAGTCAGAAACACTAGCACAAAGAACACAGACGAAATTATTCAGTTATTAACTTTATCAATTGATCCTTTGCTGAAAATAGAGAAATGACTACGAACATGTTTGATTTTGCATTCGTTCATTTTTCCATGCGATCTACCGCATTACAACACACGTAATGTTACAGCAGGGGAGGCATTCTGAAACATCGTCATGCCACTCATGGGATAACAGTTTCTGTGTTACATTACGTAGAGTGCAGTTGTCGATTTAGGTAAATCATGTACCACCATGAAACTAGGAATTGAAACTAAAACTTAGTTACTGATTACGGATGACCCGCCCTGGACCTCCCATACGATTCCTATGAACGTTAAGGCCCCCTCTCATTGGGCTGCGGTACTGTGGCGGTAACGTGCGGTAGCTTGGAAATGGCTACCGCCGCAGTGCCGTGCACAGACCTCAGCGTACCGTCCTAGTGACGTCTCAGTGCCGTACCAGTGCCGGTCCACACCGCCGGCGTGCCGGTTGAAATGGCGTTTTTTTCAAAATTTGAAAAAAAACGCAAGTGGCAAAGTGCCGCGCGCTCGCCGGGAGCTTACCGGGAGCTCACCGCGCGCGCTATTGTGTAAAAGTGATATGTCAGTTTCAAGGTTATACGTATATTCTATAACATGTTACTTTTGTTGCACCAAGTGTCATAACAATTCTTTTATCACTTGAAATCAATTTTGCGTTTCTCCCTGGCTGGAGGGAACCACTTAGAAACATTAGTAAACTCCACACATTTTATCAAATCAAAAATCACTTTGGTAGGGAAGACTATATCACATCAAATCATAATAAATCAATAAGCATAACTACACTGAGAATCAGCGCACGTTGTTTAGAAGTTGAAAAGGATCGACACCACAACACACCAGGCACTCACAGATTGTGTCCCACATGTAACGAAAATATTGAAGATAAATTTCAACTTGTAATGGCCATGGCCTGTCCCACTTACGGCAAAGAGACAGATGCGCTATTACAAAGTATTACTGCTAAGACAAACTTCAGCCTATCTGGTACACAGAACGATATGTCCCATGTATTGTTGTCATGTCCAACTCCTATACCACCTACATAAGTCAATTTCATTATACTTTATCCTAAAAGCGAGGGAAAAAATAATCCATACATTGCTTTATTGTAATTCATACACAGTTATCGATAATGTTTTGTACTTATAATTGTAGGATAGGTTAGCCGTATTGTTGATTTAGTGCCATATATTGTACCATATACGATTGTCGAACAATAAAGTTCATTCAATAACTTGCTCATCTGGGCTTCAAACGCAATGCGCCGCACGTCAGTGAGAGTGCAAATGAAAATTGGTGAAAGAAACGCGACGGTGCCGTAAAAATCTGCCGTAGCAGTGCCGCCGCAGTGCCGTAGCCCAGTGAGAGGGGGCCTTAAGGCCCCCTCTCATTGGGCTCCGGCACTGCGGCGGCACTGCCACGGCAGATTTTTCGGCATATCGTTCTGTGCACCAGATAGGCTGAAGTTTGTCTTAGTAGTGATACTTTGTAACAGCGCATCTGTCTCTTTGCCATAAGTGGGACAGACCATGGCCATTACAAATTGAAATTTATCTTCAATATTTTCATTACATGTGGGACACCATCTGTGAGTGCCTGGTGTGTTGTGGTGTCGATCCTTTCCAATTTCTAGACAACATGCGCTGATTCTCAGTGTAGTTATGCTTATTGGTTTATTATGATTTGATGTGATATAGCCTTCCCTACTAAAGTGATTTTTGATTTTATAAAATGTGTGGAGTTATCAATGTTTCTAAGTGGTTCCCTCCAGCCAGGGATAAACGTGAGTTTCACACTTTCTTTAAATGTATATCCAAAACGGTTGGTATTAACGTTAACCGCGGGGCTAAACCAAACATGTCTACATAATATGTCCTGAACGTGAGTAGCCCAGTCATTTTCTTCTTCGAATGATGAAGTGTCGTATGTTTTTTTAAAATAATCCTGTTAGTAGGTAAATTACTTAATCTTAGCGAGAGTATCTAATCAACTATGTTTGACTATCAACGATCATTAGGAATTCTTCTAACTCACCCCTTACGGCGAAACATTGAGTAAAATTTGCGATACAGTGCCTGACTGGTATATCAAGTTCAGTTTATCACTGTATTTCTTGAATGACGCAAGAGCAGGGCGAGTGCATGTAGACGAGGGGTCTGGTTCCTTTCCTGAGCGACTAGTCTATCAACTTCCGTACTGGAATAAATGTACAATGCAGATATCTAATTTTCAGTGGGATTAAGCAATATCCCAATGAAAATATCAGAAGATCTACAGCTACAATCCTCAACCTCACTACAATGCAGTAAATTAGGTTTAACCAAACTCTTAAACGGATCAATAGCTAGGGAAATGGACCGATTGCAGTTTGATGGTAGTGCTTTCAATTAATCAGAAATCGCATTGCTGTCAATGGATCAAAATACAATGCAAAATTATTTTAAAAAACGAATCAAAAATTGATTTCAAGTGATAAAAGGATTTTCACTTATGACACTTGGTGCAAAAAAGGTAACACGTTATAGAATATACGTATAACCTTGAAACTGACATATCACTTTTACACAATAGCGCGCGCGGTGAGCTCCAGGTAAGCTCCCGGCGAGCGCGCGGCACTTTGCCACTTGCGTTTTTTTTCAAATTTTGAAAAAAATCGCCATTTCAACCGGCACGCCGGCGGTGTGGACCGGCACTGGTACGGCACTAAGACGTCACTAGGACGGTACGCTGAGGCCTGTGCACGGCACTGTGGCGGTAGCCATTTCCACGCTACCGCACGCTACCGCCACAGTACCGTAGCCCAATGAGAGGGGGCCTTTAACTGTCAATGGAGACCGCCTTCTTTACCTTCGCCGAGAAGGTTATGCAGATGGTAGCGTTTGTCTGTTTGTTTGTCTGTTTGTAGTGGCACAGAATAACTCAAGAATGCCTTGATGGATTGTCTTGATATTTGGTATGTTGGTAGGTTTTGATGAGACCTAAAAACGATGAGATTTTGGGCCCCCTAGCGGCTTCTTACGGTACTGCAGCGGAACTTCCTGTTTTGATATCTCGTGTTCTGGACATGCTATGGAACTTATTTTTGAGTGGTAGATGTAAGTGGTGTGGGTTTGGGCCCCCTAGCGGCTTTTTTGGAACTGCAGGAGCAGGTTTTGCGTCTGACTTTGAAAGGGAATAACTCAAGAAGGGCTTGATGAATGGTAATGATTTTTGGTAGGTAGATAGCTTGAGTGATGATGTACATGATTAGACACTTCTTATGCAAACCAGTATCTAATTTGCATAATTAATGAGGAAAGTTTATACATCCACCAAATTCCATGATAGGACTCTGAAACATGTGACATATGTAACTGAGGAAGAGAGAAATATTAATTGATATGAACTATGCAAATGAAGACCTCATTTGCATAATTAATGAGAAAATACTATAACATGATGGCCTTGATGGATGGTCATGATTTTTGGTATGTGGATAGCTTTTGTGATGCTTAGTATGATTGGACGATTATTATGCAAATCAGATTCTAATTTGCATAATTAATGAGACAACTTTAAAAATCCGCTTTGTTCCATGATATGACAATTAAAATTGTAACTGGGGAAGAGAGGACTGTTGATAGATAGAAAATATGCAAATGTGGGCCTTATTTGCATGCTTAATGAGTATTACTCCACACTGGCAAAATACGGCAATTTCATACATTTAATCCTTTTTTGTGGCATCGGGACGTTATGTGCATGTGAACATCGTTGAATCAAATTATGCTAATAAGGGCCTCCTTTGCATAATTGATGATAAATTTGTTAAGCTCATACTTTGAACATGTTATATATATATATTTTTTTTCTTTATTGTTCTTTATTATATTTTCACTGATAAATATAACAATCACACAACAGAAAATGAAGAACCTCCCTTAAATATTGACCTATCCAAGTCTAACAGCCACATTGTAAACTTAACAGCTCATATAATATGATTATTATTATGTCATTACTAACGTTATTCATATTGGTTATCAAGTCATTACATATCATTTTATCACATTACATATCATCTTTTCATATAAGCATTGTATCATTACTCGCATAATCATTTCAGTATTGTAATCAAATATCATTATCATGTCATTTCTATATTCTTTCACGATTATTTCTACATTTCAAACTCAAATTAAACACAAAGTTCCCCACTTACCCCGATGCTTCTCCAGCTTCCCTCTCCGAGATGCAATGAGACGTTCAGTTTTTTCAAAAGTAGATATTAGTCTTTTAAAGGCCTGGAAGTTTATTATTTTTAAGCGTCTACACCGGAAGATGAAAACTTTACCTAACAAAATAATCAGATTTTTCAGGGGGGGCGCATCGTAACATGTATCTCCAAATATGATAATAAAGGAATTTAGGTAGCACTCTATAGAAGTTTCTACTTTCAACCAATTTTTTACATCGTTCCAAAATGATACTACATGCGGACACTCCCAGAAAATATGAATATAGGATTCTACATCGTCATGACAGAAAGAACAAGAGCTAGAGTCTATTAATTTCCATATATGTAGAATTTTGTTACAAGGTAAAAATTTATTAAGTAATCGGTATTGAAAATATCTAGTACTTGGATCAATAGTACATCTATATAAGTTTGTAAATACATCTCGCCATGGTATAGGTTTGTCAAAATAATAGAACCAAGAAAGTCTAGTATTGTGTGCAAGGCTGACCTCGTTCATGGACGTAAGAAAGTAGATATACATGCTTTTATTGATTTTTATATTTCGTAACCATTTATACTTTTTTTGAAAGGGCAGGCACACAAGGTCTTTACGCTTCTCAGTACTAAGTAGTTTTTTCCATTTACCGGGAATAGCTGAAATAAGCTGTAGATATCTATGTTGGTCACAAGCATTTGGGAAATTTGTACTGAATTCATCATAAGACATAAAATTGCCGTCCGGGGACAGCAAGTCATTTATGAAATATATATTCCTATTCATAAAAGCTGTCAAACAAACAGTTTTACCATCAATGATAATATTAGAGTTTAAACAAATTACTTGTTGTCGTATATTTGCCGGCGTCGTGGGCTCTACGTGCTGAAATTGAAACCAGGACATAAAAACTTCAGAAAAAAATCCTTTTAAACAAAGGTTTATCACCGAGGACAGCTGGTAAAAAGGAAATAAACTATGATTAAGTTGAGGATGGAAGACTGTTACCCAGGAGGAAAACCATTCGGGATGAAAATAAAGTTTAGGTACCCATGAAGCTTTTATAGAAGTGTTGAACGCGCGTAAGTTTTTTAAGTTTAGTCCTCCATTTTCCGATGTATTGTATAAAACCCTCCGTGCAACTCGTTCAGGACCGTTGTCCCAAATAAAAGAAAATATCTTCTTTTCATATACTTTGAAAAAGGAATCGTTAGGGGATGGTAAGACTTGAAATAGATTTGTAAATTGGGGAACCACCAAAGTGTTAATAATAACAATTTTACCATACAGGGACAGATATTTATTCTTCATAGGTCGCAATAGTCTATCTAATCTCTCCAATCGGGGTTCGAAATTAACACTTGTAATTAAGTTTAAATCAACGGGAATATTGATACCCAGTAGGTCAACATCCCCGTCAACCCACTGTATCGGTAGATGAGTGGGCAAACTAAAATTCGTGGATTTTAAGGGACCTAATCGTAATATTTTGCATTTATCTACATTCAAAGAAAGACCTGAGATATTGGAAAAACGCTCTAAATCAGACAACAAGGCATGAAATGATTCTAGCTTTGGTTCGAATGGAAAATTTGAATCGTCGGCGTACTGCGATATCTTTGTAATCTTTTCATATATCTTTAAGCCCCGAATAGAAGGATTAGACCTAATCTTAATAGCAAGAATCTCAATCGCCATGAGAAAAAGATATGGGGACAATGGACATCCTTGGCGAACTCCGCGACTTAAAATGAAGGGGTCTGAAATATAACCGCTGTTTATGACGCAACTCGTTGTTTTTTCATATAAGACCTTTACCCATGTAATTAACTGTGGACCAAAATTGAAAAATTCTAAAGCTTTAAACATAAAATCCCACCTTAACGTATCAAATGCTTTTTTAAAATCAGCTACAAATATTAACCCAGGTTTACTCTCTTGATCGTAATGTTCTATTGTGTCTATTAGTCTTCTAATATTGTCGCCTATATACCTATCCTTAATAAACCCTGTCTGATCCTGTTCAATTATGTCCGTAATTACATGTTTGATTCTCAAAGATATGCATTTGGAAAGTATTCTTGTGTCACAACTTAAAAGGGTTAAAACATGTTATATTTTAAGACAATCAACTGGTATAATTTATGATTGATGAGAAACACTCCTAATACGTCAGTCATAAAGGTTAAAATCATTTGGCGAAGGTATGAAGTCGTGGAACTCTAGTTTGTTACTCAAAACAGTTTTAAACATATAAGCGATATTGGGCCTTTACACCGGCAGGTATCGACTCATTTGTACCGCGTTTGCCGATTTTAGCGCACCTTTTCAGCTAACTTTTCGAGGATTTTGGAAAAAAATTGGTGCAGTTATCCGGCATACGTGACCATGCGCGGTGCAGATATGCGGAGTCACTAACAATGCAGTGAATGGGAACCGGTTTGGGATTTCGGGATTCGGTGCAATTAAATGGAAGGTGCGTTTATCCGAGGTGCAATTAAGTGGCTTCGTCTGTATATAATTGAAAGAAGTCACTTTAGATATGTATGTAGCACTTTCCAAATATCTACAGTTACAGGTCCACAGCTCCAATTTTGAATGCATAAAAGTGCGTAGGCCCCCAGTAATTCCTGCCCGTCAAAAGGTGCCCCCCTCCCACAAGAACGATTAATCATTTCATAACGTATCAAATGACCTTATGTTAGCTCCAGTGCACACTTGCAAAACATAAAAAAATAATCAAAGAAACATTAAGAAATACCTTAGCTTGTCATGTTTCGTAGCAGGGCGTGTCCCCCACACTGCGCCCAGCTCATCGAAAAATGAGCAACAGGCTCTCCCACTCCCCCGCCTGTTTCTCAGTTCTACCTTCCTACAATCGCCCTCAGGTCACGGAGCTCGACCTTAATTTGTTTTAACGACCTAGCGTCACCCTCTCCTTTCCTTCCTAAATTCTTTTTCCAGCATTGCATACCCCTCCCTATTCCTGAAAGACTGTAGCTTCACCTGAACACCGTGTCTCATCAGTACTCCAGTTTCGGCCACGGTCTTCCGCCATATGTTGTTCCTTTCAATAAACGCAGATATTTCTCGTTTCAACGCACTTAAAACTCAAGCCCCACTGTTACACTGATGTAAAAGTATAAAAATGAGAAGAAAAAAAGATAATGAAATTGGTGGAGTGTTCGAGTGGGAAATTCGAAAGTCTAATTTGCATGTTGACAGAAACAACCGTGACAAGGAAATAACTGAACAATTGCGAGTGCATAATATTATATATAGTTTCATGACTCTTGTGTCAATTTGAAAATTATTCAACTTTTTATTCTAGAGGGACTTCGACCATAAAAAAATGTTCACGTAGGCTAGATGATCCTTATGTAGAAGCGGTCACTTTTCAAGACCGTTTTAACCTTTAACATACTGAAGTAGCCACTTAACACCCATACTTTGTTCGATGTCCTTAGTTCTGTGTTCAAACTTGTACCATAAACATATATCTATGTACATGTATAGTTTTATTTCTTTAGACTATGTTATTTCTCATTAGTTCTTCATGTTCTATGTTCAGACTTATTCCATAAGCACATCTATATATATATAGTTTTATGTCATGCCTGGGCCTGATACGGGTGTTCCGGACCGTGTGATAACTATCCGGATCACATAGGGTTCGGAAGTGTTATCACACAGGCTTCCATAGAATATTTCGAACGCATTTCGAGCGCGCCGGTTGTGCGGCCGTCGGAAATTCGAATACCGGATTCGGAGATTGGAATCAATTTTGCTACAGTTTCTTGTTCGAGGACACAAAACTCCCTGAACTTCTGGCGCATTCCGCATTGAAATGTATGTTTTCGCGGGTGGGTATGACCAAGGTATGACATAAATAAAATACAACACGTTGTATTCCGCATCACCCTCGGTCCCAGCCCTCCCGCGGGTCGGATCGGCCGCGGGTCGGATCGGCCGTCGGGCGATCCGACCCGCGGTCGGGCTGGTACCGAGGGTGATACGGAATACCCCGTGTTGTATTCTATATTTATTTCTTGTTGTTCTATGTTATTAGTTCCTATTATTTTATTCCATGAGCACACATTTGAAGGCCAATAAAAAACGTATTTCATATTTCTGGCGCTTCTGTGTACAATTCCTGTAAGCCCTGTTTATTTAGTCATGATATGGTCATTGCCTTCGCCATTGACAGAAGGGTATCTTTATCGTCTGGAGACAAACCCTCCATTCCACTTGCTGGATGTGCGCTGCTGTGCCATAGGTGTCCACAGATGTCCCTTTCCAAATGGCAACAGGAATGGTGCTGGAACAGGGAGGCACAACAAATGACGTACAGTGCACTAAGAAATTAAGTGTATTGTTATATAGGGACAGTCTTTTTTGACGCAACTATGACTATAAATTAGTGTCAGCCATTCCGAATCAATGGAAAAAAAAAACAATCAAGAATCATCCAACTCTAGGCCCTATTCTACCAACAAGCGCAAAATATTATTGGTTGAAGGCTGGTAAAATTCCTGGTATGACTTATAGTTATCTCCTACGAATATCCAAAGTTATTGGGAAGACGAACTAAACATTATCATTCCATAAGAACAGGTTTTCAAACTGATATATAGAACAACAATTTGTCCCCGAATTAGATACTTCCAATTCAAATTGTTACATAAATATTTGGCGACGAGGAAAAAATTGTATATATGGAAAATTAAAGACATGTAAATATTGCGCCCGTGAGGAAGATGGAAGAACATGAAGAACATGGCAACAGCATTTTCTCCAGACCAACTTCGGTTTCTTGTGGAGGAGGAAAAGATTCCCGGTAAGTTTCTGCAAGAGAACATTTATAACACCATCTTAAGAGTCTACAGAGAAATTATTGAATGATTTAGTTACAAATTTATATTGATGAATTGTGAAAAATCATTTTTCGAAAGGAAGGATGGGGAGGGGTGTGTGTTTGTTATTTGTTTCCGGGTTATTACATGAAACTTAACTTTGTATGTTGAATTGATTTTGTGTTTCCTGGAACACTTCTTGTAGTAGGGCAATCATTCACAAAACAATCTACATACTTCTTTTGAAAGTAGAAGTGACACTACTACTATAAACGAGAGGTTGGACAATAATTTGACAGATATTTGTCTACATTTTATTTCAGATAACATGCATTCCTAACATTCGACTGTCTGTGTTGTGAGAGACATTATCTTCCATATAATTGAAAATGCTGAACTTGATGAAGAGAGAGAACTTTCAGCAACTGTAAAGGCAGCCCTACAGGACCACATTATCAAGCTCAGCACAGAGTTATGCCAACTCTGTGCCAACCTACAAAAAGCAATAGAAGGCAGTTGCCAGCAAAATGAAGATGTTCAGTCCCTGGCTGCTGAACTAGTGAGAACTGAAGAAGAGAGACAGAATGATCAAAAACAGCTGCTTGATCTACAGAACAAGCTGAAAAAAGCTGTTGATAGGGGAACTGCAATGAAGAAATCATTGAAGACAAACTTGAGTGAACTCTCCCAGAAACAAAGCGCTGTAGCAAAGGAAAGCAACACGAGAGCAAGGGCAGAGAGTGAGAAGGATATTGCAGTGGCAGCAAGAGAGAAAGAACTGAAAGTTAATGCTCAAAAGGCAAAGTCTTACTTCAAAAGTAGAGCTCAAGAAATGAGTGAGAAACTCCAAACAAGTTCAACCGAACTGGAAGTGAAGTACAGAGATCAAGTCAAGGAACTTGAATCATCGCGGGATCAGCTGCACGCAGCACTTGAAGAGATGAAGGAAGAGTTGTTTTCAGGAACCAAAGATGACAGAGGACGCTATACAAACTGGCCTGCATGGCAGCGAGAGATGCAGGTGTAGCGAGAGCAAAGGTAGCCACCCTAATTCGTCAAATTCTGAGCACCTTTGCAGACAAAGACAGGTCAGAAATGAAACTACCACAGCCATCATGTGTTGGAAACATAACTCAAGAATGCGGAGCCTTGGGAAAACTCCAGGTAGGAGAGGCGATGCTGGAATCAGATAGAAAAGTATGACACCAGTATAATGGAGTCACTAAGAACATGAAACATTACTTCGCTCATCGGGTATGCACAATTGGTGGATCCTTCTCAGCAGGACTTGTAGAATCAGTTGATCAGACAGCAAGTGCACAGCTGGAGTCCACCAAATTCTTCTTGGAACAGATTGCAGAGGTGCTGTCTTCCACAAGTGAGGAGAAATCGGATACACGGAACAGACTTGTAACTTCCATTAACAGCACAATGTCTGACCGGTGCAGCAGTGGTGCAATTACAAGGAATGCCAGGATATTTAATCACAATAAAGACAAGAATGAGAATGTAAAATCATATTTTATTTCCTTTTATCTATCTGCAATCTGTACATATACTTGGAAATTATTATGAAGGGAAAAAAAATTATCCGTAGGTGTTGAACATCGGTTAAAATATTGCAAGAGTAAGATAATTGTACAATAAAAGCAAAACAAGCATTCAATTGAGAGTGAAGGGGAATACTGTAGTATAACACACATGACGTATTTCAGACACAATCAATATGAAACTTTCAAGGCTGGTGGGGACCCAGATGTTCACATTACTGGGAAGTTTGGGTGGTAAATGGAATGTTGTGTCCATAATGAACCACAGAAAAAAATTTAAGCGTACCATGAGCTACTAAAGTGGTTCAAATTTATAACATTTTGTTACATGTTTTTTTCTACAAAAATAATGAAAAAAATAATATTTCAAAAATTCATAATCCTGAAAGGAAAGATGCTAGATCAAAAACTTATGATCATTGTGACGTGCTCTATCCACCTACAAAATTTGAAGGAAAAATATTGAGTTTGAAATTTTCACCTGTCCCACCTACAGTAAATATACTGGGCGGTCCTGGGCCGTTTTGACATATGAAAATATTCCGCTGAAATGTGTTCACTTTAAGTTGATATGTCCAACATTATGGCAAATTTGGCTTCAAGTTATTTGCCATACTGCTTTTAGGACCTTCTAACATGGCGTGGATAGTTTTGTGGGGACAAAGCCCATAGAGACCTGAATTATTATAGTAAATTTTACTCTCTCTACAGAGCCGCCCTCCCCACCTGACCAGACTATCGACAGATCTGCCGATGACGACTACGATTGTGAGAGTACCCTGTCGGACTTCAGTCATGACTCAGTCCCTTCCGTGGAAGAGGTAGAGAAGAGTTCGTGGGAACACCCAGCTGATAGCCCCATTGAGGAGGAGTTGGACACACCTGTCATTTACACCAAGATCGAGGGGTTCTCTCAGAGAGGCCGAAATAAACTCGTAAGTAGCTGCGGATACTCTTATACAAGAAGGGCCAGGGACGACGTACTGGCGATGTGTCTTAAGTCACACGACGAACGAGTCATCCAGTCGGGTGAAGAATACCGAGAAGGTTCACACAAACATTACCGTCCACTTGAATTAGCTGCGTCTCTTCAGGTGACAGTACCAGCGTCCAACCTCGTAGATGAGATACTGCTCGAGGCTGGGGATCAGCCAGGACTACCAAGCCATACAGCGCTACTGCGCCGGGTAAACAGGGCGAAAGCAAAGCTGCGACCCGTGGAGCCAAAAGACTTGAACTTCGAACTGGACTAGCAGTTCATTCCAGACAACTTCTTACTGAGTTACATCCCTGTAGAAGGCACCCGGAATGATATCGGGCTATAATCGGGCTGAGGTCCTGTTGAGAATACTAGTAAATCTAACAAAATTTTGCCAGTGGCTTTGTGGATAGTCGATGTTGTTCCAATTGTAAATGGGGAAGGGCAGAGAATTTTTGCTTCTCTTCTGTAGCAGTTACAATTTGGTCACCTTTATTCAGATCCAGACGTCACAACAAGACAAAGGGGCACACAACACAATGTGGCACAAGAAAGTGACAATGAAGACCATCCTTAAGTCATTACATTTTCGTATACCTTTACAGACTTCTTATTTGTGATTTCAAGGCATTATCATTTTCCATTAGTAATCAACATGATTAATATTTTTGAATCAATGCTTGCTAGTGAGTCACATATATAAGTTGGATAAAGATGATAAAGCTGTTCTTTCATCTTCAGGTCTACTTTTTTGGAGACAGGAGGTTGTACACAATGCGGGACCTACAGTCTCTAAAGAAAACAGAGTTGAAAGGCCTCCATAGGTCACCTGTCAGTAGCGTTAGTGGGCTAAAATCTGATTTGGTAGAAAAGGCATATTGGCACCGTGATGGTCTTAAGTTGGGTCATAATAACCCTCCAGCCACAGCTAATCAAACTGAAGTCGCTAATGGAACAGCAGGAAACAAGGCAATCAATATGAACAAATGTCAGAGTTTAACTTTGCAACACTGTACAACTATATTGTTATCCAAACAAAGTAAAATTCAACCATAGAAACCTGTAAACTACCTCCTACAAAAGAATTTGGTCTTAACAGTTCTATAAGGAGGGTAATGTGAAAGCATAATATGATTTTTAACACGTCACAATCTATGTGAAGGCCAAGTATGAAGCAAAAAAGGAAGAGACTAGATTATGTTCCAGCTAAGTTAGAAGAGAGGAGTCAGGATGTGTTAGCCAAAGAGAAAGAGAATGTATAGAAGATAGATGAAACAGAGATGCTACTGCAATCATTGCTTAAAATTTTAAATCAGAGGGAGGGGGGGCATCGCTTAAAAGAAAACCCACTTTCCAGGACATGATTGGTAACTCAACTTGGTCTAGGCGAAGAAAGGAAACTAACGATATGCTGTCCTTCATCCATGCAGACCTGGAGCAATGTTGTGAGCTCGGGAGTTCGTATGTGCCTTTTTGCAACACCAGATCAAGTAGACAAATGCATAGTTCAGTACAGGAAAGGTAAGTATTTGCAAGGCAAGTTCAATGTGCTGACAAAGAAGTGTTAGTCCACAGATGAATCCATGATCCAGGCCATAATCTGCTCTAAAGTACAGAGGGTTCCTATCAGGTAGGAATTCCAGTGCCGTACTCTAAGCTCTGTCTTCGATCCCACAAAGCAGGTATGGCTTCCACGCAGTGCCAGGGTTGATGTTCAGGCAATGCGACAGCTCTCCCACTACAAGCTGGACATGTTTGTGAAGTCAATTGACATTGGTTCTTTGTATCATCTGGCTAGGGGGCTTGGTGTTAGTAGGTCTGTGACTGCCCTAGTCCACATGGTGATTGATCTGCACTTTCAAGTTCCACATCTGAGAAAGCAGCTGCATTGGTTCAATGGAAGAGAGAATCATTTCAGTTTTCAGATAACGGTACTCGGGAGGCGGCTATCATCCCCGTGACTTCACCCCGGAGACCATACAAATAAAACACAAGGCCATGACAAGTGAGCTAAGGATTGTCTTGTTGCCCATTTTATCAATCACAATGTGTATTTGCTTCACTGACATCTGTCTTTGAGTACAATCCTTTCAGAGATATCAACTTCGAAATCACTAGTGGAATATTGGAGAAAATAGTTTGTTGTGATATTGGGCCATGCCTCATGGCGTCCACGGGAGCGGGCCCAGTCACTGCTTCGACAACTGCTGGTCCTTTGGGTAAACGCAGCAATGTAGTTGAGCCTCAAGGTCGGCCTCAAGATCGCACGGATATCGCGGATGAGGGGGGCGCTGGAGGAAGGAGGGAGGGGCCGGGGCGCGGCCAGCGAAAAAGTCAAAGACCTCACACGGAGGTAAAGCGGCCGAGACAGCCCCAGCCACTGCTTCAAGTTCAAAAGCCACAGGGACAAATGTCTGTAACGAAATAAAGGTACTATTGCAGTAAAGCGTTTGCACCATATTAGCACTGCACATTGCTAATTGAAATGTGTCTACAAAGATTGTTGTGTTGCAGTTGTTTTTCTGTAACGAAATAAAGGTTCCAGTTGTGGTTAAACTCTTACTCAGCTTTGTCGTTCATGTGTGATACAACTTCTTGGAAAATAGGCTGGGACAGTCCTTCCTCACTTCGGGACAATTGAAATTTATCTTCGGGACAATTCAGGGACAATAGGGAAAAAAGTTAATTTCGAGGCCTGATATCCCTGTGCTGGAGTTTTCTAAATATCAACAACAACCTCTAACTTTTCTGCGCACTGATTGGCTCATCCCTAATGAGATTAAATAACCACTATATAAGGCGGGGAAGCCCACGCTTAGGTCAGTGCAGTAAACGGACTCATCCGCCACACTTCTTGAGCGGCACGGACGGATTGCTCTAGACATAGTGCGAATACAACAGCGGACGGGGAGAGTGGTCCGCGGGCGAGGGAAGAAGGACATTAGTGAGAGAGTGGAGACTTTGTGCCGAATTGGTAGAGGTAACGAAGGTTGGGCTTAGTGAGGGTTTTTTTTATCGATTTGGTATATTTGTAATTCTGATTTTGGTTGAATGGTCAGGTGTGGAAGTTGTTTGCAAGTATGCTAGTTGCCACGTGCACGGCTGAACGTTATGTCGGAGCGGTCTTCCTTCATAGAGTCGGCGTGCTACGGGCTGAATCCGGAGACGATTGATACGTCTTTTTGGTGGCTGGGTTGGTTATTAATTTTGACATGTTTTTAGATGTCTCAGGTACCAACCATGCCGGTAGTGCAAGGAAGACCGAGTCGGGCAGGAGCAGCTCAAGGTAACTAGGGAAACCCAACAGCCCCAGGCCAGGGAAAGTTAAATTCTGTACACTCCAAACTTTGATATGAATCATGACGTAACTAAGTAAGATACGAGACCAGTGTTGAAAATGTTTTTATTTTTTGCCCACTTGTTGGCGCCGTTATTTTGTGTATGTGCTTGTGTGTTTCTCTCGCGTTTTTGTTGTGCTAAACTTACTGTTTCTTTCTCGTCTGTGCCCATTTCGTATAAAAAATAGAGGTGAGGTTTGAGCGTTACTCAGCCCAGGACAGGACATCCAAAGAGTCACTTCCTTCAAACTTATCGGAGTTCACATCTCTGCCGATCTGACTTGGGACGCTCACATTGAGTACATGATGAACAGAGCTCGACCAAAAATGTATTATCTTAGTGTTGCTAAAAAGGCGGGGCTCTCTGTAGAAGTCCTAACCCAGATCTACCTGACGTTCATCAGACCTACCCTTGAGTACTAGTATGCTAGTCCGGTGTGGGGTGGACTGCCCAAACACCTATCTGACTCACTACAGTCAATCCAAAATCGTTGTCTCAGAATCTTTGGGCTACACAGAGAACACTTGCCATGGGTGGCTGGCAGCATGTATGTACCAAAAGAAAAGAATATTCGGTGAAAGGCATAACATTAAAAATAATATCTTTTGCTCTAATTCAGAGAAAACACTCAAAAAAGGCTGTAGTAAGGGCCATAAATGTCTCGGGCGAAGAGCTTCCCTATGTTTTTGTACAGTACAGATTCCTTGGTAACCTTGTCAAATTAACAGGAAGCCACATGGCAACTCTAAGAAAAATGCTACAAGGCCATACGTCCGATGCAACCCCAGTACAATTGAAATGTTTAAGAACAAAAAAGAATTTGACCCCATTGCAGGACCTTCAAAAATATGTTATGAGGTAACAAAAGCTGTAGGCTCCAGCACAGGTGTTGACACACCATGTAAACTTCCAAGAGGCCGTAAACAAGTGACAGACATTATTAGGAAAAGCAAAGACATGCAAGTAGACGATCCTGTTTAACGTGTACTTTCTTTTATGGAAGAAGAGGGACCTGAAGATAGATTATTCCAAAACATAATCAAATCACCCAGCTCAAGTATTCAAATCCTATACAACGCACGCCAAATTAATGACATTAAGGCCATGACAAGTGAGCTAAGGATTGTCTTGTTGCCCATTTTATCAATCACAATGTGTATTTGCTTCACTGACATCTGTCTTTGAGAACAATCCTTTCAGAGATATCAACTTCGAAATCACTAGTGGAATATTGGAGAAAATAGTTTGTTGTGATATTGGGCCATGCCTCATGGCGTCCACGGGAGCGGGCCCAGTCACTGCTTCGACAACTGCTGGTCCTTTGGGTAAACGCAGCAATGTAGTTGAGCCTCAAGGTCGGCCTCAAGATCGCACGGATATCGCGGATGAGGGGGGCGCTGGAGGAAGGAGGGAGGGGCCGGGGCGCGGCCAGCGAAAAAGTCAAAGACCTCACACGGAGGTAAAGCGGCCCAGACAGCCCCAGCCACTGCTTCAAGTTCAACAGCCACAGGGACAAATGTCTGTAACGAAATAAAGGTACTATAGCAGTAAAGCGTTTGCACCATATTAGCACTGCACATTGCTAATTGAAATGTGTCTACAAAGATTGTTGTGTTGCAGTTGTTTTTCTGTAACGAAATAAAGGTTCCAGTTGTGGTTAAACTCTTACTCAGCTTTGTCGTTCATGTGTGATACAACTTCTTGGAAAATAGGCTGGGACAGTCCATCCTCACTTCGGGACAATTGAAATTTATCTTCGGGACATTTCAAGGACAATAGGGAAAAAAGTTAATTTCGAGGCCTGATATCCCTGTGCTGGAGTTTTCTAAATATCAACAACAACCTCTAACTTTCCTGCGCACTGATTGGCTCATCCCTAATGAGATTAAATAACCACTATATAAGGCGGGGCAGCCCACGCACAGGTCAGTGCAGTGAACGGACTCATCCGCCACACTTCTTGAGCGGCACGGACGGATTGCTCTAGACATAGTGCGAATACAACAGCGGACGGGGAGAGTGGTCCGCGGGCGAGGGAAGAAGGACATTAGTGAGAGAGTGGAGACTTTGTGCCGAATTGGTAGAGGTAACGAAGGTTGGGCTTTGTGAGGTTTTTTTTTATCGATTTGGTATATTTGTAATTCTGATTTTGGTCGAATGGTCAGATGTGGAAGTTGTTTGCAAGTATGCTAGTTGCCACGCGCACGGCTGAACGTTATGTCGGGGCGGTCTTCCTTCATAGAGTTGACGTGTTACGGGCTAAATCCGGAGACGATTGATACGTCTTTTGGTGGCTGGGTTGGTTATTAATTTTGACATGTTTTTAGATGTCTCAGGTACCAACTATGCCGGTAGTGCAAGGAAGACCGAGTCGGGCAGGAGCAGCTCAAGGTAACTAGGGAAACCCAACAGCCCCAGGCCAGGGAAACGTTAAATTCTGTACTCTCTAAACTTTGATATGAATCATGACGTAACTAAGTAAGATACATATGAGACCAGTGTTGAAAATATTTTATTTTTTGCCCACTTGTTGGCTCCGTAATTTTGTGTATGTGCTTGTGTGTTTCTCTCGCGTTTTTGTTGTGCTAAACTTACTGTTTCTTTCTCGTCTGTGCCCATTTCGTATAAAAAATAGAGGTGAGGTTTGAGTGTTACCCAGGCCAGGACATCCAAAGAGTCACTTCCTTCAAACTTCTCGGAGTTCACATCTCTGCCGATCTGACTTGGGACTCTCACATTAAGTACATGATGAACAGAGCTCGACCAAAAATGTATTATCTTAGTGTTGCTAAAAAGGCGGGGCTCTCTGTAGAAGTCCTACTCCTAACCGAGGTCCACCTGACGTTCATCAGACCTACCCTTGAGTACAAGTATGCTAGTCCGGTGTGGGGCGGACTGACCAAACACCTATATGACTCACTACAGTCAATCCAAAATCGTTGTCTCAGAATCTTTGGGCTACACAGAGAACACTTGCCATGGGTGGCTGGCAGCATGTATGTACCAAAAGAAAAGAATATTCGGTGAAAGGCATAACATTAAAAAGAATATCTTATTGCTCTAATTCAGAGAAAACACTCAAAAAAGGCTGAAGTAAGGGCCATAAATGTCTCGGGCGAAGAGCTTCCCTATGTTTTTGTACAGTACAGATTCCTTGGTAACCTTGTCAAATTAACAGGAAGCTACATGGCAACTCCAAGAAAAATGCTACAAGGCCATACGTCCGATGCAACCCCAGTACAATTGAAATGTTTAAGAACAAAAAAGAATTTGACCCTATTGCAGGACCTTCAAAAATATGTTATGAGGTAACAAAAGCTGTAGGCTCCAGCACAGGTGTTGACACACCATGTAAACTTCCAAGAGGCCGTAAACAAGTGACAGACATTATTAGGAAAAGCAAAGACATGCAAGTAGACGATCCTGTTTATCGCGCACTTTATTTTATGGAAGAAGAGGGACCTGAAGATAGATTATTCCAAAACATAATCAAATCACCCTGCTCAAGTATTCAAATCCTATACAACGCACGCCAAATTAATGACATCTCAACTTTTTGTACTATTGATAATCCTGCTATGTTAGGTGCCGATATAATTTTCAAGTGTGGCTCATTTTGGGTTCTTGGCACCTCGTATACGCGTTCAAATCTAGTACTTAAAGGCACTGACGTGTCCCCAACAATGTTAGGCCCCATGGCGGTTGTCCAAGACAAAAATAAAGAATCGTATATACCTCTTTTTCAGACAATAGTCAGTGAAAAACCTGAACTAAGAAAAACACTAAAGGCTTTGGAACAGATGGTGAAACTATTCTGATAGAATCTTTAAAAGACACATTTCCAAACGCAAAAGGATATCGATGTAGCATCCATCTTTGGAAAAATATTAAAAACAAATGTCGCACATTGGGTATTACCCCATCCAACTCTTTACAAATTGTTGATGATTTGAAAAATCTGTGCTTGAATACTGAACACTTCGAAAATGATTATGCTATTCTAGAAGAGAATTGGATTGAACTTGATAAATGCTTCCATGACCAAACTTTTGAAGTACAGTCAAACCTGCCTAAGGCGACCACCCGGCGGACCGAGCAAAAACGGTCGCGATGGACAGGTGGTCGCCATGAAGAGGATTCCACTCACATGATTCCAGGTCGAGGTTTTCAAATACAGTACGTAAATGATGAAAAAATTATGTGAATTTAGACAGCATGACCCCCTCACCAGGTTCAATTCTCATTGACAGAAAGATCCTACAAAAATTACATTTTCCGTTATCGATGTAATAATTGTATACCGCTACATCGTGTACAAATTTTCGTCATAATTTTGACTACAAAATGATGGTTGCTAAAAAACATTCCAGTACTAATTTAAAAAGACAATGTTCTCGTAACCAATAACGACAACCATTATTTATACACACAACATGCCTGCGAGTCCCTCAACGCTATGCTCAAAAGATGGGCGTCGTTTCGGAGTCAGCAGATTGATACTTTTATGAAGGATATCAAAGATTTTGTTCTTTGGCAAGAAGAAAATGTTGTGCAGGCTTATCTGGGTATGTCAGCCAAGTGGGAAGTTAGAGATAAAAATCTTCAAAAAAACACCTGAACGGTTAATTAATAACAACATTAAAGGTGTCAGAAGAGCTCACCGAAAAAAACCTGCTTTTTATGGGATATTCATGTGGTATTGAAGAAATAGAAGATGTGGAATGGGGGTCTGGGCTTATGCCTTCAAACTAAATGAGACAGGATTATCAGAAACCACGATAAAAGGTATGATACTAAACGCTAAAAACCTATTGGATTCAGGAATGATAAGAGAAGGTTTCAGTGATCCAAAAGAAATAATAGTGAATAGTGAATCTTCTTCTAAGTATCCACAGTGTTAAGCCAATGAAAAGTGGGGGATTTAAGTGAGATTGTCAGGGATACAAAGCCAGCACAATCTGTGCACACACTCTGGCCACAGCTTGTGACTGTAATGATTTCGTAGTTTATGTAGATTATATAGTTACCTTCGCCGAGAAGGTTATGCAGAGGGTAGCGTTTGTGGGTGTGTGTGTCTGTAGTTGACCAGGATAACTCAAGAATGCCTTGATGGATTGTTTTGATATTTGGTAGGTTTTGATGAGATTTTGGGCCCCCTAGCGGCTTCTTCCGGTACTGCAGCGGAACCTCCTGTTTTGATATCTCGTGTTCTGGACATGCTATGGAACTGGTTTTTGAGTGGTACATAGATCTTTGGACAGAGAGTAAGTCCATCGTGGTGACCCTTGCGGACCTGAGATACGGTGCCACGACAGCCGTAAGGGTTAAGTAAGTAGATTTTGATTCTACTACATCAATTAATGGCATCATCAACTTGAATGCCGACAGGCCGATCGAAGAATACATCCCGAGTTGACATTTACTTCATTTCATCATGTCTAACACACTGGTATTTTTTTTTCCGTTAGAGCGCACCTGTCGGGGGTGGAGATCCAGTTAACCGGAAACACAATGCTCACTCTGCGGGTCGTCCTGCCGGAGTCGACTGTGAAGTCTTCGGGAGGTCAGACGTCCTTTACAGATTTGTTATTTGTGGGTTCAAGGCATTATCATTTTCCATTAGTAATCAACATGATTATTTTTTTTTTAATCAGTGCTTAAGATGATAAAGCAATGTCAGTTCAAACTGTTCTTTCATCTTCAGGTCTACTTTTTTTGAGACAGGAGGCTGTGCACGATGCAGAACCTACAGGCTCTAAAGAAAACTGAGTTGAAAGATCTCCTTTGGTCACTTGCCCTAGGCGTTAGTGGGCTAAAGTCTGATTTGTTAAAAAGGTCATATTGGCACATCGAAGTTTGGTCATAATAACACTACAGCCACAGCTAATCAAACTGAAGTCAGAGCCGATGAAACAGCAGGAAACAGGGCAATCAATATGGACAGATGTCAGAGTTTAACTTTGCAGCACTGTACAACTATATGATTATTCAAACAAAGAAATTTAACCATAGAAACCTGTCAACTACCTCCTACGAAAAAATTAGGTCTTAACAGTTCTATAAGGTGGGTAATGTGAAAACATAATATAATTGCAAAGAAACACGGCTCAATCTATGTGAAGGTCAAGTTGAAGCAAAAAAAGGAGACTAGATTATGATCAAGCTAAGTTAGAAGAGAGGAGTCAGGATGTGTTAGCCAAAGAGAAAGAGATTGTATAGAAGAGAGATGAAACAGTGATGCTACTGCAATCATTGCCTAAGATTTTAAATCTGAGGGTGGCATCGCTAAAAAGAAAACCCACTTTCCAGGACATGATTGGTAACTCAACTTGGTATAGGCGAAAAAAGAGGAAACTAAGGAATCGATCCGATATGCTGTCCTTCATCCATGGAGACCTGGAGCAATGTTGGGAGTTCGTATGTGCCCTTTTGCAACACCAGATCAAGTAGACAAATTCATAGTTCAGTACAGGAAAGTATTTGCAAGGCAAGTTCAATGTGCTGACAAAGAAGCTTTAGTCCACAGATGAATCCATGATCCAGGCCATAATCTGCTCTTAAGTACAGAGGGTTCCTATCAGGAAGGAAGTCCAGTGCAACTGGAGGCAGCCATGGTGTCCTGGCAGCTGGCAAACCCCGAGCCAAGCAGGGACAACGCAGGTAACATGTCGATACGAATCTAACTTCATATTCGAATTCTCTATGTATCCGTTCTAGTTCTTGCCCTGTCCCAGGCGCCCTGTCTACTGTACAGCTTTCAATGTGATGTCGTTGATTGATTATAGCAAGATTATAGTACATTTTTCTGCTTGATTTCCGATTTATTTGGCAAATACTCCATGTTTCAACCGTCGCCACACCATGACTGAGATTTGTAACATTTTACAGGTGAGCTCATGGTGTCGAAGACAGTACTTTGCAAACCAGCGGTGCCGGTTGACCAGCTGAAGTGCGACGACGTCCGATCGACAGTTTCGGCATGGATCAGGGCGCTGAACCCCGGCACCACGCTGAAGTTCAGCGACCCGACGCACAAGCCGCCGTACTGGCCGGAAGACATTCCGTGGGACCGCCCTTCCAAGGCACCTAAGGGATACCAAGGAGGTATTGTAACACAATGTTGTTTTTAGTTACATGACGTTCCAAATTTTAATCTTGAGTGTGCTTTCCGCTTAACATCTTGTTTGTCTAGTCTTTGTAATGTAGACATTTTCTCCCATGCTCATGTTCTTGTGCAGTGGCAGCGCTTATTTTCTTAAGTTGAGTCATCGCCAGTTTGTTTTCACGTTGTTTTGTTTGTGACTGATATGAGTTGTTGATGTTGTGATATTTTGTGTGTCAAAAATAAACGCAACATCAAAAGATGGTTTTGTCGTGTGGCGTAACGGCAGGGTGTTCGACTCAGAACCAAGACGTCCCAAGTTCGAATCCCCCCGACGCCACTGATGTCGTGCCCTTGGGAAAGGCACTTAACACGACTTTCCTCACTTCGCCCAGGTGTATAAGAATAAAAATGGGTATGTTGTTATCTGTATGTGGCACTGTTGATATGAGTTCTAAAAAACTTGAGTGCAGTGCCACGTCGTCCTTGTCTGTCAAAAACCGATGTAAATAAAGGAGTCGGAGGATCCCGCTAGAGGTTTCCTGAGTCTGTATTTTGCTTATTTCAAGTACATATCCCTCCCGTACAGACTGGACCATGGCGATGAGGAGGGTCCTCCGAAGCATGCTGTTACATGTCGGGGAAGACCCGGCGACATACTGTGCCGGCCCGGTGCCCAGTCAGCGGACAAGGCCATTACCAGCACCCCGCACACCCCGACACAGACCCGCTGAGGCCGGACCAACGCCGGATGGGAACCTGGCCTCGCGGAAGAACCAGGACCAGCGTTGGGATCCCAGCACACCCGTCACACCGAGCCCTACACGTGCTATCTCCAGCCACCTCTCCGACAGTTGGGCAGTTTAATCAGACTCACCGCAGGAATCATCAGTACAGAACTTTATTGAGAAAGAAAGAACACTGATTTTCCAACTCGTTACTTACCCTTTCAGAAAAGGAAGACGAAAGAAAAATAAGTTATTTTGACAGTTATCATGTTATAAAAGACTCCAGGTTACACAAATCCTAGATCATTTACATGCAGTTGTAAGTACACTCATTTCTGTTACATAGAAATAAGACAGAACAAACTGATGGTATTAGAGGACGAATAGTGATTTTTATTTCGTTTCGTTACAAAAGATGTTCAGTAAAATTAGTTATCTTAGAACATATATTGGTGCCAAGATTAACAGCATTGTACTTAATTTTATTCCCCAAAATGTAAAGCAAGCATAGTCTGGTTTACTAAGGGAAAAGGAAACTTAGAACAGTAAGAGGAAAAGATAGAAAGAAGGAAGGAAGGAGAAAAAGATATCACACCACCCTATGTTATAAGACTGTTTAATCAGAGTCCAGACACAACTCCAAGGCTGTGTACTCAAAGTTAGTCTCCTTCGCAGACTTCCTATGACAGCAGACTGGATATGAACAGCGGCCGTCCCTCGGCTACACAACTCCCTTTAGAGACCCCCCCCCCCAATATATACGCCGCTGTCAAAGGAAGTCTGCGAAGGAGGCTAACTCAAAGTCACCACGTAACTCATCCACAGGGCTTTAAACCATGACAAATTGACCGTTGAAAGGGATACAACTAAGTGTCAATAGAGTTCTGCAAAAAAATTTCTAATCTATGTTATGTGTTTAGCAATGTTTCTGTTGTCTCGAAGATGCTAGGTTAAAGTTGCTACCTCTAGTCATTAGTATCCTAGAACCTATATTGTTTTTATAGCACAGGAGATAGCAGCACCATGTTTGTATTTGTTTCAGAAGACTAGTTATCCCAGGACTTTATTGTTAGTGCAGTTGATAGCACAATATCTTAGTTGCTTAAAATGATGTCAAGCAATGACAGGACAAGGGAACTTGGGAAGTCAGAAAGGGAAGTAGACTAGAGAGAAGAAAGGAAGGAAAAGAGATCACGACATAGAGTTGGTTATGTTATATTAATGATGACATTATAGTTAGATGCATCATAGTTAGGATGATGTGTTCTCTATGATGACGTCACTGGTTGTGACGTATGTCAGTCACTTCCATCATGTTGACTCCGCCGGTTGAGTGATTAAAGATCCCAAGTTGTATTCAGCGTCTGAGTCGCTTACTAGCGCCCTTGGCCACTTAGTGGCGTTAAGATTTCATTTTCCATAAGAGAACAAAAATGTCAATGTTAAAACCCATTCCAGTTCCCATGTTTTCTGTGAAAATGTACAAGGTTAGTTGTTTTAAGTTCGCTTTTTCTCTCTAAGGGAAAAAAAGAAGTTATAACCCATTCTAGTTCTTATGTACACTGTGAAAAAAAAAGATTTTCAAAAAAGGTTTTCTTTTTCTTTACAAGAGAACAAGAAAAAGTCAATGCTCAAAGCCTCAAACCGATTCCAGTTCTCATGTTTACTGTGAAAAAGTAGTCAGTTGTTTTAAGTTCTCTTTTTTCCAACAAGAGGAAAAAAGAATGTCAATGTTCAAACCCATTCCAGTGTTTAAATTAAGTCAGTTATTCATCTTCACCTGTCGTGTGTAGACATGTTTGTGTGTTTATCCCATTACAGTATGGCACCTTGTAGCAACGTTTTTTCTAAATACTCTATTTAGTTGATTTTATCACGGATAGCATAAATGACGATGATGACCGAATCATATGAATTTACCACGGCGTTGCAGCGCAAGTACAATGTTTGTATACTACTCAATAGACACATTTGAATCAAGGCGAAGGAGGATATGCTATTCCTTCTGAAACAGACTACACTACTCAAAGAACTGTATCATCAAACGTTTGTTGGAATCGGACGCCTACTACAGAAACTCGTTTTTTCGTGACTAATATGACTTACTGTGAATTTGTGCATCTAGTTTACCTTTTCATGTTTGTATGTCCTTTGGTGTTTATGTTAAGCTTCTAACTCTTTTAAAATGTATTACTTGTCTATGGGCTTGTTTTATATACCCGAAATAAAGAATAAATGAATCAGTAGTTTCATCTTCATTCCATCTCAGATTATCTGATGATTGTCATACTTAGTCCTTGTGCTACTTAGTTGGTTACTTGTGGCAAAGCCACACACACTGTAAAGTATAGCTAATGGGGTATTAGCGATGATGACAGCGGTGGGGAGTTGGAGAGAAATTCCCGGAGTCTCTCAGGGAAAAGGAAGAAACAAGAAAATGAAATAAGAAAAAGAAGAGCAAGATGGTAAGCGTATACATCACAAGTTGTTAAAAAAATATAGTCATCATCAA
This sequence comes from Branchiostoma lanceolatum, assembly GCF_035083965.1. Lineage (NCBI taxonomy): Eukaryota > Metazoa > Chordata > Leptocardii > Amphioxiformes > Branchiostomatidae > Branchiostoma > Branchiostoma lanceolatum. The sequence goes on from NC_089731.1 coordinate 16,100,890, forward strand.
AACTTTGCTTTAAACTTTGCTTTCTTCCCTTGACCAAAGTAGTGGTGTTAATTTCACCTTCTTACTTCGAAGTCATCGTCAATTGAGTTGGTTTTCATTTCCGAATAACTGGTAGTTTTATGCAATTTTTTTACCTGTTTCAAAAATGTTACTGTGGACCTGAGAACCAGAACATTAGCTTGTTTTGTTACAGGTTGAACATTTAAGGTGGCAATCTTGCAAGTCACCAGCAAAAAGACCACATTGTTATTGGTGTCACCGTGCCTGAAGGCTCCTCATCTGACACCAGCTGAAAGGAAGCAGAGGGCACTGCGCAAAATTGTTGACAGCGACGGCACACACATACAAGGGAGCAATAACCAATAGAAAGCTTTTTGTCAATATGCTGGGCTGGTGGCATGGTTGACACAGTCAAGTCCTATTTACAGAACATAGCATCAACGCCTTTACCATTCCCGAAAGGTGACGTGACGGCATAATTTGCATCAGAATAGAGCGGCGGGATTACATGACACATGAGAAAGTCTTTCATTTCGTCTGTGACACTCATCCAGTCGACAATACAAGTACCAAGTTATCTGTGACAATCATCCATTCGACTCAAGACTTCGACATGCCGAACCGCGACAAGACCAAGCAGAAACGGCAGAACAGGGGCAAGACAAGGTGCTTGGTTGGGGTGGCCGGGGTCGCGAAGAAAAATGCAGCAGCGGCGGCGGCCGAGAGTGCATTCAACTTGACGAAAATGACCATCAACTTGCAGGCCGCTGTGGTTGTGGCGGAGACAGCCAACGCAACCGCCGCGAAGGTTACGGAACAGGCCGCAGGTGAGATGAAGAGGCAGATCAACGATCTCCAGGCCGAAGTTGACAGCCACCGACGGGAAAAGGCGACCGCCTTGGAGGAGGCAGAGAGGCCAGAGCAAACGGCGACGGGAGTCACCGCCGTAGTATGTCATAGTCTGTATAGACTGACTATATATATATATATCCTAATTCTACCAAAGATTATTACAATGTTCCCAGGGACAAGCTATTCGACGAACAATGCCTCCGCCGGTGCCAGTTCCTCTGCAAAGTTAAGTAAGTTGTTGTGTGTGAAAGTAGAAAAACAATATGTTTAAAGTAACATTTGTAAACAATGTACGTAATTGAACCCTTTGGCTTCAATGCTTTTGTGCTAGCGTCTCCTTACCATGTGCACAATGAACCATTACTTCATTCCTTTGTTCATTCCGCACCAACAGCACAAGCAGCTGAAAGAGGGGTGACCAGGGTGGATCCCAGTGGAGAAGGCAATTTGTAACGTGTGAAAGTAGAAAACAATGTGTTTAAAGTAATATTTTTTAACAATGTACGTAATTCAGCCCTTTGCCTGGTGATGAAGCCTCACCTGTCCAGCATCCCAAATGACAAGCACGACATCGTGACGGACGCCAAACGCGGCACAACTGTCATGGACATCGCTGGGAGGCTGTCGGCACGATTATGCAAAGTCCTCATGGAGCTGGGAGACGGCATTTTGCAGTGTGCACCCACGTGGTAAATATTTGTTCATTGGGAATAATAAGTGACAAATGCCATCTTATCGATAAGTTGCCGTCTTCCGTGTTTTACCACTTGTGTCTTGTGTGTGAATGCAACCTATTAGCAGCGACGAGAGAACTGTCATTGTCCAGCCCTAATAATGTTAACATGTTTATTGTGAAAGACTGTTGGTTGCTTAAATATGTATGATAAGAAGCAATCCTTAAGATTCCATAAAGAGTAAAAGTTAGTCTTGTTTATATAACAGTGCGGCAACAGCAAGTCCAGTCCAAAGTTTTCCGCCGTGGCCTGCACCAAGTAACAAAGGCGGTGGCGCGATCATCCCGGCCGGCGTCTTTATCCACGTGAACAGACGGAAGAAGGAAGGGATGGTGCCGATGTTGAAGAAGCTCCAACACCATGGCTAAGGCAGGCGACGGGAGATCCACTACGGCCAGGGTGAGGATCATGGCGGCAGCGGTATTCACAAGGGAGGAGCTGCTGACCAGAACAGCATTGGGAGACGGAAGGAGGCTGCAGCTCGACATGAGCAGCATCGAGGCCATAACTGGTGAGGCTCAACACTTTTAAAAGTTCTGTAACATGATACTACGACATGTTTGATCACTATGCCACCAATTCTATCAAAGCATAGCCGACTTGCAGTTGTATTTTGACACAACGCCACAAGCACCGTCAATTGACCAAATAGCTAAAATCATTCATGCACTTATTCATCGCACATTTTTAAAGATGTATCTTTTTTCTGTAAACAGAATGGGTGGCGGAGTTCGAGGGTCGGGCAATCGATGCGCGACTTACACAGGACGCCATTTCCGCCATCAATGCCAAGTGTCGCCACCTTCGGAAGGAGAAGAGAGACGCAGAGGATGCAGCGAAAGCGGGGCCCAAGTCTAGTTAAAAAGTATTAAAATAAATAAAAAAACATGTTGATGTGTATGCAACGCTTCTGTCATTTCTTAACCACTTTCTATATCATTGAATGTTCACTTATGATTACCCCAAGGGAACATTTAAATTGAAGACAACAAGTTGATATTCTTTGGAAAAATTGAAAGTATGGATTAGGAGACAACAAGATGCACAAAACGTATTCGTTCCTTGTTTATGAAATTCGTTGCGTGAACCGTCAAATTTTGGTCCCTCCGAGGTCACAGGGCGGTACCTGCTTCTGGGATACAAGCTTCGCTCTTCGCCTTAGGAAGCAGGTGACATCTGCGTGGCTCTTAGCTCTGGGGACCAGGTAACACACTTCAAATGCAATATTTGTGTACGCGTGGCTTTTAGCTATAGTCGAAAAAGCTTTACATGGCAGTGAGGAACACACATTCACCACTATAGTGAAAGAATGCATTCCATCTATCCGCACTGGAGCGAAAAACAAATGTAAAACAACTGCTCATATAAACGAGATATCCTTTAAAACGGACAAGTTGAAGCGGAAATCAAATCGACACCTAACAACAAAGCCCCAGGCGAAGACCAGATTGTTAAAGAATTCTTGAAAGGGGGAGGTACGAACTGTTGAAATATTAAACCGTGAAAACATGACTAGCAACACTTTGAATGTTGTGTCAAAGTTGAGTCACTGTATCTACGTTAACAATATTTCAAGATGTTACATTCCTGTTCTGTATCTGACCAACAACTATCTACCAAAGTTGCCCTTCCCCATAAACTTGTGTTCACCTTCCTGAAGTCCAAACAGAAACGTGTGAGGCAACAACACGGTCTTATGCCAGCCAAATCAAGCACGGCGTGAAGGCAGACGACACGTTCTGCTAGTAAATATGTCAAGTCTACAGAACGTACCAGTAAAGGTACTAAGCGGATATCCTGTTGTTCTTGCACTATCCATGGCATGATAGTAACACTTGTTTCAGAGGGAAAATCTCAAGAGGCCATTGCTCACCTTGACCTTTTTGCTTCTCACAGTCGAGACTACTTGCAGACAATAGTTCAACAGCTGACTTGGATTATTCAACGTTCTTATGATTTCTGCTCTGACCAAACAAAAAGATGGTCAGAAAGAAAAAAACACGTATCTGCATAATAAGTAAGCAATTTGTTTTGTCTTCCTTGTTTCTTTCTACCTTTGTACCTCATTAGATTTCATCTCTGAACATATAGGGAATATAGTGCAGGGCTTTAGATATATTCTCTTTTTTACAAATAAGATTTCCCTTTAATACTTGCTCCCCAAATTTCAGTTGTAGTTCATGATGGCAACAAAACTTACGACTAACAGCATTCATATAATGAGATTTGACAAAATGTTACTTCATAATGACCAAGATTGCATATTTTTGAGTTTCTAAGTGTTTTACCTGCATGTTCAGTCATGTTCCTTGTAGTGTGATAGCTCATGCTGTACCTTGATGGTACCTTTACAGTATTCTTTTACGTAAAAGCCATTATCGATGACTTAAAACAATTTTATATCATATAGGCAATCAATCATTTTGTATATGAGTTCTATGGAAGAACCTGGTAATTTGTTTTTGTCTTTTGTCATTGACATTTGACTGACATAATGCTTCAAAATGTTTGTTACTCACTGTCTTTGATATCTAGTTTTTTTGTTTAAATTTATTCGCTTGGTATATTGATTGACTGATTTTTCAGTCCCTCTTTAAAGCCCTTAAAAAGCCCTTTGAATAGTTAAAAGCTTCCGAATCACCAGAAAGTGGTTCTAAAGAAGTAGAAAGACCCTAATTTAGAAACCCAGCCACAACCTGATCCTTGACTGATGGAACAGCAGTTACCTCATGGTAGAAAGGTTTGTGGAATAATATCCAGCAGTGGTAGCTGCGTCTCATGACGACAGGATAAAGAAAGACAGCTTCAAGAAGCTCCAAAAATGCAGTGACATCGAGAGAATGGGGCGTTTCCTGGAAGTAATGAAGCTGCCCTATAAGATCACGGTAGCTATGTCGACTGAAAAAAGACCGACCTCGGGACAGGTCCTGCCCATGCTTCAAAAACATGCCCATGCTTCAAGTGCTTGAACAGGCCTGAACAAGGCCAGATGCATGTCCGTATTTTTTGCGTTTCCGTGCATGGATTTTTTTTTCTTTTTAGATATTGAATATCAAAAATATATATTGATATTTTAGTATATTAATCTATCAATATCATATTTATGAATATAATTTTTTCATTAATAAATAAAGAACTATTTTATATTTGTTATTTTTAAATATTCATTTAATATATACAAGGCCTTTGTCTTATGAACAGGACTTCATAGATTCCAAACCCGGCATTCGAATTTTTCTGTTCATTGTAATGGAAAATACCGTGCAGCGGCTCCTATGCGCGGTAAGATGATTCTTGCAAAACACTCGCCACTAAACTTCTATCCCCGATGTAAACAGAGGCTCTTGATGTTGTTTGCAAAACAGCGATCCTTTGTTACAGTAGCAAATGCTCCATTGTTCAGTATCGACTTCATTCAGACAACACGGACGTGGAAAGTGGCGCCGCTCGGCACAAAACTATGGGAATTTTCATTAATTTTAGCAAAATTACCCAGGAAAATAAGGAAGAAATGTTGTAAATGCGGAAACCAGAATAATACGGATGAGGTAGCTGTTGATTTGTTTTACATTTGGTAGTCATTTTAGATAGAACCTTAGCTGTTATGAACTTCTATTTCACTTAATTACCATAGTGCTGATGATTCAATGGTGCTTTTTCAAATTTTATGTTTTATTGCGTGCCATGTACATAATTACATTGATAGCTTTTATAATGAGCCTATTGTACATTTTACAAATAAGTACAAGTTGTAGGCCAAGACCAGCTTTTTCAAAAGCACTTAAGTTAAGTGACGTAACTTCAAAATTGCTTTCCCCAATCTGCCTTTCTCTATTAAAACAGTACTCATTTCCCAAAATGACAATTTTTCTTATAGACTGAACAGCCCTTGAGTGACTTTCTCTGGCAGATTTTACTTCAAGTAAAGGGAAAAGACAATTCACACTCATAAACGTAGCCGAAACGCCAGCTTTTTTGAAAAGCTCTTGTTTCTCTGATAACACATTATGTATGGAACCAATCTCAGGCTGATCTGGCACATTGTGATCCAGACTATCAGCCTCTATTTGACAAACTGAAGTCTAACAGTGGTTTAAGAATCCCAAACTTGATGAATTAAGGATGTTGAATAACCCTATCGATGTACTGATTTTGGTCGAAACATGGTTGCCCAGTATTGATGATTCCGAAGTGCATATACCAAACTGCACATTGTACAGAAAAGACAGATCACATGGCGGAGGTGTGGCGTGAAAATAAAAACGCAAAACAAGACTGAGTACCCTAAGGGATGGCACATTGGCAAGGTGAAGGTTGTGACCTTTCTAGACACAGGACCATCAGGCCATTTCAGATGGCCAGGCCGTGAGGACTTTCTAAAAGTGCATAAAAGATGCATACTTGATAAAGATGTGCAACTGTGCTGTCTCAGAACAGGCTCAAGGCAATATTGGATTGTACCACCTTCTGTTAGGAGTTTCCTGAACAATAAGTTTGATGAGTTCAGGGGAACTTACTAGTAGACTGAGTGTACATCTTTTGAAGCAATGCATTGTTAAGACATTGATTGGAGGTGGCAAGGGAGGGTGGCTGAGGAATTTTCCATAAGCATGCCTGTTATGACACGGGCGACTCGATAGAGATGGTTACGATAGGATACGTGATCAGAAGGTACACAAACAATGTACATATATTTTAGCAGGCCAAACCAGGGCCATCCAACTTCACACCCACAGTCATTAACATAGAAGAAATAGACTGCGAAGGATAGATGTCTTTGAAGAAATTCAAAAGTCGATATATTAGATTACTTACTCACTGTAAACAGCTACGGTTATGTATATGCTGACATACCGATGTTGGAAGGAGCCAAAGAGTATGCAAGGGTTTTCTCACAGAACGGACTGAGCATACGCAAGAACTGGGTCACGTTCTGGATTGATCAGTTCACCCACTTCGGCAATCAGACTAACAATCATGTCGAGGCCATCCATGGTTAACTAAAGAAGATTCTCAGAGGAAAAGTCACCCTGTCTCAGCTGGTTGAGATCTCGAGAACATACTCCTATTCTCAGCTGCTCAGGCAATATTCAAGTCTTCAATTAGGAAATGAGAGTAGCTATAGTACGTACCATTGGTGTAGCGATGGTACATTCCAAGATGGCGACGACTCTGTTAGACTGCTCCCCAAAACTCAGAATTTGTGGAATTTCAACGACCTATCGACTTGATATCGACTCAGCAATTGGAGCGCAACTATAATGGGATACCAGCTAAGTCACAAATTGAGACCATTTGACGACGTTGGACAACCAGAGGATTGTAATGGGATGCGCGCGATGATCCCAAGTAATTGAACACCACGAACGAGGCCATAGCTAGTACGTGCTCGCTGAAGCAGCCGGTTGATTTTCATGTTTCATGTTTTTGCACATGTAGTTGCACCATAGCTGTTCCAGCACCATACCTCTGTATCATAGAAGTAAAACAGAACGTGAACAGTATTTCACGATGTTACATTCTGTCTTCAGGGTAAGAAGATAACAGACCAGAATCCACCACAAGTATTAGATGACATGTTGTATAATCTGCTAACCTAGTATGTAATATAAACCTAAGTTTTGGCTTGACATTGTTAACGATTTATTTATAGCTTAGTCTTGTGCATTTTTTTTCCATATGCGCTTCAGTCTTGTGATGGTTTTTGTTAATTTTGTTTCTTCGATGTAATTTTACTTTGTGTTCTGTGTCCGCCGCTATGTGTGTGTTTGACGCATGCACACTTTGTGAAATTTTGTATTGAACTTTGAATATACTGTTCCCAGGGCTAACCCTTTGTAATAGCCTTCGGCTAGTTGGGTAGTCCTGGCTGTACTTTCCTACAGTCAAATAAAATCAAATCAAATCAAATCAAATCAACTACCAGGAGTCCGGGAGTGCCTGCAGTGATGAGTCTGACGTCTCAGTCCGCGTGAAAAACAAGTCCTTGAAAGCTAAAATGAAGGTAAGATAACGTAGCTTTACTTTTAGGTGACTGTCGGTGACTTTGTCAGTTTCCCAAACAAGTGCAGAGTGGAATACAACATTAAGAAACCTTCTATGAAACAGGGACAAGGGCACATTAAAATCATTGTTGCTAATCCATCACTTTTGCTATGTTTTTTCGACCTTAAGGGTAAGAAGACCATGAAGTCGCGCCTGAAGTACCCTTCGGACTCTAGCGGGACGGAGTCTGACTCCAACGCATACGTCAACCCGACTCGGATGAGTCAGGAGGATATGAAGGTACAGTCCTAGTTTAACCACCTTTCAACTAGTGGCCCGGTAGTCTGTGCATTTCTCGGTCCTTGTTCGTTTCGAAGTTTCAAACTGTTGACAAACCATGAAACATGGCTGGGGGTCAAACACCGAACTTGTAATCGTACAATCCATTGCTGGTATAATTAACAATAGCGGTGTTTTTTTAGATTGTATTTCGGCAATATATACATGGTTTAAGCACTGAAATATCGAGGCCTACGACGAAATAAGTGCGCTTAGAGCTTGGTATACTTCACAGTAGCAGTAAGTAGCCAAAGTGTGAGCGAACAGAAACAATCGTGAAAACGAAATGAATCAAGTTTGTCATCCCACCTTATTGTCTATTTTCTGTCCAACAGAGTAAGAAGAGTAACAAGGATACCAAGGAAACTACTGGACATCAAGGCTCCTCTGCGAACTCAAGGCCCTGGCCGGCGCCCCTCGACGAGGAAACTCCCAGGGGCCGCTGCAGTGTATTCGAGCAAGACTCGACTGAAGCAGAGTCACCACCGAATAAGGTAAGAATGCGTAGCTTTACATTTAGATGACAAGTGCAGAATGGAACATAACCATTTTATAAGACAAAGAATCGACACTTTGATCTTTGTTTCTAATCCATCACTCTTGTTAATTTTTGCTTCATCAGGATAACGAGACAAAAGACGACCCGTTAAGGAAAACAAGGAAGTCATTGATGAAGCAACCGAGAGCCACATTGAAGAGACGGCTAACCCGCCCGACGTACATTTCGGGCTCTAGCGGGACGGAGTCCGACGTCAGAGGCCAAACCGTGCGGACGAGTCAGAAGGCTATGAAGGTAAGATTAGGGACCTTTACCTTTTTAACTTAAGCCCTTTGTTAGTTTCAATTGTAGAATAATAAAAAAAGCTAAAGCTGGAGCAAAGGTGATTCCACCTTGTATGATATTGTTTTGGGGTTATACATGACAATGAATTGTCATGAATCAACCCAAGAAAGCTTCATGGTACGCTCTGTATGTTAAGAAGCAAAAATCATTTGTTTCATATAATCGTATGTCTCTGTACTGCATAACAAATATACCTGCGCTTGGTTATATATTTCATAATCTTGTGTAACATGACGAAAATTGTTTTGTTACAGAAGCGATCTAAGGGCATAGAATAACATTCATGTTATACTTTTTACAGAAAATGCCCATGGAATGCATGGAGCCGATGATGGCCAAGCTTGACCGGTTACTGGCCAGGTCTGAGAGGAAAGAAAGAGTAAGTAGTGAGTCCTATATGCATTTAATGTTACTTGGTACCACAATGCTTCAAGTTTGCACTTAACAGGAATTAACTTCATTTTTATCTATTTTGAAGCAAATCCCGGACAAAGCTACCCCTCTCGATCGAAGCCTCTGCTTGGAGAATAGCGAATTGCCACTCGAGCACCGAAGCAGAGCGTCATCCAACTCAACAACAGAAGGGCTGCTGACCCACGAGAAGCCGTCGTTTTCAGCCCTGGGATCCAGGACTCAGGAAACATGATCAATCAAGCATCCTCAATTATCGAAAGAACAACCAAAAAAATCTCAGAACCTACTTCTATTCCGGCTGGACCTCAGGATGTTTCAAAGTTCTGGTCTCAAATCAGGGTTAATAGCGGAGGGGAAAGAACAGGTCCTTCCAGTCAGCGAGAGAACTACATTTAGGGCCCATTGGCTCCGGATCATTTTAATTTTTATCACCTACTTTATTTTGGAAGAAGGTTCAATTCATACATTGACTGAACATCCTTACTGCATGTTAGTCTGCAGCTCTTATGTCATCATCATCATCGCTTAGATCCCTTACTTTTAAGGAGGTCCCCCGGGTGTCCCCTTGCCAGGCCTACTTTGCCACGCCGTTTTTCAGACATGTCATACTCCGCCCAAAAGCACGTTGTAGTTGGGGGAGAACTACATCGCCTCCATTTTCAGCCAAGCGGCTCCCGACAATTATAGTGAATAGACCCCAATTACCATTCCTTTTACATGTTCTTTTTACATTTTCTTATATAATATTATTGAAATATTTTATAATTTAAACAATTTATAGACATATGTATACATATATAGGCATATATATACACAGACACATATATGTATTATATATGTCCAATTAACTCCCCCATTTCCCCACATGTTCTTCAGTTTTGCCTATTCTTCTAGAAATGATGCTTTCTAATTTGTAAAAGTAGGAAAGGTAAGGGATAGAAGATTCTAGGCTTTAGAGATAAAGATTTTTAAAGATAAAGTGTTTTCCAACAGAATGACCATGTTTGACAGGCCTGGACACATCTCATTCAGATCTCCAAAAATTACATTAAAACGACTAAGTTGTAGGGGGTACCCAGTATGGTGTGACAAAAAAGCCTTGGGCATTTTTCTAAATCCTTTGAGCGAAGGTTCATTGAAAGGTACCCCTGTATGGTTTCCTTGAACTTTAAGTTAAAGATCATCATTTCCCTCTGGGTAGGTATAGGCTGAGAATTTTAGAATTACTGAAAAAAACAATACCTTTTTTTCATCTTTTGTTTTTTCAGGTTGACAATGTATTGGTCTTCAAAACCAGCGCCGAGTCGAGGGCCAAAGCCAAACTGATCGATCTCGTAAACGCATGCTGGGTGAGTCGTCCTGTGTGTTTTGAGGTGGAAAACGGCCGGTCAACGCACATCGCCCCCGAAGTAGCTGTTGGTGGACCCGTCTCACCATACTCAGACAGCTTCGGCTGGCTTGCAGGGGACGTAGACGGTCACCGAGAACGAGTCGTCGCCGGGAGGCCATGTGTCAAGAGCATCGCTGACGGCTGTGTCAAACAGGCGCGTCCTATACATAGGATGTCATTGGATGAAATAATCCGGCTGTTGGATATAGCGAAGCGGCCGGCGTAACTCTTGGCTGCTATATGCACCTTTGCAGCTGTACAGTGCGTGTGGTGCTAACCACTTTAAACAAGAATATTAAGTGTGATAGATCAATCATATGGATGAAAGCTCTAGTATTCCGATTCAGGTTCTTATGTTTATTGTGAAAAAGTACAAAGTCAATTGTTTCAACTTCTTTTTTCCCTAGAACAAAAAATGTCAATGTTCAAACCCATTCCAGTTCTTATGCTGTGAAAAGGTACAGTCACTTGTAACAGAGTCAGTTGTTTTAAGCTTTAATTTTTCCTAAAAGAACAAAAATGTAATATGTTGAAACCCATCCCAGTTCTTATGTTTACTGTGAAAAAGTACAAAGTCAGATTTTTAAAAAGTTTTCTTACAAGAGAACAAGAAAAAGCTAATGTTCAAACCCATTCCAGGTCTCATGTTTACTGTGAAAAAGTAGTCAGTAGATACAGAGCCAGTTGTTTTAAGTTTTCTTTTCCCAACAAGAGAACAAAAGAATGTCAATGTTCAAACCCATTCCAGTGTTTAAATAAAGTCAGTTATAAATCTTTACCTGTCGTGTGAAGACATGTTTGTGTGCTTATCCCATTACAGTATGGCAGCTTGTAGCAATCAACATTTTTTCTAAATTCTCTATTTTGTTGTATGATTTTATCATGGATAGCATAAACAACGATGATGACCGAATCATTATTAGTTTACCACGGCGTTAGAAGGTGGAAAATACACAGATTATGTTGACAAACAAGTAGCCAAACAAGAGAGAAGTAAGAACATAAAAAAATGTGAAGCCTGTGGCACTGAAGTGGCAAAAACCAAACGCATTTGTTCAAACCAAGACTGCCAAGCCAACCTGAAACAAGTGGAAGAAGCAACTTTGGGGCGGAACATGTTTGGTACAATGTTGCCGACCACCATAAGAGTATGGAAATGCTACAGATTGCCATAAAAGGATGTACTGATGAGATGTTGCTACCGTATGTCAGGGGAAAACTTGAAAAGGGGGAGAAAACACCTTATCAGCTGATGACCTGTGTCTTGTACATGTGGCTGCCTCACGACCGAAACCCCAACTTTGTCTACCTACAGCAACAGATCAATCTGAATGGACTGGCCATACAAAACTTCCGTGGGGGGCAAGGTGAAAAAATACCGGGTATGTCCAAGCTGGGATGGAAATCTTTTCACCTCTGTTTAGTGGTAGGAACCATCCCAAGTACCAGGCCATTGATCTGCTCGACTGTATGGACCGAATGATGTATCTTCCAGACCTGCGGACTTCCATGGAACAGAGTCTGTCAGCAGCGGGAGCAGGTCCGTAGGGGAGGGTATGGACGCCAAGCCAGAGGAGAAGAATAAAGCGTCCGCCTCTCCGTCCTCGCCGGGGCAAAGAAACGAAAGAGGGTGACCACGCCCACAACAACGCCCCGCAGAAAAAAATAACTTTGGGGACCTATCCAACTAAGCCCCTCAAGGCTGACCAGTACATCGCAGTGGCGTTCAATGATACGTACTATGTGGGCAAGGTGAAATCTGTTTGTGGAAAGATAGCAGAGGTCAAGTATCTGGAATATCATGGGTGCGGGACGTACAGCCCCACTAAGAAGGCTATCGAAGAAGTCGAGGACAAGTATGTCCTTGCCGTAGATCTGCCCTTCAGAGAGATGACGGAGGGAAAGATTGCGGTGCATGCGCATGATAGGGAGGGCCTAAACAAACATTGGAAATGGTATGTCCAAACCTTTGGACCGTTGTGAATTAGCTCTTCCCTATTTTGCACCTATTTTCTAAATACATTAGTCTGTCAGGTATGGATTACTGACGTTTATAATTGATGTTAATTCTAGCATACGTATCCCTAAGTACCCCATTTATAAAAATCCCGGGTTTGTATTACACCGCGGGTTTATGTGAACTAACGTTATAAGACAGGAGTTCCAATAGTTCCATGTACACATGTTGATTTCATGTATGTTGGATACTGTAGTCTTTTTTTATCTGAATGCCTGTCTGTAGGTAAATAAAAAGGTGCCAGGGAACAGCAGGGGAAACCTTTACAGAAGAGGTTATATCTAACTAGGTGTATAAATGTGCAAGTAGCACTTGTTCTAGAGTCAAATGATACACAGTACTTATTCTTACATTCCAAGTATCAATGGCAACGGCCTGTGTGACCAAGAGCTTTTCTAGATCAATCTAGCGGTTTGGTAGGATTGCTTAACTGTGTGAATCATGTAACTACGTATGAGAAACAAACGAGGATATTTTAATACCTTTCGTTGTTTTGTTTTCAGGTTTCTAGTTTAGTTTTAATACAAAATTGTGTCAAGCTTCCCTTATCTTTCTTCGTTTGCCATCTGACTGGTGACGGTGATAAAACCTCTCTATCAGGAGTGAGAAACCATAAACAGCCAATTCTTATCCTCATTAAAGACGCATCAGACCGACTGGAATGGGCGTAATATTCCACACCCCCTGGAATGAACGTGTGGCCGGCCATGTCTAGAGCGGAAAATAAAATACCCTTAAATGTTACATCATGTAGTACATTTATACAATGTATGCTACACATTGTTTTTGATTTGTCATTCCCTGTACCTTCAAACAGAGGTATTGATACTCTTACTCTTGGATTGTAGATGGATTGTAGATCATCTTTTCTTGACAAAATAGCATACATTCTGCTTTCTTTTGCAGGTTCAATGCTGCTGATGCAACTGATAGCTTTATCATGTAGTATTGACTACAATTATTTTTTTTTCATGCATAGGAATGGACTATGCAGAGGACCCCAACACGGAAGGCCGTCCATTTCCTGTGTTTGGCCTTCAATCCAGACCAGTGGCCGGACAGCATGGAGGAGTTTCCGTGCTATGGAGAAGAATACATGGAGTTCCTGATGGAGTATTTCCAGACCGTCTTGAACAAGTAAATGGCATGGCTGTCAAGAAAAATCTATTAAAGGTAGCAAATGCCCTGTGAATTGATGATATCAAACCTGAAAACATTCATATTAATGAGATTATTAACATTTACTTTATTATTCAGGAATGGCTGTGATGTTGAGCGGTGCCTAGATGAGTGGCGGTCCATGAAGATGACGGTTCGCCGGTCTTTCAACAAGGACAAGTCATACAACGACCTGTACGAGGCACTGTACTGTAAAGGGAGCCGCATTGCACAGCCTACAAGGTGAGTGTTGTGTGATACTATTTTAATGCAGACACCAGTTGAAAGATAAGATGACAACTCGCACTTATATTATTGCAACATTGGTGACTCATACCCTTTGTGTAAGCACATTCATGAAGTCCATTCATGCCAGATGTGCTTTCGTCAGCATGCACAACCTACATTGAATGCTGTTAGCATGTACAGTGATGTGTTCATTTTTACAACCGATATTCCATTTCTAAGGGTCCAAAGTTCCACGAAGTGCGGTGGTTAATCTTTCGTAAATGTATTGTTGACATTCGCCGCTCACTTCCCTCGCTGCTTGAGTTAACGTTGTTCATGTGAGAGGAGTATACAACGAGGTTAGGAGCTTCAAGTTCATGTACAACCTGCACATGTTAGGATGTATTTGCTAAACTGTACTTGATCAGCAATGTGTTCCGGACTCGAGAGCAAGACTTCTCTAAAGTAGATCCCACCATCACTGCCACTATTACTGCCCTTGACAATATTGCGGCTGGGGATCATGGGCCATCAATGACAGGTTTCCTGGCAGCAGACTTGCCGAACCTGTACCCCGGGGTGGAAGTCAGCAACACTCACCAGAGGACAAGGGAACAGACGGAAAACATGACAGTCAACTTTGTCGCGGCGGTGGTCCAAAACCTGCGAGACCGGTTTCCTGAGACCGAGCTCATCACCACTTTCAAGATAATTGACCCCAAGAATTTACCACCGCGTCAGGATGCTCTACGACGGTATGGCACGCAAGAGCTCGAAACCCTGTTGGCCAAGAATGGAGGCGTGGAAGCCGACCAGTTCCTGACGGTTGACGCGACCCAGGCGCGCCAGGAATGGGACCTCGTGCGACAGCTTACGTTCCGGCTCCGCCGTGAAGACGACACCCTGACAACGAACTCGTTGTGAGAGGAGCTTGAATGTGTGCATGAATTAGAAATTTTCCCCAACGTGCTCAAGTTAACCACTGTAGGCAGGTTGCTCCCCATTTGCACGGCAGACGGCGAGCGAGGGTTTTCCACCCAGAACAGGATCAAGACGCGTCTCAGAAACGCTCTGTACAAATTACATTAGTCCTAATGATTTTCATTCGTTTTATTAACTTGCAGTTCGTGTTGGGGCCAAACACCGACTGTTGTTCGTGAGCCCCAACGCCATGGCTAAGGCAGAGGCCGGCAGATCCACCACGGCCAGGGTGAGGATCATGGCGGAAGTAGTATTCACAAGGGAGGAGCTGCTGACCAGAACAGCAGGGGGCGACGGAAGGAGGCCGCAGCTCGACATGAGCAGGATCGAGGCCATAACAGATGAGGCGTAACACTTTTAAAACTTCTGTAACATGATACTACAAGACACGTTTGATCACTTTTCCGCCTGCAATTAAATTTGGGTTCTATCAAAGTATAGCCCAATAGTCGACTTGTAGTTGTATTGTGACAGAACGCCACATGCACCGTCAATTGGCCATATAGCTAAAATCATTCCTGCACTTATTCATTGCATATATTAAAAGATGTACTAGTAACTTATTTTCTTCTGTAAACAGAATGGGTTGCGTAGTTCGAGGGTCGGACGATTGATGCGCGGCTTACATTGGACGACATTTCCGCAATCAATGCCAAGTGTCGCAACCTCCCGAAGGAGAAGCGAGACGCAGAGGATGCAGCGAAAGCGGGGCCCAAGTCTAGTTAAAAAGGATTTTTTTTTTAAACGTGTTCATTGGTATGCAACGCTTCTGTCATATGTTATACGTGTGAGGCAACATGATTCTATGTCAGCCAAATCAAGCACGGCGTTAAGGCAGACGACACATTCTGTTAGTAAATATGTCAAGTCTACAGAACGTACCAGTAAAGGTACTAAGCTGATTTCCTTTTGTTCTTCTTGCACTATCCATGGCATGATAACAACACTTGTTTCCGAGGGAAAATCTCAAGAGGCCATTGCTCACCTTGACCTTTTTGCTTCTCACAGTCGAGACTACTTGCAGACAATAGTTCAACAGCCGACTTGGGTTATTCAACGTTCTTATGATTTCTGCTCTGACCAAACAAAAAGATGGTCAGGTGTCAATGTTGCTATCAACACTAACTGAAAGAAAAAAACATGTATCTGCATAATAAGTAAGCAATTTGTTTTGTCTTCCTTGTTTCTTTCTACCTTTGTACCTCATTAGATTTCATCTCTGAACATATAGGGAATATAGTGCAGGGCTTTAGATATATTCTCTTTTTTACAAATAAGATTTACTTTTAATACTTGCTCCCCAAATTTCAGTTGTAGTTCATGATGGCAACAAAACTTACGACTAACAGCATTCATATATTGAGATTTGACAAAATGTTACTTGATAATGACCAAGATTGCATATTTTTGAGTTTCTAAGTGTTTTACCTGCATTTTCAGTCATGTTCCTTGTAGTGTGATAGCTCATGCTGTACCTTGATGGTACCTTTACAGTATTCTTTTACGTAAAAGCCATTATCGATGACTTTAAACAATTTTATATCATATAGGCAATCAATCATTTTGTATATGAGTTCTATGGAAGAACCTGGTTATTTGTTTTTGTCTTTGACATTTGACTGACATAATGCTTCAAAATGTTTGTTACTCACTGTCCTTGATATCTAGTTTTTTTTGTTTAAATTTATTCGCTTGGTATATTGCATGACTGATTTTTCAGTCCCTCTTTAAAGCCCTTAAAAAGCCCTTTGAATAGTTAAAAGCTTCCGAATCACCAGAAAGTGGTTCTAAAGAAGTAGAAAGACCCTAATTGAGAAACCCAGCCACAACCTGATCCTTGACTGATGGAACAGCAGTTACCTCATGGTGGAAAGGTTTGTGCAACAATATCCAGCAGTGGTATCTGCGTCTCATGACGACAGGATAAAGAAAGACAGCTTCAAGAAGCTCCAGAAATGCAGTGACGATGACATCGAGAGAATGGGGCGTTTCCAGGAAGTAATGAAGCTACCCTATATAAGATCACGGTAGCTATGTCGACTGAAAAAAGACCGACCTCGGGACAGGTCCTGCCCATGCTTCAAAAACATGTTTTGTCGGCCAAGTGCTTGAACAGGCCTGTACAAGGCCAGATGCATGTCCATGTTTTTTTTCTCTGATAACACATTATGTATGGAACCAATCTCAGGCTGATCTGGCACATTGTGATCCAGACTATCAGCCTCTATTTGACAAACTGAAATCTAACAGTAGTTTAAGAATCCCAAACTTGATGAATTAAGGATGTTGAATAACCCTATCGATGTACTGATTTTGGTCGAAACATGGTTGCCCAGTATTGATGATTCCGAAGTGCATATACCAAACTGCACATTGTACAGAAAAGACAGATCACATGGCGGAGTTGTGGCGTGAAAATAAAAACGCAAAATAAGACTGAGTACCCTAAGGGATGGCACATTGGCAAGGTGAAGGTTGTGACCTTTATAGACACAGGACCATCAGGCCATTTCAGATGGCCAGGCCGTGAGGACTTTCTAAAAGTGCATAAAAGATGCATACTTGATAAAGATGTGCAACTGTGCTGTCTCAGAACGGGCTCAATGCAATATTGGATTGTACCACCTTCTGTTAGGAGTTTCCTGAACAATACGTTTGATGAGTTCAGGGGTACTTACTGATAGACTGAATGTACATCTTTTGAAGCAATGCATTGTTAAGACATTGATTGGAGGTGGCAAGGAAGGGTGGCTGAGGAATTTTCCATGAGCATGCCTGTTATGACACGGGCGACTCGATAGAGATGGTTACGATAGGATACGTGATCAGAAGGTACGCAAACAATGTACATATATTTTAGCAGGCCAAACCAGGGCCATCCAACTTCACACCCACAGTCATTAACATAGAAGAAATAGACTGCGAAGGATAGATGTCTTTGAAGAAATTCAAAAGTCGATATATTAGCTTACTTACTCACTGTAAACTGCTACGGTTAGGTATATGCTGACATACTGATGTTGGAAGGAGCCAAAGAGTATGCAAGGGTTTTCTCACAGAACGGACTGAGCATACGCAAGAACTGGGTCACGTTCTGGATTGATCAGTTTACCCACTTCGGCAATCAGACTAACAATCATGTCGAGGCCATCCATGGTTAACTAAAGAAGATTCTCAGAGGAAAAGTCAACCTGTCTCAGCTGGTTGAGATCTCGAGAACATACTTCTTTTCTAAACTGCTCAGGCAATTGTTCAAGACTTCAATTAGGAAATGAAAGTTACTCTCCAAGCAGAGCTAGGGTTTCGGCTGGTTTTTAACGTGTTTTTAGGCGTTTTTGTCATGCCTTCTACTTTGCCATCGTTTTTGTTGTGTCGCAAACCCAAGCTCTGCAGGCAGACGGAAGCTTCAATGCCTAATAAACCTAATCACTCCAACACATTACAAGCGTTTCACAAGTTAGTGCGAAGCGTGCCCGGCCAGGCACGGGATTCCCTCCCCACGCGCCACAGAATTTCCGGCCCAGTCTCACCATGGACATAATCCTCGGTCTATCGGCCGTGGCCATGTTTTCATGCCATGTTCTTACGCTTCCCCTACTCCTTGGCTAACTGCAATTACTTTCGTATGAAAATGATAGCTCAACGTGCAACCAAAGACATCTGGAGTTTACAAAGTCTCCACGATACTCAACTACGATCCAGGCCATTTGGGCCGTCGTACCAGAAGACGATGTACAGCCCGAAATAGCCATAGATTCCCTCATTTTTAATCCCCACTGCGGAAATGCCATGCTGTAGTGGGAAGATATCGTTGAATCTCAAAAAGTCTCTAAACTACTACCCACAAATAACGTTACATATAAACCGAATCAGGACGCCATGTTGTAAAGTCGCTTTATGTCCGTCAGCAAATGACTTGCCTATCGTGACCGCACTTCATTTACACCATCCAAAAACCATCAAAGAACAAAGCACACAAAAATTGGTACAATCCTCAGGTATCGTGGGGATTTTTTAGTCTCTGTTGGTAGCACTCCGTCGCCAATTTCGCTGGTGTTGTTGAAAAGTTCCGTCCAATCTGAACACAGCGAGCGGCGGCATTGGTAACCGCATGTAACGTAAACAAGGCACGTGTTCCCGTTCATAATCCATTTAACGATGCCTGAGATAATGATAATAATAATTACTAGTAATGCAGTTCAAGTTAATACGTAATACATATTTATTTTATATGTCTTGTTCATGCATCATTGTATTTTTCTTGTGAGGTTTCCAATGGAAATGTACGTTATGATGCTATCAATGATCATGCCGGCGTGAGATCGTGGACACCAGCCTGTCGCATGAATAGGGCAGTCAGCGGGGGACCGGCGCGGCCTGATGAATGCCGCTCTACATTTGCCGGATGTGTGATAATCCGGGGCAGTAAAATTGTTACCACTAATGATTATCTAACGGTTCTCGGGGAGGAGTACTGTCACCTTTTTTTCAATGGAAGTAAATAGGTTTGCCCCGCCCCGAGGTCAGTGCCTGCAGAGCTTGGGTTTGCGACACAACAAAAACGATGGCAAAGTAGAAGGCATGACAAAAACGCCTTAAAACACGTTAAAAACCAGCCGAAACCATAGCTCTGCTTGGAGAGTAATGAAAGTAGCTATGGTACGTACCATTGGTGTGGCGATGGTACGTTCCAAGATGGCGACGACATTTTGATCTCTGTTAGACTGCTCCCAAAAACTCAGAATTTGTGGAATTTCAACGACCTATCGACTTGATATCAACTCAGCAATTGGAGTGCAACTATCATGGAATACCAAATTGAGACAATTTTGACGACGTTGGACAACCAGAGGATTGTAATGGGATGCGCGCGATGATCCCAAGTAATTGAACACCACGAACGAGGTCATAGCTAGAACGTGCTCGCTGAAGCAGCCGGTTGATTTTCATGTTTCATTTTCATGTTTCTGCACATGTATAGTTGCACCATAGCTGTTCCAGCACCATACCTCTGTATCATAGAAGTAAAACAGAACGTGAACAGTATTTCACGATGTTACATTCTGTCTTCAGGGTAAGAAGATAACAGACCATAATCCACCAGCCACAAAGGCGAAAGGACGTCACGCGGCCACAAGTCCTGACCGGAACTACCAGGAGTCCGGGAGTGCCTGCAGTGATGAGTCTGACGTCTCAGTCCGCGTGAAAAACAAGTCCTTGAAAGCTAAAATGAAGGTAAGATAACGTAGCTTTACTTTTAGGTGACTGTCGGTGACTTTGTCAGTTTCCCAAACAAGTGCGGAGTGGAACACAACATTAAGAAACCTTTTATGAAACAGGGACAAGGGCACATTAAAATCATTGTTGCTAAT
Organism: Branchiostoma lanceolatum; assembly: GCF_035083965.1. Taxonomy (NCBI): domain Eukaryota; kingdom Metazoa; phylum Chordata; class Leptocardii; order Amphioxiformes; family Branchiostomatidae; genus Branchiostoma; species Branchiostoma lanceolatum. The sequence goes on from NC_089731.1 coordinate 16,121,204, forward strand.
CCATCACTTTTGCTATGTTTTTTTCGTCCTTTAGGGTAAGAAGACCATGAAGTCGCGCCTGAAGTACCCTTCGGACTCTAGCGGGACGGAGTCTGACTCCAACGCATACGTCAACCCGACTCGGATGAGTAGGAGGATTTGAAGGTACAGTCCTAGTTTAACCACCTTTCAACTAGTGGCCCGGTAGTCTGTGCATTTCACGGCCCTTGTTCGTTTCGAAGTTTCAAACTGTTGACAAACCATGAAACATGGCACAGGCGGCACAGACTTGGCCGGGGGTCAAACGCCGAACTTGTAATCCCACAATCCATTGCTGGTATAAATAACAATAGCGGTGTTTTTTTTTTTAGATTGTGTGTATTTCGGCAATATATACATGGTTTAAGCGCTGAAATATCGAGGCCTACGACGAAATAAGTGCGCTTGGTATACTGCACAGTACCAGTAAGTAGCCAAAGTGTGAGCGAACAGAAACAATCTTGAAAACGAAATGAATCAAGTTTGTCATCCCACCTTATTGTCTATTTTCTGTCCAACAGAGTAAGAAGAGTAACAAGGATACCAAGGAAACTACTGGATATCAAGGCTCCTCTGCGAACTCAAGGCCCTGGCCGGCGCCCCTCGACGAGGAAACTCCCAGGGGCCGCTGCAGTGTATTCGAGCAAGACTCGACTGAAGCAGAGTCACCACCGAAGAAGGTAACAATGCGTAGCTTCACATTTAGATGGCAAGTGCAGAATGGAACACAACAATTTTATAAGACAAAGAATCGACACTTTGATCTTTGTTTCTAATCCATCACTCTTGTTAATTTTTGTTTCATCAGGATAACGAGACAAAAGACGACCCGTTAAGGAAAACAAGGAAGTCCTTGATGAAGCGACCGAGAGCCACATTGAAGGGACGGCTCACCCGCCCGACGTACATTTCGGGCTCTAGCGGGACGGAGTCCGACGTAAGAGGCCAAACCGTGCGGATGAGTCAGAAGGCTATGAAGGTAAGATTAGGGAGCTTTACTTTTTAACTTAAGCCCTTTGTTAGTTTCAATTGTAGAATAGAAAAAAAACTAAAGCTGGAGCAAAGGTGATTCCACCTTGTATGATATTGTTTTGGGGTTATACATGACAATGAATTGTCATGAATCAACCCAAGAAAGCTTCAAGCTTTCTGACTAATGGTACGCTCTGTATGTTAAGAAGCAAAATGCATTTGTTTCATATCATTGTATGTCTCTGTACTGCATAACAAATATACCTGCGCTTGGTTATATATTTCATAATCTTGTGTAACATGACGAAACTTGTTTAGTTACGAACAAAACAAAGAAGCGATCTAAGGGCATAGAATAACATTCATGTTAAACTTATACAGAAAATGCTTATGGAATGCCTGGAGCCGATGATGGCCAAGCTTGACCAGTTACTGGCCAGGTCTTAGAGGAAAGAAAGAGTAAGTAGTGAGTCCTATATGCATTTTATGTTACTTGGTACCACAATGCTTCAAGTTTGCACTTAACAGGAATTAACTTCATTTTTATCTATTTTTGAAGCAAATCCCAGACAAAGCTACCCCTCTCGATCGAAGCCTCTGCCACTCGAGCTCCGAAGCAGAGCGTCATCCAACTCGCCGTCACAGAAGGGCTGCTGACCCACGAGAAGCCGTCGCTTTCAGCCCTGGGATCCAGGACTCAGGATCTGGGTAGGTATAGGCTGAGAATTTTAGAATTACTGAAAAAAACAATACCTTTTTTTCATCTTTTGTTGTTTCAGGTTGACAATATATTGGTCTTCAAAACCAGCGCCGAGTCGAGGGCCAAAGCCAAACTGATCGATCTCGAAAACGCCTGCTGGGTGAGTCGTCCTGTGTGTTTTGAGGTGTACAACGGCCGGTCAACGCACATCGCCCCCGAAGCAGCTGTTGGTGGACCCGTCTCACCATACTCAGACATCTACAGCTTCGGCTGGCTTGCAGGGGACGTAGACGGTCACCGAGAACGAGTCGTCGCCGGGAGGCCATGTGTCAAGAGCATCGCTGACCGCTGTGTCAAACAGGCGCGTCCTATACATAGGATGTCATTGGACGAACATGTACCTTTGCAGCTGTACAGTGCGTGTGGTGCTAACCCTTGAATCAAGAATATTAAGTGTGATAGATCAATCATATGGATGAAAGCTCTAGTATTCCGATTCAGGTTCTTATGTTTATTGTGAAAAAGTACAAAGCCAATTCTTTCAACTTCTTTTTTTCCCTAGAACAAAAAATGTCCAAACCCATTCCAATTCTAATGTGTACTTTAAAAACACAAACTGTAAGTCAGTTGTTTTAAGTTCTCTTTTTCCCTACAACGAGCAAAAGAATGTCAATGTTAAAATCCATTCCAGTTCTTATGCTGTGAAAAAGTACAGTCACTTGTAACAGTCAGTTGTTTTAAGTTTTAATTTTTCCCAAAAGAACAAAAAATGTAATATGTTTAAACCCATCCCAGTTCTTATGTTTACTGTGAAAAAGTACAGTCAGATTTTTACAAAGTTTTCTTACAAGAGAACAAGAAAAAGCTAATGTTCAAACCCATTCCAGTTCTCATGTTTACTGTGAAAAAGTAGTCAGTAGATGCAGAGCCAGTTGTTTTAAGTTCTCTTTTCCCAACAAGAGAACAAAAGAATGTCAATGTTCAAACCCATTCCTGTGCTTAAATATTCAGTTATACATCTTCACCTGTAGTGTGTTGACATGTTTGTGTGTTTATCCCATTACAGTATGGCAGTTTGTGGCAATCAACATTTTTCTAAATACTCTATTTTGTTGTATGATTTTATCATGGATAGCATAAACAACGATGATGACCGAATCATTATCAATTTACCACGGCGTTGCAGCGCGAGTACAATGTTTTTATACTTCTCAACAGACACATTTGAATCAAGGCGAAGGAGGATATGCTATTCCTTCTGAAACAGGAACCATTTACTTGTAGCAAAGCCAATGGGAGTATTAGCGATGATGACAGCGGTGGGGAGTTGGAGAGACATTCCCGGAGTCTCTCAGGGAAAAGGAAGAAACAAGAAAATGAAATAAGAAAAAGGAGAGCAAGATGGTAAGCTTATATATCACAAGTGGTTTATAAAAATAGTCATCATCAAAACTTTGTTTTCTTCTCTTGACCAAAGTAGTGGTGTTTATTTCACCTTCTTACTTTTCATCGCCAATTGAGTTGGTTTTCTTTTCCGAATAACTGGTAGTTTTATGCTACTTTTTTGACCTGTTTCAAAAACGTCACTATGGACCTGAGAACCAGAACATTAGCTTGTTTTGTTACAGGTTGAAGATTTTAAGGTGGCAATCTTGTAAGTCACCAGCAAAAAGACCACATTGTTATTGGTGTCACCGTGCCTGAAGGCTCCTCATCTGACATCAGCTGAAAGGAAGCAGAGAGCACTGCGCAAAATTGTTGACAGCGATGGCACACACATACAAGGAGTGAGCAATAACTAATAGTAAGCTTTTTGTCAATATGCTGGGAGAGGTTTCGGCTGGTGGCATGATTGACACAGTCAAGTCCTATTTACAAAACATAGCATCAACGCCTTTACCATTCCCGAAAGGTGACGTCACGGCATAATTTGCATCAGAATAGAGCGGCGGGATTACATGACACCTGAGAAAGTCTTTCATTTCGTCTGTGACACTCATCCAGTCGACAATACAAGTACCAAGTTATACATCTGTGACAATCATCCATTCGACTCAAGACTTCGACATGCCGAACCGCGACAAGACCAAGCAGAAACGGCAGAACAGGGGCAAGGCAAGGTGCCTGGTTAGGGTGGCCGGGGTCGCGAAGAAAAATGCAGCAGCGGCGGCCGAGAGTGCATCCAACTTGACCAAAATGACCATCAACTTGCAGGCCGCTGTGGTTGTGGCGGAGACAGCCAACGCAACCGCCGCGAAGGTTACGGAACAGGCCGCAGGTGAGATGAAGAGGCAGATCAACGATCTCCAGGCCGAAGTTGACAGCCTCCGACGGGAAAAGGCGACCGCATTGGAGGAGGCAGAGAGGCCAGAGCAAACGGCGGCGGGAGTCACCGCCGTAAAATGTCAGCGACTCCTGTGAGATCTGCTTTGAGAAGAACACAGTTGATCACACCTACAGTGCCAGAAAACCGGCAAACAAGAGGGGGCGAAAGAGGAAAGTAGATAGGCGCGCTGGCCCTGGAGGGAAAAAGTCTACAGGAGGTGACCACGGGGGGACCACACAAAGCAGCAGCCACACAGACCAAGTCTTGCTAATGGAGGTCAGCACGCAGACAGATCCTGACGTGTGTGGCTACGTTATCGACCCTCTCCAACCAAACCTAGATGAAGTGCCAGTCCCTCTCTTGTGCAAACTTGTAACTGAAGCAGCATCCGTGCAGAGAGAACACATAATTAAAGACATAAGTAACATTGGAGGAATGTACAAACATCCAGAGGTGCTGGTAAACACAGACCCAAACAAGTATTTCTCCAACAGAAATGCAGTTTGTCAGAGTTTTGTAAATGGTCTAGGTGAGAAAGCTTCCATTGCGTCTAAAGTAATGACGCTGGAGCAGCTGTACCACCTTGTATCACCAGCGGTAGTTGCTCCGTTTTCCTTTAGTAGGAATCTGCTGTCCTATGCTATTACAAATAGCAAGCTTGTGGTAAACATGCTGGGGAAAGTTTCTGCAGGTGGAATGTTCCACACAGTAAAGTCGTACCTGCAGAACATTGCATCCAAACCGTTGCCGTTCCCCGCTGGCGACTGTGAAGTCGCCATCGACAACGACCAGAAATTGAAAAAACAGTGGTCTGTCAGGGCCCAAGTAAAGCTGACCTGCAGCGTTGTCACCAGTGTCTGTCAGGTACAGCACGCAGAGAAGATGGAGCTGCAGGGGAGACAAGACTTGGCTCCAGCGTTTTGGGGGAACTACCTTGAGAAGGCAAAGGAACGTGAGGAAATCAAAGAACTGCTGAGAGGCTGTATCAAGACCTCAGTAACTTCGGAAGAGATACATAGGTGTGAGGTTAGAAAGTTGGTGCATGAAAGGTTAACCAAAGTCGTGAATGAACAGCAGTTAGAAGGAGGGCAGTTCATAGACCATGTGGACTAACAGGTGGAAGAACAAGAAAGAAAGAAGAATATCCTGAGATTATTAGAAAAGAAATAGATCTGTCCAAGGCTATTTTGTCTAATTTGACAATATCGTGTTATATTTGGGGCCAAAACATTAAAAACAGTGACTTTTGTTCTAATTTTCCCTAAAAAATTGCTCTTGCTAAAATATGATCATTCTAAGGTCAAATAGCATTGGATAATATTTTTCAGCAAGGTATAACAGATTCATTGCTATTTCTAGCAATCATGTGATTTTGACCGGGGAATTAGCATTTAAAGCTGGCATACTACGGGGATTTAAGGCCTGTGACACTTGAGAGTTACGTAATTGATGGTAAGACAGTTTTGTAACTGTTATATGCGTGGTCGTATCAATACCCAACTTCGCAGACAATAAGTATTATGGGGTTCTTATGGAATACATCTGCAATAATTTTGGGTTAAAAATAACGATTTTTAATTTACTGCCCTTTCCCCGCTGATGTATAAATCACCCGCCTTTTTCGCGCCATACCACACCCCGGGGGCCGTTCGAACGTTCGAACATGTTCGGACGGTACCATTTTGCGGCTTCCACGGGGGTCCCTTTTTGTTGATAGCCTCTACTTATGTTAATATTTGATAGATATTTGATCAATATCTGTACTGTTATTATCCATAAGTCCTGCCAAAAGTAGTTAGTATGCCAAACATTTAGTAGATTCCTGTTTTTGCAATATAACGTTACATTGTACCCGATTGGAAAATTTTGAAAACGTCACGGTCTCACAAGGTTACCTGCGGTCACTGAGCGGTTCGAAATTCATGTTCGACAGAAAGTGTCACAGGCCTTAACCTGCCTGAGTGTGTTTCCAACAGCTGAGGGCCCACTTCTTCCGTGCCATGAGTGTGCCAGACAACACGTCCTCGCAGGGTCAGCGCTACAATCTGGAGCCTGAAGTAGACGCGTGGAGGGCCAGACTGCGAGCAGACGGGAACCTGTCAGAACCATTCAACGCAGATGCACCCCACACATCTATCTCTGGGCAGCAGCTGACATCAAATCTTCTGGACTTTGAGAAGATTGCACGCACAAATAAGGTGAAGATTTTGGAGGAAGTATATCTAGAAGGAAAACAAAAGTCAGAGGTAAAGCAAACTTGTGTATATGTCACGGAGGATGAAAGGTGTAAAGAGGAGCACATCTCTAGGCAGACGAAAGCTGATATTGTCGAGAAGATAAAAGAGATGTTTGTACAGTTTGTAGTAGAGGATGTGAAGATGTACTATGTTGAAAGGTTGTCTGTGATGAAGAATTGGATCAACAAAGAAAGAGGACTTGTTGGAACTGTACTTTGAAGTTCAAAATGAAGCCATTGACCAAACCAATATCCGAGGCGCTTTACAGCTAAATGTCTTAAGTGATGCAGGTCAGACTGAGTTGTGATTTTAAGGTGTAATACTCATGTGCTTTGTTAAAGCATGCAATTTTTGACATATATTTCTATCTGTCATGTTTTTTGTCAGGATATCACAACATGTGTTGGTAGTACATATATAAGTAAGCGGTTTTGTCAACTATTATTGTCATATAGACATGTAGAAATGAATTGATATTGTATGCTCTGTACATTTCATCAGTGTCTGTGGTACACTTTCTTCACAAGTTCAGTCAAGTTAGACAATGTTTGTCAACTTTGATATTTCACTTATAATCTTGTATTTTGTGGAAACATGCTGTCTTTGATGTAAATATAGTCATGGCAGTATACAGCTGAACATTATGACAACACAACACAACAAGCAAGTTGATTGATATATATGTATATTTGCAAAAAATAACATGTTATAAGCAGTTAGGTGAACAACTTACTTCAAGAGACTTGTAAGACTTGGTGCAGGTAATGCTATGTTCATGTACATAAAGATATTTGCCTTTGACGAAGTTTGAGACATGTAACGCCATGTTAATGTACTGGTATATAATGATATTTTCCTTTGAATCAGGTAACACCATATTAATGTACACACTGTATAAAGATATTCTACTTTGAAGTTTGATACAGTTAACACTATGTTCATGTTACATTGTGTACAAAGATATTTTCCTTTGAGACAGGTGCCAATATGTTCATGTATATAAAGATATTCTTCTTTGAGACAGGTGCCAATATGTCCATGTATATAAAGATATTCTCCTTTGAGACAGGTACCAATATGTTCATATATATAAAGATATTCTTCTTTGAGACAGGTGCCAATATGTTCATGTATATAAAGATATTCTCCTTTGAGACAGGTGCCAATATGTTCATGTATATAAAGATATTCTCCTTTGAGACAGGTGCCAATATTTTCATGTATATAAAGATATTCTCCTTTGAGACAGGTGCCAATATGTTCATGTATATAAGATATTCTCCTCTGATGCACCTAACCTGTTGTGATGTCACATGTCTTTCTATAGATTATCACGACCCCTTCCACGGCCCCTTCCACCTGTAGGTCTTTTAGTTGTCTTGCTTAAAGCCGCTCTCCCCTTTCCTCTGCCAGTCTTCTGTGTGGGGTCAGGGCCTGTTGTCTTTGCCACCTTTTCAGGTGAGACTCCATCCATGAACATGAATGAACGCACCTGGTTAGGCACACAAACTCCAGAAGGGAAAGCTTTAAGGGGGTGTATTTGATAGAGGGGACAGTGCTATCTTGCTGGATGCTTTGATTGTGTCTGATGACTCGACATTATCACTGGCCAGCGAGCGTAGTGTTCCGGCTTTGTACATCTCCTGTAGCGCCCCCGTCCCAAACACAGTCCGTCCGCACTAATGGGCTCTGTTAGGACTAGGTGGATGTCACACCCAGTGAGAACGTGAAACTCCAGTGCCTAAGACATATAAGAAGGAATCTATATTGATACAACCTGAATATGATGCTAGAATATATGACTCAAAGCAACACTTTTCAAATAATCTTCATGGTATAATAGTAATTACCTTATTATATTGTGGTGCTAGCTTAAAAACGTGTATTTTGTTGCTATCCAAGTCAGTGCCTTATTATACTGTGGTGCTAGCTTAAAAATGAGTATTTTGTTGCTATCCAAGTGCCTTATTATATTGTGATAGTTTAAAATCTGAGTATTTTGTTGCTATTCAAACCAGTGCCTTATTATATTGTGGTGCTAGTTTATAAACGAGTATTTTGATGTTATCCAAGTGCCTTATTATATGGTGGTGCTAGTTTGAAAACGAGTGCCTTATTATATTGTGGTGCTAGCTTAAAAACAAATGACACTGTTTGTTTTTCTATTGCTGGTTAGGACATGGCCAGACGACTTCATTTAACATATTCTTGTGGAGAGCGAATGTCTTTCACCATGTTTGCAATTGTATCATGTTAAAAATCGAGATTATGGACCCAGGGTTCAGAACCATAAACTAATTTAGGAAGTGCATCCCACTGTGGCCTTGCTGTAGTTTGAAAGGAGGATTGGCCCCCATAAGTACATAAACACATAAAAATCCCAGACTGTCTCTGGCTTGAAACAATGGCAGGAGAAGATTAGCATAATACTGGTGAACAAGATTCAAATATTTTTTTCTACTGGTTTTCAAAGTAACATTATGAAACAATACAGAATGACACAGAATGATTGTAACAAAACTACATAGTGAAAACAACTTTCAGTTTTTAGAAAATCAACCTTGTGTTCAAAAATAAACTTTCAATTCGGCCTGTCAAAGTTGTTTCAAAATGTCTAACTGTACATGTATATTTGCTACTTGGAAATGTCCTCCTCACAGTTGAATTCAAATGGCTGATAACTATCAAAACTGTGGGTCCACAAATATGACTTGTAGCTGTGTGTCTACATGGTATTCTAAAAGCCAGTTATATAGACTGGAGCTCTGTAGAACTAATGTAGGGTAGAACTACACATGAACTGTCCGCTTATGTCTTTACTTATACTACCAAACAGCATGATATTTTGGCCAGTTTTGTCATTTATATTCTGGGTTACAAAAAGCTAACTTCTTCATGTATAATAATACATGAATTCCTTATCTGTTGTCTCTACATTTCAAAAGTTTTTTTGAGAGTAAGTCGTATTGGTGGTGACTGTCTTAGCCAGGCCTCCACCGATGTGAACACCACGACAGTCAGTAGCAGACTGACCCTGATAGTTTACGTTAGCCGAATCTATTGGGTGATTTTATAGTACAAGCATGGTCTTTAATGAGATTAATAAAATTGCCCTGTGCAAAAAAAAAAAATAGTATTTACCGACCTTGACGGATGTGCAATGTTGCTAAAAAAAGATTGGTATGAAAAGTGAACTAGATCCTAGTTTCTTATATCTGACTCATCTGCCTCTAACAAAATACTTACAGCTTTGAGCAGTCCTTTCTTCCTTTTGTATTGTGACTGTCGTCGCTTGTCGGGATCCTGGATGAACTCCAGCTGGACGGGTCCCCGTACACGCCTTGGCGTCTTCTCTTCCCTGTATGTAGACGTCGCGAAAATAATTGTTTTACAAATTGTACTACTGATAAAATTTGATCGGGAAAGACATGGAAGAGGATCACTAGAAAAGACAATCGTTCTTAATCTATCCAAGGAGGTTATATAGAACCTCCTTGATCTATCTCTATTTACCAAGCCGGAACCAATGGTGAAAATTACATACCGTGCCGTCTGAGTCACAGAAAGAGTTTCTGTTGCAGATGACGAAGACGGCGATGAATTGTTTGCTGTATCCAGGGTGACACTCTCCGTCAATGTGACGCTGGTCGCGTTGTCCGTCATTATTTTACATAAAGATGATTTTCTTCGCTTGTAGAAATCGGATCGTGGACGAAAAACTCTAATCGAAAGACTTACACAGCTAGCAGATATTTCCGTCCGTAGCGGTACGTCATGCACAAAGAAGATTTAAGCCCGAATGCTACCATGGCTACAGGGTTCCTAATTATCGTATCTATGTGAAATACGCGATCATCAGAGCCAGACAGATCATGGAAGTTATTATCACCAAGGAGGTTATCATCAAAGGTCTTCATTCATTCATTATCTTGAGCAGATGCTGGACTTCTTGCATATATTTTTATCGATTTCTTGTTTCTTCTTTGTTTAATGACCGAGAGAAGGCGACAAGGTACGACGAAACCGGGCAAAATTCTGCGCATCCTTAGGTGAAAATGGTTACGTGTCGGTTACGAGGTATTGTGCATTTGATTAGCCTGTTTCCCATACTAGTAACAGCAGACAAAAAAAGATTTGGTGCCATGCTAGGGTCGCAGGTCATCAATATGTAAAAAAAATTGGCACTTCCATTCTAAATGAGGGAGAATTCAGTTGCAGCTTGTCTTTCCCGCAGGACGGTCGCATTCTTTACGTCGCGTGTTTATCATCCTTTTTCATTACTCACCATAACTTTGCTTTATCGAAGTTCGTTTCGTGAAGTTCAAAACTCCCTGAAGTCGGTCGTGATTGGTCAACGTGTGGACTTGACAGCCATGGACAGGAAACGTGAGTAGACACATTTTTTTATTGTTTTAGTGTGTATGCCGGTAACGAATCGTAGAAGTTTGGTACTAACTCAAACTTCGATTTTTTCAGTCTGCATCCACCTGCCACCTTTCTTAACTTTTTGTGCCATGTAGATCTACAAACACACGGCTGAAATTGTCATACAGATTCTACGCCGTTTGTTGTGGCCACAACTATGTATATTCATGGAGACCTGTATTATACCTTCCCAGCTGCAGGAGAAAACGCCACGGCCACGGCATGGCAGGCGAGTCGAGCAACAAGAAGTGCAAGAGAAGTGCTTCGTCGTCCTTGCCGCCACAGATGCCTGACTCCAGCGGGTCCCGAGGCGGCGGAGAGGTTACTGTGGACGGCGCTGTGATCAAAGGGTAAGGATGGTGTGATTATGCAAACTTTCCCTGAACAAAAGTGTGCCCATATTCTTGATATCGATACTTTGTCTGATCAAGCCTTCATTTATTTATTATTAAGAGGCTCATCCTTTGTTTCGTATGATTTCAACTGTAACATTTTAGGCTTGACTCAGCACTATATTTTGACAAGCAGACGTTTTAAAACTTAGTTCAGGTATATTGAATTTGATATATTCATTGTTTGCTGGTTAGTTTGTTTGTATTGGACGACCCAATTGCTGTTTCTTATTGTTATTGTACTTGTCTATGTAAGTTGTAATTTTTTTCCAGAGGTGATGTTTAATATTAGCTTTAGCTAGAGTGCATCATCTCTGTGTCCTGTATATTCTTCTGTTGTTAATAAAAAAAAGTAAAAAAAAGTGTGTACTCTTGTTTTGTCTTGTGTACTGTAATCCGTGTAGTGGATGAAATTTTAATGTTTGTACTATGTGTATTGTACAATACCAACACAACAACAACGCCACAGGCGGGAATTGGTATAACTTTAACTATAACTTAAAAAAAGTCTTGAAACTTCACACAGGTATCACATTTTCCGACGGAGGCCCATGTTGGGAATGCGGTTGCCTGTCCAGCCGGAGCCGGACAACGCACTGGATGGAGACGCCATGGTCGTCATGATGCCATCTCTGGCCAACATCAAGACGGAGGACCTGGATGTCGTCACTGATCGGAAACGATCGACAAAAGTCCGCGACATCGCGGGGAAGGTGGTCGGCCGTGTGCCTATGGGCTTGTCGGCCATTTTGAGCCGCATGAAGTCGGCGGGCGAGCTGGCAGAGATTACATGGTAAACACTGGCTCATTATGACCCTTGTGTGACAAAAACATGTTTATTTGTGAGTTGTATTGTTTGCAACTTAGTACTGTCATGACTAATCCGACTTAGCTAACAAATGTATGGATTAACCAATGTGTGTGTGTGTGTTTTTAAGACGCACATACTATGTTGAAATATTGATCAACTTTCGTATTTCTTTGTTTGTTTGTTGCAAACAGCGTCGCCACCGGGGAACCACGCAAGTCGTTCGCGCCGTGGCCCATGCCTGGAGAGAAAGGTGGTGGGGTAGTCATCCCCTGCAAGCTGCACCTGCAGGTGACAAACAGGGAGCGCACCATCGAGGCACTGAGGGCGACATTCCAGAGCGACCTCGGACCCGAGAAGGACGCCTTGTCCGTCGCCTTAAAGTCAAGTCATGACTTACTAGTGAATAAAGAGACGACTTGAAAGAAATACACATTTGGAGTGATTTATTCTTTAGTTTATGTGGGATATGCGAGTGTAGCTGTATACAACAATATGTGTTTACGAGTGGTATTTGAATTAAAGTGTGCGTGGTCGTGTATTGTGTAGGTAGTCCGACAAGTCGGCTTATATAAGTGCCCCTCTAAATATCGTAAACCAATTAAACAAACAAATTGGTCCGTAAAAGGCTGAATTATTAGGTTTTTTTTGTAATTTTGCGACATCCAAACAAATTATTTCAGCTTCGTAACTGACAACGTAAAAGTACCATAAATGTAGTGTGGCCCAACGCGAGGCAGCCCGTACGCACGTGAAAAACTGTCGAAAACATCTCTAATCTCTATCGTAGTTATGACGCTAGTAAGAACTGGAAACGTTCCACTTCACGTCAACAAATCAGAAATCATACGTCCCGTCGGTAACCTGACAGAAGATATTTGCGAGACAGGTAAGTAAGCCGGGGGACCGTAGCGTTCTCATACTAAGTTCGCCAAGTGGGTAACCTGAACTACTTTTTGACTTCTCAATTGGCTTACCCGCGGTTGTCCGAGTTTTCAAAATAACGGGGGCACATATAATAGCTCAGATTGACGTATCGTGGCTTCCGTAGGACTTGATATAGGAAGCATAGTAAGTACTCAGATCGGCGTTCCACAGTCCGTCCGCCATCTTGGATTTTGGGGTCAAGAGAAGTACGCCTGCGCAGCACCGCTGACGGCGTGATTAATGAATGAATGAATGAATGAAAGACCTTTATTGTACATTTATGCTTAAACAAGCTAAGTACAGGTCATGGTAATAAGCAAAGGACTACATACAGTGGTGATAATATAACGTAATATAATGAGATATCTTACTGTGTCTAATAGGACTAATCTATACTTGTCTACTATTTACAGGTTCGACTTCTTCTCGCTTCATAAGGCAATTGTAGATGTATGTAGATATGGAACTCGTAATACATGGTTTGTTCAGTTTCATTATAAATAGGAATTTTTCAGTGCTGTTTATATATTTAAAACTAGGGAACTTATCTTGTATATAAGTATAAAGGATATTTCTCTCATCGTTATATAATGTACATTCCACAACAAAATGGCTTTCGTCCTCAATTCTATCTAAATTACAAAATTGACAAATTCTTTCTTGCAGAGGAATGCGGTTGTGTCTGCCCTTTTCAATGTTCAGTTTGTGTGAACTTATCCGAAGTTTTGTGATTGCTGTTTTGTGTCGAGAGTTTGTAATGTTTAGATATTTCTCCTCGTGGTAAGTATTCTTAAATAATCTGTACGTTCGTAATTTGTTATTGTTTCGCATTTCTGTTGTAAAATGTTGGAAATACATATCTTTCAGACGTTGGTGAATGGATGGAATAATCTGAGAAGAATTTAAAAAAAGATTCTGGGGTGAATGCCATACATAGGCAAAACCACATTCCTCAAGTGTCTTGCGGACTCCCGAAGCCCAGCATTTAGCCCCTGATGTATCTAAATCAAGTTGACACAAAAGGGCGTCTGCTGAAAGGCTGTCAGCTGGCACGTTCTGGCGTATTCTAATATAGTGTTTTATAGCGTTCAGGGAAGCTTCTAATCTAAGGGGGTATCTCCCCAATTCCGCCATCACAGCTAGATTACATGCAGACTTGGGGACTTTTAATGTTTGTTTGCAGAATTTTAAGTGAATGGCTTCAATTGGGGATGATTTTGGACTTTTGAAAGATCCCCAGATTTCAGACCCATACAACAATATCGGTTTTACGCATGCATCAAAGACTTTGTTTATAACGGAAATTGTAGGATCGGCTTGGTGAAGAGATTGATTGATTCCAAAGAGGGCTCTTGAGCCTTTGCTGTGTAAGTATTTGTTGTTTGCCTTGAACGTGCCAGCTGAGTTTACAACAATACCCAAATAACAATAGTTTGTCACAACATCTATAACATTATTACTAAACAAGAAATAACAGTCTTTAGGCAGACGGCCTCCCTTTGTAAAGACAATTACTTTCGTTTTTTTGAGATTAACATTCAAATGCCATGATTTACAATAGTTTTCTAATTTGTCTAAAGATGTTTGCAGTCCCCGTTGGGTTTCAGAGAAAAGCACTAGGTCATCTGCATATAATAAACAAGACACTTTCTTATTATGTAAAGTAGGAGGGTTACAAATACCATCATCAAACGCATCTGCTAAATCACTTATGAATAGATTAAACAATGTTGGACTCAAGTTACAGCCTTGACGAACCCCACAGTTAGTTACAAAAGTTTCAGTTAGACCTTGGCTAGTTTTTACACAATTTGTTGTTTTGTAATACATGTCTTTAATAGTAAGCAAAAATTTACCCCCTATTCCAAGTTTATTCAATTTCAGCAAGAGACCCTCTCTCCAAACCGAGTCAAAAGCCTTGCTAAAATCTACAAAACATGCATAGAGTCGTTTATTCCTGCTTAGATATCTGCTTACTAAAGTAGACAATACAAAAATGTTATCAGTTGTTCTAAATTTCTTTCTAAAACCGGCCTGTTGGGGTTTGAAAAGGCTGTAATGTTCTGCATAGTTAACAAGACGTGTATTTAAGATAGATGAGAATAGCTTTCCCAGACAACTAATTATTGATATTCCCCGATAGTTGTCTGGGAGCGCGGTGTCTCCAGATTTATGAATAGGAACAATATGACAACGTGACCATTCTTTAGGATAGTAACCATTTTGTAGGCAGGAGTTGAAGATATGTAGAAGTGGTTTCTTTAAAATGAGCTTTCCGCATTTTAGCATCTCATTTAAGACCATGTCGTCACAACTTGATTTGTTGTTTTTCAAGTGAGAGATGGCTAAGTCCAATTCTTTCTCTGTTATGGAGGAGTCCAATATGGAGCTGTCCATATTTGGGACAGAAGGAAGACAAGTGTCCACGGAATCAGTGGCTGAGGCGTCTACATTACTGTTGTTATCTGTTGAATGTTTGTTGAGGTTACTAAAGTGTTGTAGCCAAGTTTCGTCTGAGATTTGGTTGCTTACAGATGTTTTTTCTGGTTTTAGCTTGTTTATCAAGTTCCAGAAAGCAGTTGGGTTAGTTTCTCTAAGGGACGACAGCTCGTTCATAATTTGCTGATGAAAGTCACGCTTTTTCTTTTTAACCAGTTTTTTGTATTCTTTTTTTGTTTTAAAGAACCTTCCTCGTATTTCTGAGTTCAATGGGTTTTTTTCAAGTAAGGAAGCCAAGTTTTTAATTTCACGTTTCATTTCCGTGCAACTTTTGTCAAACCATCGTTTGTTTTGTTTTTTTCGTACATGTTTTCTTTTTCTTTTCAGACTCAAGCATTCATGACCAGCATCCCTCAACAATGAGCGAAATTTAGAGACAATGTTTTCAATTTGATCTGGGGTGGCTGCATTGTTGAGATTTTCGTGTGAAATAGCATGTAGCCTTTGTAAGATGCGAGGTTGGCTTATAGATTGGAAAAAGTTTTGGGCTGATGTTTCGTTCCAGCCAAATCGTTTAGGAGCTGGTCTAACATTACAGGTTTTATGTTTTTCCTTAACACGATGTCCAGCAGATTCGGAGTGGATAAACACCGACAACATACAATGGTCAGAGAACATATTTAGGGGATTGACACGAAATAATAAAATGTGTTTTAAGAAGGATTGGCTAGAGAGCATATAATCGACAGTGCTACTACCGTTTGGTTGATAGCAAGTAAACTTTCCTTGGAGATCACCTGCTACCCTACCGTTTAGTATTGACAGGTTAGCTTGGATACAGAGGTCACAGATTAGTCTACCAAATTTGTTTGGGGGTGCCTTGTCCATATGCTGCCGGTCCGAATTGAAGTTTGAATTTACAATTTGATTTGCGTCGTCATGAATATCATTATCGACATAGTCATGCGGATCACCGAAACGAGAGTTAAGATCTCCCCCGAGAAGAATAAATCCTTGTGTGCTGAGGCTGGATATTTCGCTTTCTAAAATATCTAAAACATGATTTTCGGAGATTTTATGCGTGGTGGATGAACTAGGGCTAATGTACACAGAACAAATAAATAGGTCTTTAGACAATCCTAAAAGTTCGCGATCCACTCGCACCCAGAGAATATCTGAAGATTTGGATGGAACTTTCCTTACGTGATTTTTATATTCATTTCTGTAGAAAAAGATAATACCCCCCGACGAGCGTTTCGCTCGTTTACTCTTTGTTCTGTGTAGGTGGAAATAGCTGTAATTTGGAACGTCAATTTTTGAGTTATCTGTAGTCCATGTTTCCAGAAGCTAAAAGAAATCAAATTTGTTAATACGCGCTAAAAAAATCTACGTCTTCTAATTTCGACCCTAAGCCATGAATATTCCAAATGCCGAAGCTCTTGTTTCCGCCATTTGGGAACGTTTTCATCTCGAATAATGTATGATTGTGCAAGTAAAAATCGTGTCTCTACCTTATTCCTCAATATAACATTTCAACTTCAAGGTGGCTAGCAAAATCTAAATAGCAAAAATCTAAAAACGTTGGTTAAACTATTTGAAAGAAGAAACAAACCTGAAAAAAGTGATCAAATAAATAGTATAAGATAATGAGGGAAATAATCCCTTTTGATGCATTGCAGTTTGTGAAATGAATAAGTAAGTAACCTACTAGTATGATTGAATAAACTTGTGGAATACACATACACACACATATACATATATATGCTATTCATTAAAAACTAGAGTTCCACGACCTCATACCTTCGCCAAATGATTTCAACCTTTATGACTGATGTATTAGGAGTGTTTCTCATCAATTATAAATCATACCAGTTGATTGTCTTAAAATATAACATGTCCAAAGTATGAGCTTAACAAATTATGAGCTCAACAAAGAAGGTTATGCTAATATTTTTCATTAATTATGCAAATGAGGCCCTTATTAGCATAATTTGATTCAACGATGTTTACATTCAAATAACGTCCCGATGCCAAAAAAAAGTATTGAATGTATGAAATTGCCGTCATTTAGTTACTCATTAAGTATGCAAATTAGCCCACATTAGCATCTTTTCTATCTATAAACATTTCTCTCTTCCTCAGTTACAATTTGAATAGTCATATCATGATACAAAGCGGATTTTTAAAGTTGCCTCATTAATTATGCAAATTAGAATCTGATTTGCATAATCATTGTCCAATCATACTAAGCATCACACAAGCTATCCACATACCAAAAATCATGACCATCCATCAAGCCCATCTTGTTATAGTATTTCCTCATTAATTATGCAAATGAGGTCTTCATTTGCATAGTTCATATCAAATAATATTTCTCTCTTCCTCAGTTACATATGTCACATGTTTCAGAGTCCTATCATGGAATTTGGCGGATGTATAAACTTTCCTCATTAATTATGCAAATTAGATACTGATTTGCATAAAAAGTGTCAAATCATGTACATCATCACTCAAGCTATCTACCTACCAAAAATCATTACCATCCATCAAGCCCTTCTTGAGTTATTCCCTTTCAAAGTCAGAGGCAAAACCTGCTCCTGCAGTTCCAAAAAAGCCGCTAGGGGGCCCAAACCCACACCACTTACTCTCTGTCCAAAGATCTATCTACCACTCAAAAAAAAGTTCCATAGCATGTCCGGAACACGAGTTATCAAAACAGGAAGTTCCGCTGCAGTACCGTAAGAAGCCGCTAGGGGGCCCAAAATCTAATCGTTTTTAGGTCTCATCAAAACCTACCAACATACCAAATATCAAAACAATCCATCAAGGCATTCTCGAGTTATGCTGTGCCACTACAAACAAACAGACAAACAAACGCTACCCTCTGCATAACCTTCTCGGCGAAGGTAAAAATCCTACCACCTAGGAAACATGGGTGGCCACAACATGTTGGGATGCCAGGACCAGGGTGGTGGTGGCGCGTTGCGGGGCTGGATGTTGGGCCGGGTAGGAGGAGGTCCCCATGGAGCAGCAGGTGGTGGTGACACGGCAGGGCCGGTGGGTGGGGGGTGACTCCAGTGTCCAGGTGGAGGGGGGTGACTCCAGGGTCCGGGCGGAGGGGGGTGACTCCAGTGTCCAGGTGGAGGGGGGTGACTCCAGGGTCCGGGCGGAGGGGGGTGACTCCAGGGTCCGGGTGGAGGGGGTGACTCCAGGGTCCGGGCGGAGGGGGGTGACTCCAGGGTCCAACATGACGTCTCGGTAGGTTGGAAGGATGATCCTTCGTTGTAGGAAGCTGCTGTGTAGGAGAGTTCAGCGGGTTGTAAGACGGTCCATTCTTTGGGGCCGACACGGTGTGTCCCTGTCCATGTGTGGAGGAATGGTTCGCCATTGGAGAATTTATAGGCCGTTGAACTGGGCTTGAGGCAGGGAAGGTCTGACCCTGATTTAGTGTAGACTGGTGGCTAATGAGTGAGCGCGAATCCGACTGGCCGTGCCTGCTTGTTTGAGCACCAATCACTACATCTCTGTATGAACGGTTCGGTGAGATGAGATCACTACTGGCAAGCTGACTCCTTCGGCCCTTGTATTCGCCTAGACCTATGAGGGGGTTTACTGCTCTCTTTATGTTAGCAGCCAGCACACGGACCCCGTATCTGTTCAGATGGTAACCATCTGAGGTGTATAGGGATTTCTTGATTGTTCCTGCGCTGTAAAAGTTCGAATTGTCAGTGATATGTACATGGTTTGTCTCATCCGCAACTACTTTTAAGAATGAGTTTACGTCATCACCCAAAGCTTGGAGGTTAGGGTCATCCCTTGGGAGGATGGGAGATAGAACAATATTGGTGCTTGGGTACTTGTCATGGGTGACCTGGACTAGTCTGCGGAATCCCTCAGACACTGTTGTTGCGTCGCGCGCGTCCCGGATATCGTTAGTCCCGACGTGAAACAATATAACCTTAGGGGCAGGGAGGACTGAGTTCTGTATGTAATCCTCGGCTTCTGTCAGGTTGAAAGTCACATCCTTTTTGGCGCTTTTGTCGGGGTAGAGAATGTCAGTTTTAATAGCCCTTGTGTTGCTGTCGCCGAGGATTAGCACGTCTGGCCTCTGCTCTTTGTTTTGTTGATTCCGCTCCGTTGTTTCCTGTCGTGAGCTGTTTTCCATATTGCTCGCACCTGGATGTGATGGTGTACGTCTTCCTTTGTTGTCCTGTTTGCGGCGGTTTACACTTGTACTCGAAGAGTCGGTTTGTTTGTCACCATCATTGTCCAAAACCTGGAAGCGGTTTTGGACACTAATAGTGGCGAATTCTTGTAGTAACTTGTCTGCACGTTCTGCTGGCGACATGTAGGTTTCCGTTTCTACAGACTGTAAAGGAGTAGACACTTTCTGGACAGTGATTGTTAGCTCGTCGACTTTTTCCTGTAGTGATTGGATTTGTTTTTGAAGCTGAGTGTTTTCTTGAATCAAACGCACGTTGTCTTCCATCAGCCGTTTCTTTTCGTCTGAAGATAGACCTTTACACACATGGCCGACGTTTGCTTTCATTGTAGATTCCAATACAGAGATTCTCTGGTATACGGAGTTTTCAAAAGCTTTTCTTTCAGATATGCAGCTGGCCAGGCAAGACTCTAACTTGGTAACGTTGTCCTGCAAAACGGACAAGTTAGGAGAAACTTGAGTCGACGCATTGGACTGATTTGACACGTTGAACTGGTTTGAAACACCATCTTGACCGCCCGTAACATTGCTGTTCTCATCATAGAAGCTCTTCGGGGTTGTATTGCATGTTAGACATTTATCGGTCGTCAGAGGCTGGTCACAACTTTGGCAGAACGAATGACAATCAGACAATACATCCTCAGAACCTGCCGACACGGGTGGGGGGCTGACTATGCCACTACTGATTTTCGCTTTGAGTTCAATAAATGTGTTGGCAAACCAAAGCAAGTAGGCCGAGCCTTGAATCAGGAGCTTCTGAGTTGACTGAAACACTTTGATGCTCACTGATCCGTGTTCTTTCTTGGAATTAGTGTCAATGAACGAGAACTTGATGTGGTGCCCATTTGTTCCACCGTCGATCGCCTGCGTTTTGTGATGTTCCTGGCATTTTTCAAGCCAAGTTTTAGCGAGGTTCTGGGGAAGGAATACAGTGATGCTCTGCCGATTGTGTTGGATGAGGTAGTCTTTAGAGTTTTTGAGTTGCTTCTTGGTGACCTTGGGGAGATCCGGGACGACTTGATTGTTATCATAGCGTTGTCTGTAAGATGCGTCAGATAGAATAGCAAAGACTTTGCTCACCTCACGGAATCTAGTTTCAGCTTCCTTGAATCTGCTGTCCTTGCGGCTGAGTTTGGTGGCTTCTTCGTACAAGGTAACCTCTTTCTTGTAAGAGTCCACAACTTCTGTTAGAGTCGCTGTTGGAGGAACGCCGAGTTTGGAGTAGAGTCCTTCTTGGTCGCCATTTTCCGTCGCCATGATTACCGTCAACTTTCGGCTTGGGTGTTAGGATGAGCCAAAAACTGGCTAAAATCTTGCTCTGGCGGTCTAAATCAACTTTAAGATGTGCAAAGTTGACTAAAGTACATTTACAAAGTTGTAGAAAGTAAAAATATTACATGAATTACAAAGCAAAGACACAATAAATCTTGCACTATCGGGAGCGCGTGACGTTAGCGTCCGTCACCGCCGCCATCTTGTATTGACATAGGCAGATTAGACCACATTCCGAGCTGTTAGACAGAGATGTACACAATGATGTACAAATTATGCTAATCAACACTTAATTTGCATAACCAATGAGGAAAATCTACATTTGCAGTGTTTTCCATTATAAGACTCAAATACATGTAACATATGTAGTTTATGGCAAGTGGAGCATCGGCAGATACCAATTATGCGAATAAATCCTAATTTGCATAATTAATGCAAAAGTGCCAAAATTCATCCAAGTGGAAAATGATAGGACTGACAATATTACATCATGTCTAAGTTAGATAAAGGTGTTTATGACCAAGCATATATTATGTAAATGTGTAAGTCATTGGCATAAACAGAATAGTTCAACGGAACTCTTGTTTATTCCGATTTTTGTAACATTTCACATTGATAGCATGTTGTACATTTCGGTTGCCTTACAAATAAAAGGACTCTAAGTTGAGAACGTGTTCTCTTGAGTTTATTGTAGTTTGCATTACCTTGTCCAATGGAACTTACAGGAATGAGCGCACTACGACGACTCTGGATTGACGTCATAAATGTTCACTGTAAAAGCTTTGAACTTTCAATTCAAGTTTTCAAGAGTAGATAAAACCTCATGTCAATTGTAACACTTTTTTTAATGCTACTGTGGTGCCGGTCACATCCGTACATTGAGAGAGAGGTCGGAATCAAGGCAACTATACCCTTGACGTATTGATTCGGATCAACATCGAAAAGATCATCTTTGAGCAGCTTGCTGCTGTTGGTGTTATTTTACACACAAAAAGTATACCTCCGAGAGGTTGTGTTGAAAGCGCCACGGAATTATCGTCCAGGTTGCGAAAAACTTGTGCCAACATGGAAAGCTGTAGAAGACCATGGGATGCAACCACCAGATCCCCGGAAAATGCAAAGCGGACGAGAGAGACAACCCCCTCAATAACACCGAGAGAGGAGAATAAGAGACTGACCCTAGCTACCACGCTTAGTAAAAATTTTACCCATGACGTGATTATGTATCTAAGTTGTATTTTCTATTATTTTGGCAGTACGACCACATGTCATAGACTGTACTTTTGTCGCTCTGAACCTGTCCATTACATGCACATGTGCTTTTTCTATTCTAACACGCCGTCACGCGTGGTGGTGGAAGAGGGAAGCCAGACACGATGCTGGTGCTATTTGACTGGATGTATAGGAAGTTAGGAACTTACGCTACCAGATTGCCATGTACAAGAACTCCGAAGAAACTGCAGCACTAGAAGCATTTTCTAACTTTGAAAAGTATGTAAAACTCCATATGTTCTGGAATCAGTTTATTGCACACTGCAGAGGGTACATTCAACGTCAAGTTATGTTTCCAAGGATGGAACAACAAAGAGATGTTAACCAGAGTCACCAGGCTCAGAAACCTTTGGCAAACCATACTTTTTTCATAAGTGGAAGAATTCCGTCAAATTGTGACAAGAAACAGGACTTCTGTAGAAAGATAAGAGAAAATGGAGGCCGAGTAATAGAAAGAGTACCACCTCAAGGAATTTCAATAGAGGTAACAGTTTTAACAACACAGACTGAAGTTGATAGAGTAACTGAAAGATTGAATCATGGCAGAGTACCAAATCAGGAATCAAGAACCCGACAACCAAATGATGCAATAGTCAAAGCCTTTCAGAGAAAATGGAAAATACTCTCTGTACAAAATCCACAAGACTGCATCAACCGTAAGACCACATTGGATAAAAGCAAGTACCTCCTGAATATGGATTCATTGCGAAAAGCACTGTCTACGTGTTGGCAAGTGTTGAAGAGATGCCATCTGAATCTTTGTATTTTGGGTGAGTAAAGCTGCATTGCCTTTGCTACTAGTAAAACATGTAGTAGTGTGTTTGCATTTACCATGTGTACAATCAATGAAAAAGATAATGGACTAGTCATTTTCAAATATTTTACCACCCTTAAAGTGTGTCAAAAATCTAGATGTAGGTATGCTAGATTGTGTAAGACCAGTTGTACAGAGCAAAGATTTTATTCCAACACAATAAGGTTATGTGATCTTGACTGTCTTTCAATAGTCTTCCTCAAACTCTTTTAATGCATTCTCCCTGCTATTTGTCATGCACAGCCATTGGTCAGACGGTGTGACGTCACACATCCCTACTATATAAAGGTGGAGGCACATGACTGTAACACTCTCCTAACCCCAGGTTCTCCACCACATCAGACCTGAAGCTCTGCGAGTTTTGCTAAAGTGGACAACATGTCGACGTCTAACAGATGGAAGAGACCCAAGTTTCCGACCGGAGGTTTGCTTTAGGTTAAGGCTCCGAAGTCGGGGTTGCGACTCTAGGGTTTTTGGCGTATTGTGCGTTAGCGGAATTTTGTTATGTTCCGTGTGTGTATTGTGCTCGTGGTTTGCTAGGGGGAAGGTTTTGTCCGGGTTTGCGTCTTATGGTATTTTTGGTTCGGGTTTGTTTCCCTCCCACAGCGCCGCGGAGCAAGGGCGTTTTGAGTGTTTGGTGTTTTTGTTTTGTTTCCGTGTTTGGAGAGTGACACAAACGCACGAAAAACCAACGCACTACAAGAACAAAGCAATCAGTTTGTCTGTGAGTTAGTCTTCCGTGTGTAGGTCAAGACCAGCGACACGTGCTCGTGACGACGGAAGGCAAGGAGGGCCTGATGGCGGCGCTTGCAACATTTTCTTCGAAGGGATTTGTATCCGCCACCATCCTGCGTCGGGAAAGTGCTTCGACGTTTTTTATGGTTGTGGCTATTTGTGTTGGTTGGTTTGTTAGGAGTTGCGCACGTTTTTTTTTCCGTTTGTCATGTATTTTTCAGATCTGGTGGCGAATTTTTTTCCGGGGCGTACCTCGTGGTGACTTTGGTTGTCTGCTGTTTGCTTTACGCTCGTGTGGTTTTGTTTATTATCATTATTGATACTTCGCGCGCTAAAATCCCGTCTCGTACACATTTGTCGCCTTTCACATTTTTATTTGATGACTATGTAAAGAAGCAGTTTTAAATCAATAGGATAAAGTAATATATTGTAAATATTCTGAAAGCATGTAGCATAAGACCATAGGTCTAAAAATGTGAAACATACATACATGTAAAGAAGCCAAGCTCATGCATGGATCAGAACACTTTTCTACTGAAGAAGGACCATAAGTACTATTACCAGGTACAGCAACAGCTGTTTGCAACAGGCAAAGGGTACTGTAACTTTGTTGTTTACTCAGTAAGTGACAGCAGACAGGCCAAGAAAGCTGTAAAACGATAAAGCCAGACTTGGAGCACTGGAACAGTGTTGTGTCAAAGCTAGCTCAGTTCTGCAGGTATTGTATTTTGCCAGAAATCCTTGGTAGATGGTTTACACAGAAGAGAGACATTGTTCTGGTACTGGCATATGTTTCTGTAGCCTCCTGTGCAGGCTTCCTATAACGGCGATATATATATGGGGGGTCTCTAATGCCGGCAAGAGAGTTGTGTAGCCGAGGGAGTTGTGTAGCCGAGGGGCGCGCCGTTATCTACAGATATTTTTCCAGCAAGACGATGACCCAAAACACACATCAAAATCCACAAAGGCTTCAAGCCAGGTTAGAGAAAAGGGCTGGAAGGTTCTTGAGTGGTCATCATGGTCATTACAGCCTCCAGACGTAAACCCAATTGAGAATTTCTGGTGGGATCTGAAGAAAGCTGTTGTGTCACGTAGACCTCAGAACATTGCTGAGCTGGAGACCATTGCCGGCGAGAAATGGGCCACAATTCATAAAGAGAGTTGCCAGAAGCTTGTGACAGGCTATTGTTCCCGTTTGCACCAGGTAATTGCAGGTTAGACCCAAGTTAGGGATGCTGCACCAAGTACTAAAGACAGACCCTCTTGGGGGGGTGAATAATTTTGCAACCTGCTTTTTCTGTGAAAGTTGCAATTCTGGATGAACGATGAAATACACCTTGACTTTTGCCCTGGTATAAGATTGCAATAAACTATCTGTTTACCACTTATATGATTTGATAATATTCTGCAGTTGTATTGTTCATCGCTTTGCCAAAATGTCCAAAATGTGAAGGGGGGTGAATAATTTTGCATGCAGCTGTATCATGCATGTTATAGTAGAAACATTGATATTCATTGTTTATTTTGTTTTTATTATGTAGAACTGAAGCATCACAAACACAAGTAACACGACTTATCGATGTATACTTTCAAAATTACATCATTTACTGACACTTCAAATTCTTCTGATAAAATACGTTGGTCCAGGTTTGAATTAGATTAAACTTTACAGACAATCTTTGGATACAGTACTACTGCCAAATATTCCGTTCTTCATTATTACTTTTTGAATTCATGTTCCATACATCATATATATTTCATCATCATTATCATCACTACATTTCAGTGCATTCCCCTCAGACTGACCGCCATTATCTTCCACAACATATTTCATAATGCCTTGAATGTCAAAATTACATCTAATCTGATCCAAACGGGCAGAAACCACAACGGGACACGACACCGCTGCCGTGACAACTTCGGCTACCTGAAACAGTACTGTGAGCAGACAGGATAGACTGTGCAACTGAAG
Organism: Branchiostoma lanceolatum; assembly: GCF_035083965.1. Classification (NCBI taxonomy): domain Eukaryota; kingdom Metazoa; phylum Chordata; class Leptocardii; order Amphioxiformes; family Branchiostomatidae; genus Branchiostoma; species Branchiostoma lanceolatum. Next base: position 16,146,735 of record NC_089731.1, read on the forward strand.
TCCCAATCACCATAAATTCACTTCATTATGAACATCTGCCTAACCTACCTTCATGCCAAATATCATGGAAATCCGTTGTTTCTTTCTTTAGATATTCTCCTTCAACTTTTTCCACAACAACCCTCCTGCAATTCCAAAACAAAATGCTAGAGGCCAAAAACCCACACCACTTCTTCCTTACATCACAAGCTATCAGCCAACCAAAAATTAAAACCATAGCATGTCCATTATTCAAAAGATACAAAAACAGAAGTTCTGCTACAGTACTCTCAGCTTAACAACACCCGCCCATATATCAATAATATGTATTTCATCATTATTATCATCACCAACCACAACAGGACACAAGACCACTGCCGTGACAACTTCGGCTACCTACAGCGCTAGCAGTACTGTCAGCCAACAGGATGAACTATCATCACCAACTTCGGCTATCTGGAGCAATATGCCCGGACCATCTACCGTCGACCATTGCACCCTGGAAACAGAACAAGACGGTAGGAAGAACCACAGAAGCTTAAATGCCTTCGAAGCTTACAAGTAGCACCTTATAGATAGCACGTGAACACACTACAAATGTACATTTTCCTCATTAATTCTGCAAATGACATCACAACTACCATACATTCACCTCATTTTAAACATCTGTCTAAGCTACCTGCATACTAAATATCATGGAAAACCATTGTTACTTTCTTCAGTTATTCTCCTTAGAATATTTCCACAATAACACTCCTGCACTTCCATAACCAAAACTACATCTCCACCTTGCCTAAATACAAAAAAGAAAACATTTGTAACCTTCTCCTTTCAATCTGAAAATACAAATATCTCCTTCAACATATACATACGTAAAATTACATCCATTACTTCAACTAGACAAACAAACTTAACATATAACTTCTTCATATTCCAACAGACTTCAACATTCTACAAATAATCAACGACCTCACCGACCTGGATGACTTCTTAAGACCAATTACACAGATCTGCAAAGTGACCCCTTCAACCCTTCAAGAACTAAGATCAGATTAAGACTTACTAATGTTTTGGTAGATCAATACTTACACTACAAACCATGAGAAGTCTTGCCTTAACTTTAAGTATCAGTTTCAAATATTCATTTCCTAATTGTGACTGCAACTTCACGCAAAGTACTGTACTCTCCACTGTCAATCCAGGACAAGAAAGGAAGTTGCTATCATTTAGAAATGTAGAAAAATGACAATCAATGGCACAAAACGATGGCAAATCTCTGTAAAATATGTAAATGATAAAATGTCTTTGTTCTCGGATTCCCTTTTTCTGACAAAAAAATATATGAAAGACCTCATGTCCCATGGGGGACATAAATCAACCGAAAATACTCATATTTCGGCACCAAAAGTTGAAGGACATGCTTTTCTTCCTTTTTTGTTTTCTGTGTATTGGTGCACTATAAGTTCAAAGAACATTTATCATTCGGAAGTACACGTTTCCCTCATCTTTATTTGTCATTATGAAATATAAGGTGACCCAGAAAACGTAGGTCTTGTAGGTTTTCCAGATATTTGGGACAAACACGGTCCCGCATGTATTCAGTGGTCAGAACACTTTCCCGGTCAGACATTATGATGATGGTATCAGGCATCCGCGATGCTATATATATATATATATATCCCGTGCAGCGATACCGCCTCGCGTTAACCATTCACAATATACACACTCCCGAGCCCTCCTGTGTAAAATGCGTTCATGTTATCTGTTTCGGTAAAAAATAATAAGGAGAGAGATGATCGTGTCCGTACTCAGGGACAGTCTTATCAGGAGTGGTCAATTGTAGGCCAAGTTGTTTTGCCCGGGGAGCCTTATCGCTCACAACCTCAGACTACAGGTCATCAATAACACTCATATCTGTATTATGAAAAATGAAGTGTTCTACGGGAGGATTAAGCCTGGCCAAGCGGGGAGACACTAGTCATATATATCAGTGTTTATTATAAATTCTCCTGTATTTGATGTTACCAGTGTGGAGCTTTGATGTGCAGACTGCAAATGGATGCATGGGGAGGCTGGAGAATCTCCGTTTCGGGGGGGGGGGGGGGTGGACGAAGCTGGATTGAAAGGGGGACAGGGTTAAAGCATCAGGATTAGAAACCAGGGAAGGTTTGGGCAATATTGGATTAGGAACTAGGGAGGTTGAGCAATTTTTCGCCCGGAACTAGAGTCAGTTGAGCAATTTTGGGTTAGGAACTAGGGAGGGTTTGGGGATTGGAGCTAGGGTAGGGACAAAACCCGATCTTGTACCTCGTACCCTTTTCAGTTATTTTTTGGGAACAGCCCATTCTGCATGTATCTGTCAAAAATCACATAATTTCTACAAAACGACAACATTTGAAGGCATGTTTCTGTTCTAAAATGTTCGCTTCGAACCTTGCAACACACAAAAAATGCTGTAACTCGCCCATTTTCCGTCGCACAACAGAGTTTCACGTATCAAAACAGTCGCCAGTTCAACCCACCGCCATTGCTGGCTAATGCTCAGCTCTTTTTTCACACCCCAAATAAGGAAATCCTCGGAAACTGCAGGCATGTCCGCCTCAGCTCGGCGATTTCCGCCAGCCGCCACGTCATTTTGCATCGGAACTGGCGGAAAAATTAGCAACCCAGGCCATGCAGGGCCACACCAAAACGGCGCCGCCGAGACTGCCGGACGATGCGACTCTGCCATGTCTGCGGGATATATCGGGGTAGAACAAAAGGCCGCGGTGGGCGTTAACAGGCGAGCTCTCTCCTTCCTATCTTTAACCTCCTTCATCAGGCTAATGGCTGCCTTACCGGTAATACCAGGCTTTCAGACTACCTGGGAAACGATAGCATTGTTGGAGACATACCCACTGCCTACTTTTCAAATCTGGAACAGATGCTCTTCTGAATGAAAACAACCGAAGGTTTCTAGGACGAAGTTCAAGTGAGATATGCTTCTTTGAAAATCTTACAAGGTCATGAGGTAATGACTGATGATTTTAATGACTTCTTGGAGTAATTAGTCTGTCATCCACTGCATGATTTTTTCTACACCTAACGGCACTGATTTTTATGTGGCTTCCTGACATGTTTTGGCGTGTTCTTACAAAGCTCGAGAAATAGGGCAAGAAATTCACTACTACGGAAATATTAACATATAATGTCGACAATTTAGGACTGACAATTCCAATCCATATTCTGTCATTAATACAACATGTACATGAAATTGCAGGTTTCCACATATACATAACAGCTCACCAACTTAGTTCCACACAAATAAAGATAAGTTTATTGCAGATTCCTGCCAAAGGCTAATAGCAAACAACATATTACATAAAAGAACAGGTTACAAAATAGGTATAAAAGCAGCTAGACTATAACTAGCAATTGTCTATAACTAGTGAAGGGTTTGACTTCTCTTTTGTAAGTAATGAGAGACGTAATGTCCCACATTTTCTATACTTTGTGGGTTTTTGGTAGTTAAAAGAAGAATGGTCTTTTCTTTGTCTGTAAGCTTAGAGAAATTCGGATAGATTTTAGTCGTCTGAATCAAGTCTGAATGGACAACTGATTTCGTGTATCATCATGAAATGAACAATTTGAAATAGTGTATTTCGTCTTCCAAGGCATTTGTACTGCAAAACTTAAAAAGTATTTTGTATATAGGTAATTTTCTATACCGGCCTCTTTCTATTTCAAGAGGATGAGCACTGACTCTAATTTTGCTAATGGCTGAGCGTAGGTCAAAATCTGCAAGATCAAGATATCCCTCTATGTTGTACATGGTTTTACCAAGGACATAATGTCCTTGGTTTTACATTTTACATCTGTTAGTCTTCTTCTCAGCACTTTCCCGACATGTTCAGGTTTACAATGTCTATCATCGGATATCCACACGAATATCCAAGCCACACGAATATCCTTCCCCGAAGGACGAGTTGATCAGATCGCATTGTGGGCTGCTCAATTCACATGCAAATTCCTTCAAAATGCGTGGGGGATGCCGTCTGGTCCGGGGGGTTTTGTAGCGGTTCGTAGTTTTCAGCTGGGTGTAAACGTCCCAGACGTGGATGGTAGGTAGGGGTTGGGCTGGTAGAAAGGCCGGCAATGACGTCCGTTCCAGCGGTGGCAGGGATTGGGACACGCTCGCTAGTTTGGTGTTCATGGAGTTCGCGGTGGCTGTGAAGTCGGTTTGGTCAATCCCAGGGGCGTGGATAAGACTGGCTTTCTTGATGTTGCACATGGCCTTGATGTTGTTGTGCCACGATCTGGGGTTTGTTTTCTTCTCATCTTCCACGTTAACCTTGTAGAAATGTTTCTTTGCTCTTCTGATCTCACGTTGTACTTTGTTCCGGTAGAAACGTGACAAGTGTGTAGCTTTCCCAAGCTTATACTTCTTCTGTCGCACTGTTATCAGGCGTTTTATCCTGGTTGTAATCCACGGTTTGTCACTTAGGTGGAAGTTGACAGTTTTAGTTGGGAAAAAATTTGTCCATAGCTGTTGTCAGGGTACCGTAGAAAGCGTCAGCTTTCTCCTCTGTCGAAGCAGCATTGTAGACCTCAGACCATGAATGTGTAGTGATCCATTTGTTCAGGTTGCGTTCAGGCATAGGACGAGTTGTTTTCTTTGAGGAAGGGTTGGCTGCATGCTTCTCCCTTACCTTCGGTTCCCACAGGATGGTGCTGTGGTCACTGAGACCAATCGGAGGTAGGGTGACTGGTGTTTTGTAGCACGATTTCATGTTGGTAATGATGAGGTCCAACATGGAGCTCCCGGGTGACTGCGGGGGTGAATATAGGCAACACAGCGCGATGGATGATATGTGTCGCGGTAGACGATGTGGACGTACTTTGATCCAAATGCATTCCAGGTTCTGTGGGACTGTGACTTCAGAGATAGGACTGGAAGGAATGCTGTCGCGGACGTAAATCGCTACGCCGCCCCCTCGGCGAGTGGTACGACACCTGGAATAGACGGTGTACCCGTCGATGGCCTGGAGTTGGTCCGGCATCATGGTAGGGGTGAACCATGTCTCAGATACTGTCGCAATGTCTATGTTGTTGCTTAGTAAAACGGACTGGAACTCATCCAACTTGTTAACTAAAGACCTTGGGTTAGTCAGCAGGAGTGATGGTACGGGAAATGTACAGCTGTGGTTCACTGTGTTTACATTCCTGACGCTCACCAGATTTGCGCGGGAACCTCTGGTAAACAACTCCTTTTTGGCGCCAAAGTTAATCAAGTTTTTGGTATTGCCGATTACTGTTTCGATTTTACGAAGGTAATTCCTACCCGCTTTTGTTCCTCTTGGTCTGCGGTGGCCCCTTAGTATCCCCTTGTTGTGGAGTAGGTCCTTGAGGTGCGGGATTGGTGGTGACAGGTTGTTTTTCAAGCTCCTCATGAAATCCCTGGAGTACATGAAGACAGTTCTGGAAGCCATTGTTTCTCGCAGGGGAGGGACGCTGGCGAAGATTGACGATTTTCCTGCTCACTCTTTAGCTAACTCTGAACTCAAACTCAAACTCTGAACTTTTAGCTTAAGACGCGGATCTTACAGGCAATATGCCTCCTATCGGAACACTATATTATGTTATGTTACTGGCGACTGTGAAGTTCTCTCAGACTAGTCCAGTTGACATCTTACACTATTATAATTACGCACACGTCATATAAAAGTTGTTTCACACGTTAAAATCACATAAAATCAAGGCAGGACTGGGAGCTGTTGTAAAACAGTGGCAGCCCTTGAGGGCGCCACCATGCTTTCTCTTCAGCTTGTGTTAACATTCTGCTTCTGTTTAATTCCTTCAACTTTCAGGTACTTATATATTCATTAGGTTATACATATTGTACATGTGTATCAAAATTAACTTTCTGTTAAATTTCTTTAACTTTTAGCTATTTTAAGCGTGTTTTAGTCGTACATACGATACATGTGTATTTATCATCAGATTCTGTTCAATTTCTTCAACTCAGCTATTTCAATGTTTCAATGTTCAGGTTCTTTCAATTTTAAAAGACAATGCAATGTTGCATGATTCATGCATAAAACGTTTGGCTGGTGCAAGGACGGGGAATACATAAAAAATACATTATAGTCAAAGAAGATGTGAAAGAACAAAAAATTAAGAATCTACTCGGTATACCATACTCTGTGTGTTTACTTTTGTTCATTCTTCCTGGCCTTATATATGAAAATCTGGTCTTTACTTGCATGGGTTTGAATTGTTCTGATTTTTTTAAGCATAACAAGATACATTCACATTTTTGTGATCGTCTTTCCAGGTCCCCCTTGTTTAAGGCACGAAACCGAGGGTTCATTGAGAGTAATACATCTGAAGGCTGATAGCATGTATAAAGCTACCAAACCAATATGGCTATCAAATCCGAAAATATACCACAGCCATTCTACTATTAAAAAAACAAAAACAAGAGGAAGTGGCCACCTTAGGTAGTGCTGATATGTCCTCTGGCCCATGGACTAATTTCCATGTTTGGTTGTGACCTCATACTGGTGATGAATATTTCCAGATCTACTAAAAGAATCGTATACTATAATACTATCATATCATATATTACTAGTATGCTTTCCAGCTGGTCCCCCTAAAACATTAGCCAAAAGAAGGGACAAGGAACGAGCTACGCTTTTAGCAGACATTTTATCCTCAAACCTGAACTGCAGGATTAATTATGGAGGAGACTTCTTCATCAATGTCAACTGTCGACGGCAAGTGAAGTCTCAAGACCGACACTGCAGCAAGGTAGGGATTCTCAACATTGGGCAGCAAAACACAGCCTAGCCGGGCTGTCAGCTTTATGGCCGTCAGATAAGGTACATATGATTTTATCTCGATCTTAGTGGCCCTACTTTATGCTAAGTTTTAATCAATTGTCAGCCAATAAATAACTAGTGGTCTTCTCTTTATAGCAGGGTTCTGGGCTGTTTTGATTTGCTTATCATTTGGTGGTTTCAAATTGTGAATCAGTTGGTTAACCAGCATGTAGTACGTTAATATCCTGGTATGATAAGAACTGATATCCAATTACATGATAAGCCATATCATCAGATTCAAATTCTTTGCTGATACAGAGACTACAGACAGAGCCTTATGGTGAAGGATTGAATGAAATGTTATTCTTTTCAGCTGTCAGCTATACAGAAAATCGAACTGGACCGGTATGTGGCCAGGCAGACCATGTCTATCGAAGTCCAGGAAAGACGAGATGCCCCACTGGGGTCTTGTCCAGTATGATTAAGATTAAGAGAACACTCGTAGGCAAGCTGTGGCCAGAAAGACAGATGCGGGTCTGGGCAGACGGCAGCAGGCCAGCACCGGTGCCCAACTTCAATGAAGAGGAACTAGACCGCATTAACCGCCTGTACAAAACCCTCCACAAGAGCTGGAAGACAAGTGAGGTACATAATTCTCTCCCTCCCCACTTTCTCTTTCTCCCCCTCTCTCTCCCTCCCTGATTGTTTATTTTGTGCCTGTTAAACCATCACCATTTTGATAATTACAATTATAAATCGTTTTTGCAATTATTCATGCACATTGAATTTAGCAAAACTCCAATAATAGACGACATATTTGCTATGTTCAATACTGGACAGAAAAGCGACAGGAAAGTAAACATTACAGCAAGCTGAATGGAATAGGTAAGGAGAATTTCAAATAAATTGATACACATTTTGTCAGCCAGCGCAAATTTGTTATTGTAACATAATGCTGGTAGCTAACAACATTGGTAGCTAATGGCTTTATTCTCTTTTCTCCTAATAGCCGAAGCTGAAGAACAAACCGACGGCAAGACGCTGAGATGCACTGTGCAGCCATACGTGATTATGCCTTTGCACGTATAAGCCGCTGGTCTGCTGGTTGTGTCCAAACTCGCGTAATATTCATGGCTAGAATTATTATCTCCATGAAAAAAGGCTTTTTCATGGATATACTGTTTTGCTTGCGTTTGGTGTTTGTGTGTATGTATGTGTCACCGGATGCTTAAAGTCACCATTACTGTAGAACCTGTGCATGGATTGTAATGATTTTTGGTATGTGGGTGGGTGTTAAGAGGAGGAAGGTCAAGGTCGATTTTGGGCCCCCTGGCATGTGTGATTGGAACTGCAATGGCGTATTTTTAAAAATCTTCAATGTAGAAGAACTGAAGAGAGGATTGACAGATCGTCATGTTATTTGGTACACAGGTAGGTTAGACCAAGATGTACACACTTAAGTGCAAACTATGCAAATGAGACCAAATTTGCATAAGTAAGGAGGTAAAACGTTTGCATGTGTGTCGCTGGATGCTTAAAGTCAGCATAACTGTAGAACGTGTAAATGGATTGTAATGATATTTGGTATGTGGGTATGCGCTGTGAGGAGAATGGTCAAGGTCGATTTTGGGCCCCCTGGTTTGTGTCCCTCAAACTACAATGGCCTATTTGTAAAAATGTTCTAAAGGGGTATAACTGAAGAAAGGAACAACAGATTTCCATGTTATTTGGTACGCAGGTAGGTTGGACAGAGATGTACACACTGAAGTGCAAATCATGCAAAGTTAGTGTGTTTGCGTGTGTGTGCGCGTGTGTGTATGTTTGTGTCACCGTGTGTGTATGTATGTGTCACCGGATGCTTAAAATCAGCATAACTATAGAACGTGTGGATGAATTGTAATGATATTTGGTATGTGGGTAGGTGTTGGGAGGAGAAAGGTCAAGGTCGATTTTGGGCCCCCTGGTATGTGTCACTTGAACTGTAATGGCGTATTTGTCAAAATCTTCAAAGGAGAATAACTGAAGAAAGGAGCGACAGATTTTCATGTTATTTACTATGCAGGTAGCTTAAGCAGAGTTGTATACAATGAACTGCAAATTATGCAAATTGGACTTAATTTGCATTTGTAATGAGGAAAATCTATATCTGCAGTGTTGTCATTTGGCACCCCACCTGTCAGTAGCTATTTATAGGATAGCGAAAGTAGGTCAGACTTCTCCCCTTGCAGTGTGGGTCATACCATTGAGCGATATAGAATGGGGGGGAACTGGTTTAATAGAAAAACAACGTTTCATGGAGATTTTGGGTCCTAAGACTCTTGTTTCAACTGCAAAGCTACTGCCTTGGTTAAGAAAACGAGCTGATAACTATTATTACCTTTGAACGTAGCAGCAATCAACGTGCCTTCCAAGGGGGGAACTATACCGTTCCCGCTTAATTCTATCCATCGTTCCTTAGCGACCGTGGTGAAGAGGTACAAGGAGGCGTGATAAAAAGCACTTTTCATCCATCGACACCCTGTGTAGTGTACGCGCTGCCGCCAGCAATGAATGGCCGGGCTTGTGCCCCAGAAAAACAAACAACCTACTGGGGAGGCGAGAAACCTAATCACCTACTAAACGCCCACCGCCCCGCCCCCACTCTGCTCTTGCTTCAAGAACAGCACTTTGAACACGAGTTTATGTTAACGCGCCTTGAATTAAGTACAGCATTTTGAGCAATAAGATTTGCTTAACGTTAGTGCGCCTTGAAATCAGAATCTTATAATAATCCACAAACAAGAATGAATGTACATTGTACCACCATGCAAACGTATATAGAGAGAGATCAGTAGAATAAAATCAAGTAGTAGCTTTATTGCCACAACAATGTCGATGTTTTTGCAGAAGTATTTCTCCTGAAAATGAATGAATATAACTGGTGATCGCTGTGCAGCGAACAGAGTACCAAAGGAATGTAGAAAGTTCTATATTAGAGAGTAATGAGAAGCAATTGTGTAATTAGATTTTTTTTATATGTACTTTTCTGGTTGGGAGTTAATTGCAATTGCCTTTGTTAAGTTTCTGCCCCAAGGTAGCTGCGAGCATATGGGACTAGCTGTCCGTCTCGAAGATTGCATTGGTGTACATCATTGTTAGTGTTGAGGAAACAGATACACTAACATACAGTTATGGCTGATCATGACCTGTGGCAACAACACAGTGAGGAAATGGCGCTTGTAGCATGTTGGAGAGCTAGACGTTCACCATTAGCGAGTGTCTTGTCACATGTGAGTTGGGGCTAGTGCTGACCAGAAATGGCAGTGTTTGGCTGGCAACGAGACCTCTAATGCTGCAACATTTCCATCTCCTTTTCCAGATGTTTCTAAGCACGACATGGCAGTTGTTGGTGGCTCCATAGGAAAAACCTGGCAGCCATGGACGCAGAAGGGATACAGAAAAGGTCGACCTTACCCGCTGGACTGGCAGACTACAAAGAAGTCCAAAAAAAACCCGCTGGACTGGCAGACTACAAAGAAGTCCAAAAAAAAAAAAAGTCTTATCATTGATTTTTCTTCTTTATTTAGTTTAAGTTATTTGATTACTGTTAAAAATGTGTTATCATTGACTTCTCTTCTTTATTTATATTGAGTTATTTGATCGCTGTAAAAGAGTGCTATCATTGATTTCTCTCCTGTGTTAGTATTGTGTAAGTTGGCTGTTTATCTGTTGATTCTTGATTACTTTTTCATTTGTGTGTTGTCATACTTTTGCTTTGGATCCGTGGTTTCTGTTTTGTCTTATTGTACTATTATTCTGTTTATTTGTTATTTTGCAAAATGAATAAAAAAAAAAGAAAGAAGAAGTCCAAGGTGAACAACTTCCTTGCCGCAAACAGGTTGCGCAAACTGGGAATGCCACGTATTTGCAAGTATGCAGAGCATCAGCGCCCAGAATTACAGGGAAGAGAACAAAAAAATATCAACGGTCAAACCGATTCCAGTTCTTATGTTTATTGTGAAAAAGTACAAAGTCAATTGTTTCAACTTCTCTTTTTCCCTAGAACAAAAAATGTCCATGTTCAAACCCATTCCAATTCTCATGTGTACTTTAAAAATACAAACTGTAAGTTAGTTGTTTTAAGTTCTTTTTCCGTACAACAGAACAAAAAAAATGTCAATGTTAAAAACTATTCCAGTTCTTATGCTGTGAAAAAGTAGTCAGAGTCATTTGTTTTAAGTTTTATTTTTTCCTAAAAGAATTACAAATGTAATATGCTTAAACCCATCCCAGTTCTTATGTTTACTGTGAAAAAGTACAAAGTCAGATTTTAAAAAGTTTTCTTACAAGAGAACAAGAAAAAGCTAATGTTCAAACCCATTCCAGTTCTCATGTTTACTGTGAAAAAGTAGTCAGTTGATACAGAGCCAGTTGCTCTCTTTTCCCAACAAGAGAACAAAAGAATAGTAATGTTTAAACCCATTGCAGTATTCGAATAAAGTCAGTTATAAATCTTCACCTGTCGTGTGTAGACAGTTTGTGTGTTTGTCCCATTACATTATTTCTAAATACTCTATTTTGTTATATGATATTGATGCTTGAACATGTTAACAATAGTTCATATAATATGTCATATGTTACAGGATATGTTTATTAGATTTGCTAATTGTATATTCATTGGAGCATTTTATTAATAGATGTCCAGCCTTCATATCTCTGAAGCAAATATTCCACTTTACAACAACCACAATGTTTTTTGTCCAACAATACTGTCTCAAATGTAAACACAGCTCTGCCTATATATTATTGAAAATTATTCAGAAACATAATTGTTTGATCTTATAATATACATCTATACGTCTTTCGTGCTGTACGTGTTCAAAGGAATGTAGAAATAATGATACTTGGACCTTAGGTAAGGTTTCCATTTGGCCTGCTGTATAAACCATAAGTAGATAAAAATGAATACATACAGGTCGACAGATATTTACATTTGGTCGAAACACATCTGCTATACACATGTAACATTGTTATCAAGTTTGTTCTTAAAACCATAAGATTAAGTTTCCGAATTATTATGACTTTACCACGGCGTTGCAGCGCAAGTACAATGTTTGTATATTAGTCAACAGACATATTTGAATCAAGACGAAAGAGGATATGCTATTGCTTCTGAAACAGACTACGCTACTCGAAGAACTGTATCTCAGTTGGGTTAAGGCGGCCCAGGAAGTATTATTCCATACATATATGATTATATCCTTTAACTATCGATAGCCTTGTCGCATAAAAGATAAAACTTCACACAGTTTTAGAACTACTTAAAACACATTGAATAAAGGTGACTTAACTTTTTCTACTGCTGGATTTTGGGTTAGAAATACACATTTTGGTTAAAAAAAACGTGTATTTTATGGATTTATGCGCGCAGGCGGTAACACCACCTTTCATCATAATATTTGGCAAGGAAAGAGCTAACCCCATACAAATTATTTTTGTCCGAGGCTATTTTGTTTAAAATGACGATTACATTGTTTTTTTGGGCCAGAAACATCAGAAACAGCTATTTTGGAGTCGTTTTTTATTAAAAATTCGCCCCAGTTAAAAATCATCAAAATCTATGCAAAATAGCCTCGGACAATTTTGATAAGAAAGTGATGATAAGTTACATCTGATTACTCAAAAGCTGAAATCTGTTGTTTTGAGCTGCGCGTAAGGCCGTAAATGTCATAACCCGATTCCACACAAGCAGCTCGTTCTCTCCGCGAAATCCAACACCTGTGACGTAACTAGGGGGGATCCCCCGATTGCCGAGAGGGTACCCTACAATTGCCGTGGACCAATCAGAACGCGTTTCCCCTAGATACAAAATGGCGGAGCCGGCAGATATTTTCGTAATTTGGTGTCTTTCACGACGTCTCCTTGTATACTGCCCGTCAGAAAATCGCCGTTAACAACATTTTTAGCAGTTGTTGTTTAACATGGATGTATTATTGTGGACTTACATGGAAATAAAGCTTTTTGTAGCGAGCATTTGAGTGTTTTCCGTTCAATCAGACGAGTTTTTTTTCCCGCGGTCCTAGACCTACGTCATTTGCAGCCATGTTTCGTTCGACATTTAGTTGTGGTTTTGGTCGTGTTGTTTTAAGTAGAATTTTCAAGGATTCCAACATCCGCGAATGGTCGGAGAAACATTCGGCTTTTGTTGATTCACTAGGGAAGAAGTTCGCGTTTTCGGATACCACTTTGTTTCGGAAGACGGATGTTTCTGTATACAAGAAGTTGAGGAGCTTAAGTTTTTCTGACCAACAGAGGTATACTACCAAGTTTTTCTTTGGATGCCTGGAAAGCGCTCACTGAGGAAGAACAGAGTAAGCATTCTTTCCGAAATTGTCAGCAATGCCGCAGGTCAAAATACAAGACACACAGTGCCCTATGGCAAGATGGTACAAGCAGCCAGAGCAGCAAAAGAAGGTACGTAATTATGTATATTTATGTTGTATTCCTGCAATACTTAATTCATCTTATATCTTAGATATAATATGAAAAATCTTCATAAAGCTAGAATAATACTGCTTGTTCTGACTTTTGCCAAGAAAGAACAATGACCCATAGTATTAGTTAATAAACCCATCTAAACTAAATTCAGTCTATGGGAAGGAAGAAAGAAATATCATAAGTTAGAGCCTCATTCTTTTTGCAGCCTGATCCCAAGACCAGGTGATGCACTTAGATTCTAAATTCCATATTTTTCCAATTTCAGAACTGAAAATTGTTTAAAATTGCAGCATACATAACACCAATATATTTCATCATGGGTGGATAAACAGTTGTGGTCTTTTAAATTCCAAATTCAATAATAACACTGGTATACAAGTAACAGTTAATGGTATTAGTTTATGTACATCTTACAAACTTCACAGGTTAAAAGAGATGCTGAGCAAACATTTCTGAAAAATCACACTAATGTCAGTAATGTATCAGTATCGCCATCATGTTCGAGATTGATTATCCAGTGAGGACTACAATTTTAGAAAGAACTTAATTAAGTGCACAAAATATCAGGGATAGAATTAATAAACTAGGCAATTTCTCTCAAAATATTTCTAGATATTACATTGTTTTGAATTCAAACAGGACTTTCAATACAAGAACCTCAAGTATTTGATGTAAAAAGGAGTCCATAGTGTGTAGACATTATCTCGAACTGGACTCCAAAGTGTGTAGAAGTTATTTTGAACCGGACTCCATAGTAAATAGACGTTATTCCAAAATATCTCGAACAGAACTCCATAGTGCGTAGACATTATTTCGAACGGGACCGGCTGTTCGAACACTGAATGGTTGATTCTGTTCTCTTGTTTTGAATAAAGACAGTTGTTTGCGAGACTTCATCAAGAGTGGTTGTGTTGTTGTTGTCTCCTACTTGTCATAAGTTGAACCTATCTGATAGACACTTGTGTATACAGTACTTTTCTTTGCATTACTAGAAAACGATATCAAAAAGAGAGCAAATTCAGCACTATTTCTGTATATGCCAAAAATATCTACAGTCTGAATAAAGAGATCAAAACAATATTTGAGACACATATGGTATAAAATGGCCTATGAACACTTAACAGTACACAGCAGTCCATTAATACACTTTGATGACTAACAAAGTACACAATATATCAACAATAATAGAAGTATGGGTAGTCAATTTCTCTCAAATAATAAAATCATAACCATGTTTGCTATACATATAAATGGTACATAGAGACTAAACAGTATAGTAATAATACACATTGAAGACTAGAAAAAACATTTCAAGAGGCATAACATTAACAGGAATAGAATTATGGATATTGCAATTTCTTTGATATCTGTACAGATAATAAAATCATAACCATATTTGGTGCACATATAGTAGTCATGGTATAAAAACACTTCACAGCATACTAATAGTAATACCGTACCATGAAGACTTAACAGTAGAAAAAAAGGATCATGAGGAATACTATTAACAACATCTCTACATGAATAATCTACATTGAATACCTACAATGTACACTGTACATGGGCACTGCACTGCAGCACAGGAAAGACAAACATGCCTTTCCTTATCTTACTGATATATTTTAGATTGATAGTTGTGATATAAAACTTAATTGATGTACATGTATTCTTGTCTTCGCTGACATAATTGATGATTTCAAAAACTCTGAGCTGCAATGCCACTTAAGCTCCTCTTCACTGTAGTGTGATGGACTCCCATGGTGATGATCATTAAACTGCAACAACAAAATGATTGACTTTACTTAGTAAAATACTATTTTTGATGAATTACAACAGCATACAATTAACACAGTGTAAAAACTATACAAGAGGAAATCACTCTTTCATCTCATAAGTAAATGAATACCTAACTTGCATAATTCATGAGAAAAATGCCATAAATATAATGTCATGGTACATGTAATAACTGCTGTGAAGTTCATACTTATTTATTTCAATTTAAACAAATCTAAAGCTTACATAAAAGCGCTACCGCCGCAACATAAGGTGAACCCGACTGCTGGAGGACAACGAAACAACCTACATGTATACAGGAGACCTCTCCGGAAGACAAGAGAAGCTGAGACAGCTAATAACAAACAGGGGGCCGTTCGAGATCAGCTGATAGACCAACTATCATCTTGTGGCAGACGCTAAGACCTGTCTTCCATGCCCTCAGCAAGAGGCTCTCCAAGAGAGGTGTGAGGCAAGAAATAGCCAGCCACCCTACATGCCACCACACCACTCCATCTCTGCAATCATTATAATGGATCATGCCATGTCAGGATTTCAGCATAAGATCCTCAGCAATACCCCGGCCCTTTTCTGGGCCACCAAAAGAATCCCAAAAGGGCTATATCACAATCACAAAATAACCACCACAAATAAAGAGCATGTCTCAAAAGTTTTGTCTTCAGTTTTTATTCAGATTATTCAGTAAAATTCTGGACCAATAGTTCATACGTCGGTAAGTGTCAACCAGAACTGGACTTCCACCAGTCACTATGATCATATTCTTCACTACTCACTATCATCATATTCTTCTGTCACTAGTAAAACAAGACATAGCACGTCCAGGTCAAAAGATACAAAAACGGAAGTTCTGCTGCAGTACCAAGGTCACAGGTTCTTGAGTTATGCTGACTACAGTAGTGCGGAAACACAAACATACGGACAGACAGACACACACCCAAAACTATATCTCCATTTTTCATGGAGTACCGAAACAAATTCAGTTCTGAACTTCCAATCCTGACAAAGCTTAGGTACTGAAATAAAGTCGCTCAGTACTGGAATTCTTGCAGTACTTTCTTCCGTACAGGGCGCCGAGTATCGGCACCATTTTCACTACAGGTTCCGTACTCGGCGCCCAGTAAAGAACCTTTTGTACATTTGCATTTCCATGTATTGTTTACCTTGTCCAACTTCCATAGCCTACACACACACACACACACACACACACACACACACACCACACACACACACACACACACACACACACACACACACACACACACACACACACACACACATATAGGTCAATTTCTGTATACTTCTTTATCTCCATGAAAAAATGGAGATATATCACATAGTTTTGAGCATGTCTGTGTGTGTGTTTGTCAACTTTGTGTGTGTCTGGATACTTGTAGTCAGCATAACTCAAGAACGTCTGGATGGATCGTGATGATATTTGGTATGTGGGTAGGTGTTGGGAGAACAAAGGTTAAGGTTGATTTGGGCCCTGGTTTGTGACCTTGGTACTGCCGAAAAAATTCATTTTGCACCTTTTGACCTGAACATGCTATGGTCTTTATTTTCGGATGGCAGATAGCTTGTGATGTAAGGGAAGATTGTGCTGTAGGTTTGGGACCCCTAGCAGCTTGCTCTGGAACTGCATTGGCATCAAAATCTTCCAAGGAGAATAACTGAATAAAGGGTTTCCGTGATATTTAGTATGCAGGTAGCTCGATGTACTGGATGTACATGATGAAGTGCAAATTCGCCCGCTCTGTAAATACCCTAAACCTAAGTCTTACACACTATAGTTAAATTCATTTTGTCTTAACATTGGCAAACTGGTAAAGTGTGTGCATGTGGTTTATTCAACTCGAGATAGGCACAGACAACCATCAAATTGTGTACAAGTATCGCAAAAAAGTTCCACTACCGTAAACGTGCACAGCATACATGCCAACGGATTTGAAAATGTGGCGGTGTCGTTTTATGAACAACAATTTAGTCGACAAATGTATCAAACCACACTTTAAATGGTGGTTATTTCTAAAGGTCTTCCTGTTAAAGTTTTCTTAGAAAGTTTAAAGACATCAAGCGCGTTTAATGCAAGATGTGCACACTCTACGCATGATTCCAGTAAGACAAAATTCTTGTAAGACTAGTTCCTGTTCTATTATCACCATTCTTTCTGTTCTGTAAATACCCTAAACCAAAAGCTTGAATATAACAGTTAGCTACATCTTGTCATATCAGTGCAAATCTTATAAAGCTGCTGTAGTTTAGGCAACTCAAGATAACCATCAAATTTCGTGCTGAAAAGTGCCACACCACATTTCCCTCGCACACAGACACAACATATCCGTCAACAGACTTGAAATACGGCGGTGTTGTTTTGGTACGTTTGAACAATATTCTAGTCGAGAAACCACACTAAAACTCAGTATGCTAGGGGTTAAAAGTATTCCTGTTGTAGTTTCTTAGAATAAGGTTTAAAGGCAAGGCCATGTTTTCTTCAAGCTGTGTGCACTCGTTGGTTTTGCCAACTCGGAAGCCAGGCGGTACCTAGGGTCTCTGCACAGGCGAGCTCTTCGGGTGCTGGGATAATATGCCTGAAGAAACTTCCTCATTGCCCCTGCACATCACGCCCAACCCCCCCCCCCCG
The DNA here is from genome assembly GCF_035083965.1 of Branchiostoma lanceolatum. Taxonomy (NCBI): domain Eukaryota; kingdom Metazoa; phylum Chordata; class Leptocardii; order Amphioxiformes; family Branchiostomatidae; genus Branchiostoma; species Branchiostoma lanceolatum. The sequence goes on from NC_089731.1 coordinate 16,164,426, forward strand.
AATCCTCCGGGGTTTAGTTATATTCCCCTTCCAGTGGGAAGGGGGATATACTGTTTTTGCTTGCCTGTTCTTCTTCTTCTTCTTTCTTCTTCTTTCTTCTTCTTCTTCTTCTGCCAAAAACCAAGTAGATGTGCGGTGGTAGCTCTACTAATGGTATTGCAGCAAGTTATATGTACCTTATGTTACAATGTACGGATGTTATATTTGAGATGTAGGTACCTATAGGAAAGGTGAATACACCTGACAATAAATTATGCTAATGAGGACATCATTTGCATAATTTATGCAAAAACTCGTATTGCGTTTACAGTAAAAGCTGCAGATGTCATATTTAAGATGTAGATAAATTTAGGAAAGGTAAACACACCTGACCATGAATTATGCTAATGAGGACCTCATTTGCATAATTTATGCAGAAACTTGTATTTCCCTTACCGTAAAAGCTACAGATGTCATATTTGAGATGTAGGTATCTGTAGGAAAGGTGAACACACCTGGACATAAATTATGCTAATGAGGACCCCATTTGCATAATTTATGCAAAAAACTTGTATTGCGCTTACAGTAAAAGCTGCAGATGCCATATTTGAGAAGTAGATAAATTTAGGAAAGGTAAACACACCTGGCCATGAATTATGCTAATGAGGACCTCATTTGCATAATTTATGCAGAAACTTGTATTTCCCTTACCGTAAAAGCTACAGATGTCATATTTGAGATGTAGGTATATTTAGGAAAGGTGAACACACCTGGACATAAATTATGCTAATGAGGACCTCATTTGCATAATGTATGTATATCCCTTACCGTAAAGACTACGGATGGCATATTTCAGATGTAGGTACCTTTAGGAGAGGTGAACACACCTGTACATAAATTATGCTAATGCGGACCTCATTTGCATAATTTATGCATAAACTTGTTTTTCCCTTACTGTAAAGGCTACGGATGAGATGCAGGTACCTTTAGGAAAGGTCAGAAAACCTGGCCATAAATTATGCTATTAATTGCATTATGCATAATTTATGCATATCCCTAACCATAAAAGCTACGGATGTCATATTTGAGATGTAGGTACCTTTATGAAAGGCCGAACACACCTGGCCATAAATTATGCTAATGCCGACCTACTTTGCATAATTTATGCAGAAACTTCGTCATATCCTTACAGTCAATGCTAAGGATGTCATATTTGAGGTGTAGGTAATGGGAGGGGAATATTCTGCATTTTCCCGAAAATGTTGCCATTCTAGTGACTCTAGTTTTAAGTCCAAGCTTATGATTTTGCAGAGGGCTACGGGGCCTTAGACTCATGAATGGATAAGGACTGAGTGAGGAAAGCAGATCTCATTATAAAACAGAGGGGAGTTGAGTGAACTTCAAAACCTACAAGCTGAAGATGGAGCTGAAATATGGCTTACTTGACTGCACAGTACTAGTACTATTATTAGTACGTAGAATGGAATACGTCAGCAGCTGGCATTGAAATAAAATACACAAATTGAAAGGATACCTGAAATGATGCTGAGCATTAAAGACCCAAACACAAACATGTAAAGGTAGCACACACAACAGCATTTAAGGGAACTTTACTGAGCTTTAATTAAGTTTTTAAAAAAGATCTTTACAACAGATTAACGGCACATAAAACGAAGTGCAAAATCAGGTTTAAAGCTATTTTTACCTTGCTGAAAAGTTGCTTACATGAGTGCCACTAAGTACGGTTTACGGAGGCGTAATGAGGCATATATCACTCAATTTAAGTAAAGATTACGGTGCTTAAACATAGCGTAAAAGCTAGGATTTAAGCTTAGTTGACATTGCTTAAACGGTTGCTAAAATGATGCCACCAAGCACGTTTAAGTGCATACCTAAATATAGCGTAAATATAACATTTAAGCCCGTGTAAGTATTACGTAAAGTTACTTAAAGAGTGCTAAAACAGAATCTTTAAGCATGCTTTAAGAGTGCTTAAAGAGCGGTTTTCATGCAGTGCTAGGTGATATTTTATTGTAGTCATAATTCAGTAATTGTAGGATACTTGAGTGTTGTAATATTGTTGATTTACTGCCAAACATTGTCCCATGTAAGACTGTCGAGCAATAAAGTTAATCCTTTCAATAAAACCTACAGGAAGCAGCATAATCGCCCCCTGAAAGAGATTCCACCTAGACTGCAAAGTCCAAGTGCTGAGGAGGTGCGAGCTATGAGACGACAGATAACAAGAGAAGTGAGAGATAAGATACGGCAGACAAAGATGAAGAAAAACAGGGACTTACAGGTGACTTTTGGCAATGGGGAATCTCTGAACAAGCGAAAGTCAAGGAGAATAGCTGAAGAATTCGGAACAAGACAGGAGGCAGAAGAGCGTACAAAGGAAAGAAAAGAGAAAGAGGTAAAGGGAGCAATAAAACCAAAGGATAGATTGGGACATTTTGACAGCTTTGCAGACTTTGACAGGGAAGGTCTTAAAAACGAAGTAATGGATTGGGAAGAAAACAGTGAAGTCAACTGGACACAGCTCGCAGTAAAGTATAACATCAAAGGAAAAGATGGCGAACTGCCAGGAAATGCTGGACAACTGGTGAAGCTATGGCTCCAGAGTCAGGGAGTAGATACAGAGAGATTCAAGGGAAGTACTACATGTACAGGGGACAGGATCCGCCGAGCAAGGCTACGGATTGGAACTGACCCCAAAATCACTATGCCGACAACACGCACAGAGGCACAGATGAGGAAAGAGCTGAGGGTCTGTATAAGAGAGGGAGAAGTAAACATTGGTGATTTCATTGTCCCAAAGCAGTACAAGACCTACTACTTCAACAAAGCAGAAAACAAGATACAAACAAAGGTAACTGTAATTGAAGGACGGAAACAGCCCCTCTTAAAGGTACGACAACAGCTTCTGCAGAAACAAGAACGACTTCTGAGAAACAAAGTAGACTATGACACCATGAACCTGCAGGAAATAAAGAACCGTCTGGAACAACTGTGTGAAACAACAGATGGAGAAACTGAAGAGGAGACAAGGGCTCATCTGCAGAGGGTAGAGGCGACTAGACATCTCGCATACTGGGAGGACGGGGCTTGTCTAGCCAACCATGGATACATACTTTATCTTGTCTCCACTTTGTACGATCCTGCCATTTATCTGACCAGTGCCGAATACTTTGACAAACACAAAGTAAAGCTCAATGTCCAAAATGAAGTGGAGAGGCCGGAGCTTTACCTGATCGCCCGCTGTGGAGCCTCAGATGAGGAACAGCTAATGTATGCAGAGACCAGGCGAGACGACCTACCATCATTGTCAGAACCAGTACAGACGACAGATGGGCGTGAGTATGCCGATATACTCCGCTTTTTCAAGGGCGACCACCCAGCTAGGCAGTTCGAGTTTGGGGCGCAACGGTCAGGGCACTACTCATGTACCTGCCCTATCGATAAAAGAACGACATCTGACTTCTGGAAGTGCTGCCATGTTGATAATGTGCTCAGTAACATCACGGACAGACAGGCCTTTATAATGGAAGGCCCTGTTACATCACATAAAGCTACACAAACGGTCCCAGACCCATTCGCTAAAATGACTAAGGATGAGATGGCAGACGAGCTGACTTACAGGGGCACTGTCACATACACTGACGCTGAAGGTATGACAAAGAAAGACCTAAATGTCCAAATGAAGCATACTCTCCATGGAGTAAAGAGGATACCTACACTTCTGTACCAGTCCCCGAATGCAAGTGTAGAGGAGCTGAATATTCAACATCTGGAGGAACCAGGCAGTGAGGCCATGCATGATCTATGCAACCATGCAAAAAATCTGCTAGAAGAAATACCATCAAGAGTGTCCACACATGTAGCTGGCATAGTCAAAAGGGTGAACAATCTGGTACTCAATAGTAAAGATACAGTCCGAGCTGCTGACATGAGATATGCCGTACTTGTGTTGCTTCAAGAACTGAAGCAGGATAGGGAAACAAGTGGTGAGTTGGTGAAGCTCATCAACACACTTGCTGACATGCAAAGGATTTGTTATGCTGCTGCAGAAGACAGGTCCATGATAAATGTGTTCCGACTGACGAATGTGAGTTTCCTTCACTATCTCATGATCAAGGAGTGCCTACCTGGGGAACCATCCTCTATATCTAGCAGAAAACTGTGGGGCCAATATATCCATTCTTTAAGGGATCATGTGCCAATCAACTACAGGGTAGTTGCGATCAGTTCCATCATGGCAGAGAACGAGGAACGGCAGTTTAGCTTGCTGAAGCGAATCACAAAGTCATCAGCAAGTTATTCAAAACCAGGTCATATCATCACCAACATTCTAGTGCGGACGCACTTCCAAGACAAGGCACCAACATCCTCCGACAAACACCAGCAGAACAAAATCTCAAAAGCTGGAAAAGTCATCTCGTCCGAGCGAACAACAATTCCAATCAAGCTGCTAAGAAAGTACCCAAGAGAAGCACAAACCCACTGTGAAAGGATTCCGGACTTCCTGCTTCCAGGGTATGGGGTATATTGGCACATTGAGGGAGAGGAAGTTGTCTTCCATGATGGCCCCAACGATAAGCCTAATAGTGATGGCCCAAAGCTACACCACTTCCGGGCAACATCACTTAAGGATGAGCGCAAGTATCTCCAACAGAAATGGCAAGAGTGTCTTGAACAGCGAGTCAGAGTACCAGCATGTAAGCTGTGGGTGTATGAGGACCAGAAACTAATCAAGAAAGTCACCACAACATTCCTCGAAATGGATCACAACTCTGGCCCAGATGATGAGATTACATCCATGGAAGATGTGTGTGAAGTGGAGGACCACATTGAAATGGAGGAGCAAAGTGAAAGTGACTCCGAAGAAGATGAAGAAGTAATCAGGGTGGAGAGGATAGACCCAGAGCCAGACCTGGACATGTAAGTAATATTGATAATTTGATAATATGTAATGCAAGGACAACATAAAATGGCCAACTTATCTACCTTGAGAGCAGAAAGAACATGGTATTCCCAAGTCAAGAAGTCCTCTATAGAAATGGAAACATGCACTTGGTACCTGTGGAGAAAAATGTTAAGCATATATGTACATAAGTGTGTCAATACAGGGAATATACAACACATTGACATCCTCAAAACAGCAGCGCCATCTCCACAGCAGCCACCATCTATAATTTAGGTGAAATATTACTCTATTTGCACTAACCATAACTGTGGTTTGTACCTTGTAGTGAAACAGGAGACCAAGAAGCTGCCAGCCAGATTGAAGCGTCACCTAGAATTCCACTGCCGCATCCAGATCAGTCTCCTGGTACTAGGATCAGAATGGAAAGAAGGTAAATAGCAATCATTTGCAACACATGAAAAGTCCTAAAATATGTTATCACTGCACCAAGATTCTATTCTCCTGTCCTTAAGAAATGGAAAAAAAACGTCATAAAGTTTTCTCCTCTATACAGCATGTCTTGAATGAAATCTCCGAGATAAAGCTGAAGCTGTTTTCTGTCAGATGAAGTACAATTATGTAGCGATTTCTGAAATGTTCTACTTACTTTTCCCACAGCAACAGTGCACATACACCCACTAGGACTGGCAGCGTGGACCAGCAGGGCACTACTTCATCCCCAACACCTTGTCTTTCTGAGGAGAACAACAGGTATGTTTAACATTTTTTCAACATATCAGAATGGAAAGAAGGTAAATAGCAATCATTTGCAACACATGAAAAGTCCTAAAATATGTTATCACTGCACCAAGATTCTATTCTCCTGTCCTTAAGAAATGGAAAAAAAACGTCATAAAGTTTTCTCCTCTATACAGCATGTCTTGAATGAAATCTCCGAGATAAAGCTGAAGCTGTTTTCTGTCAGATGAAGTACAATTATGTAGCGATTTCTGAAATGTTCTACTTACTTTTCCCACAGCAACAGTGCACATACACCCACTAGGACTGGCAGCGTGGACCAGCAGGGCACTACTTCATCCCCAACACCTTGTCTTTCTGAGGAGAACAACAGGTATGTTTAAAATCCCACATTTTCCCAGACAGCTAGATAATGGTCTACTCATCCATAACATGAAGTTGCTGTGCTGCCTTACTAGTAGTATACTGGAAATTTAAATAATGTTCTTACTACTAGCTATTAAGATAAGCAACAATTTATTTGCTGTGCTGAAGGCCTTATTCACATCATCGATTAGAAAATACCATATTAGATTCAATGTATGGATAGTTTTAAATTGAGTATAATCATGACTATTTCATAATATTTGTTTCTCTGTGGCAGCGGATCCAGGAATTTGTACATATTCATAAGCTACATTTCCTTGACCACTTGGCAGCATTGCAAACACTTAATAGACATGAAAATGTTCAGCGACACTAAAAGTGCACAACACAATCCTTGCAACATTTAACATTTAGTAAATTACAAGAAGGAGAGGGTAAATGGCTTTAAGACATCACTGCAAAGATAGGATAGTACTATTATCAGTATTGATGGTATGAACAGAGGCTAAATAGCAATACTAAATGTGACATTTTACTTTTTGTTTCTCTCTTGTGTACATGTAGTGATGGACATCGCAGCAGTGTGACCACACCAAGCAGTGCTGGGAGAGAAAACCTGCGTGGCACCGTAACAATGACACCACCAGCAACTCCGAGTTTCAGCTCTAAGGATAAAAGCAGGTATGTTTCAATTCAACCATACATCATGTGATTAGAAAAGTTGACGAGAGATAAGCAACAGTGTTTTCCTTTCATCAATTGGACTAAGGGTTATAGGAATCATTCTTGATAAATTCTGCTTTCAATTGAAATAATGAAATAGTGCATGATACAGTTAGACATTAATAATAGTAACAGCCTTAAAAGCTAAGAGTCTTTTGTGTGTTTGGGAGTAGAGCTGTGTACCGAATTTTAGTTTCATAGTAATTTTATCTGTCAAAGTGGTCATCCCCTGAGTCAGGTCCAGTACCGATACAGCAGGGTTCATGTATTTTGGACCTGTACCTAGACAATTAGGTTTGTATAATTTAGATAAGCAGCTTTTATACTCATTTTGTACTCTGTTCTTTTATGTATGTTATTTGAATTTAGCCTTCGGGCACGAATTTGCAATAAACTTATTATTATTGATTGTACCCGGTACTGTATCGGTACAGTGTACCGGTACACAGCTCTATTTGGGAGACATGATGCTAAAACTATCATTATGCTTGTTTCAGAGATGGACTGAAATATAAAACCAAGCTGGGAACTGCACTGGCTGTGGTATTGGGGGACGTGCCCATTGTTGAGCAGGTGGACAAAAGAAAGGCAGCACTGAAAGCAGAGCCACATAACCAATTCTTCAAGAAAGAATATGACAGCTCTGTAGCTCAGGTATCGGGGCAGCTAAGTAAGCATCTTCACGAAGATAGAAAAGCCTTTGAGGTATGGGAAAGAAGTTTTGTGGGGGAGAAGGGCCGATTGCCTTCAGCTGTTGATGTAGAGCACAGTGATGTTGCCTCTGTTCAGGAAAGAAAAATCCGTTACGCAGAGCACCTTCTGAGGAGCTTTGGAGTCAACTTGCAAATGACATAGAGCTTTTGATTCTTCCCACCATGTAATTACATTAATTGGTCACTTGCCCAGTCATGATGTTACAATGAACATGGCAGCTGATTTGGAACTTTGCACTGCGGCTCCGAAAGAACGTTACTTAATATGGTTTCTGATGGTTCAATGTTAAATAACATCAGAAGGGTGTGTGTTTGTTTTTTAAATGTTTATATTCCTTGATTGATAATAATTCAGATAATAGGAAAATGTTGTATTTTGGTGTATGCCTTTTGGTTCTGGTGCTATCATTGTATTCAGCATTGGGATAGCTTGGGAGAATTTGCTTGAATATTGTTTCTCACAGAAATGATATTTTGAAATAGAAGTCTATTTTGGACTCCTGTGCCAATGCCATATTACACGATGTAGCGATTGACTGGAGCACAGATGTTGGTTTTCGCTTCATACAGGCCTAAGTGTACTTTCAGTTGGCCTATCTATGAAAATGCAACTATTATATTTTCGGCTTTGTGATTTCCTGAACACAATGAAATGTCAGGTGAGGATAAGATTGCCTGGCACAATGTGCTCAGATCCAAGCATATAACTTAAGGTGCTTTTGTTAACTTGTACCTTGGTAACATGTAAGGCCAAATAACCTGAACTTGGTATGGATATATATTAGTAATATATCCTGTATTTACAAGCAATAATGGGTCTCTAATTTTTTTTTTTTGGTGTGTTTTGATTACATCTTGGTATAGACCAGGCATAGCAATTTTTTTTATATTTTTGAACATTTGGGAATGTCAAAATAAGGAATTATCTGTTAATTGTACATATTGTGGAGTACTAAGTACATGTGTCATGTTATAAGTATTTCAGCTGGAAAGGTTGATGTACTCCAATTGATATTTCTGATAATTAACAACATTACAGAGCAGAGTAAAGACATCCCATGCCCCAAGCCGTGCATTTATCCTTATTGAATCATGATGCTGTATTCATTCGTAAAATATAAGTCATCTAGATAACTTTATTCCTTACCCCTGGATCCCAACACAATGGAATCCCCAAGTCACATTTTCCCAGAATGCCAGTCTCCAGGACTATATCACTTTAATCTGGATGATCAAACATAAGAATAGCAGTTAAAATTGAAGATTTAAAAATGGGAATTGTTTTAGGAAAGGCGAAATTGCATCAGCATCTCCTTTATCTTCAGACTGCATGGTGATCATGATAAATGCACACCTAACATAGAACAAGAGTCTGTAGGACACAATTCTCCGCAAAGTATTTATAGTGTGTACATTGTGAGTAAGGTGTTTGTTAATTTCCTTTGCTAGTGACCTGCTATTTTTAAGATAAATGCATGAAATGGATCTTGATGTAAGGTGTGAAATCACAGCCTCACTTCACTTCTGGTGATTCACTTCTATGAATTACCATCTTGGTTTATTTTGTTGTATTTGGCGATTAATTGTCTAGGGATGAGCCATCATGCTGGATAATTGTAAACGATGGCCTCAGACTTTAATGGTTTTGTCCATTGTATGTCATCTTTATCATGAAGCACTATTTCTCGATTAGAACTGCCGGTCCTATCATCTTGTGATACTTTACTAGGGGGAGAACTAATTCAATCCAAGGCCGTAATCCCACACCCTGAGCGGGCTAAGCTGTCGGGCATCACTTCCAGCGCCGAGGCGATGGTATGGGTTCCAGGCAAACCGGAAGTGACTTCGTGGCCGCCCGCGGGCACTTTTCTGAGAGACATATCTCAACAATCTCTCATCCCCTGCATAAACTTTTTACATTGTCACAGCCACCGTACTAGAAACTACAAGTTTGAAGGTCCAGAGATTGCCCATTTTCACACAGTGATCTTGAAATCAAAAATCGCTGTGCGTGAAAGGGCACCGGCCCACCCCAACCCTAGCTGCGAACGCGCAAACAAAAGTATTTCCAATACTCCCAGGAGATCATTGTCCTTCCCGGAGTAATAAAAGTTGGAAATATGACACACAGAGAATGCATGAACATATAAGTTTTTACTAGTATAAATGTGCGGCAAAAACATTTTGTAATCTGAATTTATTCAAATATGTACAAAATGTAGGCATTTGTGTGATACAGCACACTGGGCTAAACAGTAACATGTGATAGAGATATAAACCTGTTCTAAAAATTACGGTAACCACAGTTATACTGTACAGTCTAGGTGCCACATATGGTAGCCAGCCAGTGGTAACTATGGAGGATTGCACTCAGGTTAACCCTTGTCCCGCTAGAGTTCAAGAGCAAAAATATACCCCTACTGCTGAAGTGTCCAGAAAAATCTGAAAGAAATGGTACTTGTTTGATATTGCTCACTTTTAGTTACCACGCTTTACAACAACCGCGCAGGTGCAACGTACGCATCCTAGAAATATTCTCCACCCAGCAGTTGTCAGGGCTAGCATACAGAACAAGCATGTGCAACCCGACATTTGTCGGGCGTTGCAGGACTAGGGTTTTAATAATACCCCATATATAAAGTTCATCTTTAGGTAATCTTGTGTTCTTTTGTTAGCCATGCACGTAATGAGTTGTCCTTGATACAGTCATCTAACTTGTTATAATTATCTTGGTTTGAAGCAAATGAAATGTGTCTTTTAGAAGTACAGTGACAGATAAGGTCAGTAAACATTTCACAACAGCATTCACAATAAGATGGACCTTTTCTTTTGGTGTTCTCAATATTTTGGGGTCTGTGGCATATGTCATCTTGTGTACTCAGGAAAGAAGTACAAGATGTCCATTCACTATCAGTAAACTCTTTGTGTACTGGTTGATACATCCCTGACATGTCCTCAAACTTAATGAATGGTGACTTCAGTGTCCGTGAAGCAACAGCTTGATCAAGTACACATGTTGATATAGGTGTCTCCTTGTCTACAAGCAGTGAGGTACTAGTATGGAAATATGACGTGTCCAATAACTTTTTGCCAGAGTTGTATAACTTATCAAAATCTGACAGCGGGGACAAAGATGCAAGTATGCCCTTTTTATCAAAGGCAATACAGGTTGTATCTATGTCTAAGAACATGTCTATTTTTCCTCCTTTTGACTGTACGGCCCTCTGCAAAGAACGTGCCTTTTTTTCATTCATACCAACTTCATAAATGAACACTCGCTCATTGGTAAAGCAAGTGTTATTATCTATAATAATAGTCTCCACATTGATGTTCTCTCCAGTGGAAACCTCAGGGCTGGGGGTGTCGACAAACGGTGCAAGATGGGCCTGAGATGAATCATCATTGATGCTGCATCCATCTTTAATGGAGGAATCATTTATAGGATCAACATTAGTGTTCTTATCTTCAGACCGTACTACAGATAAACCTACATAGTGGGTGATGCGTTCAGTGCCCAGCCGACGTTTTTTAAACTGTCCATTAAACTGATGGTTTATCAACTTTGCAAATGTATTTGGATCAATGTCAACTGATGTGTCGCTGGTGAAGTGCTGTACAAGATCCTTGAGTTGGAGTCCAGACGTCATGTCCTTTGTGGTTGATATGTTGTCTTGAATCCTAGAAATGCAGAAATTCATTTTGATGATTTAAACCATCACATCATCATCATCATTTGGGAATGTAACATATTAGTTGAATTTATAGCAAAATTATTGGCACCCGTATTTGATTATTTGATACGTTTAACAAGTGCAACAACCTCTTTCAGGGTCCTTCAATCATGCAATGTCAATAACGATTGACCCAATTACCCACAATACACTGCTGCTGTGGATCCCATTTCCCACAAACCACTGCTGCAGTGGAGCGACTGGGTTATAATCTCCGAGCAGATATTTTGCTGGCTGCAAGACAGCATTAAATCGGCCAGGCAGTACAAAATTGGCCAGGCAGTATCCATTTGCTAGCCGAAATCTAGCTAGCGTCAAAAATGTACCAGTACAAAAAAGAAAGCCCGATAAAACGCATAAAAACACGCCAATAATAAGCGAAAGCCTACGTATACACATCTGCTTGGAGAGCAAGTGAAGCCTGGACTGACGTCTCGACACGCAGAGCAAAAAATTAGAAACTGTGTTAATATGCGCAATTACTATGGTAAATAAGGTACACAGTCAATATCAATTTCCTGGTTTTCAAGTTAACTAGTAATCATGAAACAAATTATGTATGCATGCGTGCTCGGCCGCGGCCCGAGACAACAGGAATACAAAAAAAATCTCACCTTCTGGGCAGCTGAATCCCATTCTCACGGTGGCCCGAGGTCAGCAGTGAGCTGAAAATATGGCTGCACTGCTCTGTTGGAGCTCATTGAGGTCTGTAGTCGCTGCACGATCGCATCCAACGTGCAGCCTGCATGCCTGGATTCCGCCATAATTTCTCTCTGTAAACTTTTGCACTCGGCACTGGGCGCGAGGCATGCCACATTCTCGGAGGAGATACTTCTTTAATAACCATGTGATTCAAACGTTTAGAATGTAAAACAATCCAAAACATAGCCTCTAAAACGATTTTGTACTCATATGTACACCTAAGATAAAGTAAAATCTACGTTTGGTGTGATATATGATTGGGTACTGTAATTACCACGCCCCCCCCCCCCGAACTGCTCCGTAGTGGAACAGTCCGAACCGTGTTCGAGTTCGGCCGCGCCGCTGGCCAGGCACGCGGCAGAACTCGAACACGAATTTTCGAGCCTGGGCCGCCTTAACCCAACTGAGATCATCAAACGCTTGTTGGAATCGGACACCTACTACAGAAACTCATATTTTCGCAACTGATGACTTATTGTGAATTTGTGCAACTAGTTTACCTTTTCATGTTTGTATGTCCTTTGGTGTTTATGTTAAGCTTCTCTTTTAAAATTTATTATTACCTTCGTCGACGAAATGGTTTCGTCGACAAGGTTATTCGATGGTGCTTGTCTGTGTGTCTGTTAGTGAACAGAATAAGTCGAGAACGCCTGGATGGTTTGTTGTCGTAGTTGGTGTGTCGGTGTGTATGTGGGAAATCTCAAGATGATTAGATTTTGGGCGAAGTGTTTTGCATAATTAACGAGAAAAGTGTAAAAATGTGTTACATTGTATGCTGAAGTATGTGTACGTGTGGGCTCTGTTTTTCCAAGGCGTCATGCATAGGGCAAGGAGGTCCTGAGGGGTCATGTTGAGGGCAGGAAACGTCAGTTACACAAATTGGCTGTGAGCCAGCTGTAGGCATAATGGTAAGGTAGACTCCAAGCAGACCTATGGGTTGGCTATAGCAGGGGCAGGTTTTGCTTCAGACTGTGAAAGGGAATTACTCAAGAAGGGCTTGGTGGGTGGTCATAAATTTCTGTAAGTACATAGCTTGAGTGCTGATGTACATGATTAGATATTTATTATGCAAATCAGTATCTAATTTGCATAATTAATGAGGAAAGTTTATACATCCATCAATTTCCATGATAGGACTCTTAAACATGTGACATATGTAACTGAGGAAGAGAGAAATATTAATAGATATCAGCTTTGCAAATGAGAACCTCATTGACATAATTAATGAGAAAAACTAGAACTCGAGATGGTCTTGATGGATGGTCATGATTTTTGGTATGTAGATAGCTTACGTGATGCTTTGTATGATTGGATGATAATTATGCAAATCAAATTCTAACTCGCATAATTAATGAGGCAATTTTAAAAATCTGCTGTGTTCCATGATATGACTATTCAAATATGTGACATTTGTAACTAAGGAAGAGAGGAATGTTGATAGATAGGAAATATGCAAATGTGGGCCTAATTAGCATAATTAATGAGAAACTACTATAATTCCATACTAGTAAATGACGGCAATTTCATAATTGTGGCATTAGGAAGTTGTGTGAATGTGAACACCATTGAATCAAATTATGCTAATAAGGAGGGAGCTTATTTGCATAATTGATGATAAATGTTAGCATAACCTTCTTTGTTAAGCTCATAGTCATAACAAGGAGGTTTGGACAACTTATGTTATTTGGGTGAAGAGGGTCAACTGGTATGATTGATGATTGATGAAAAACACTCCTAATACGTCAGTCATAAAGGTCAAAATCATTTGACGAAGGTATGAGGTCGTAGAACTCTTGTTTGTCTATGGGCTTGTTTTCATATACCCGAAATAAAGAATAAATGAATGAGAATTGTCATCTTCATTCCATCGCAGATCATCTGATGGACAGTTACTTGTCATACATAGTCCCTGTGCTACTTAGTTGGTTAATCTTAATTGAAACCGATTTGAAAAAAAAAAAAAGTATTGACCATTTACTTGTAGGCAAAGCCAAACACACAGTAAAGTACATCAAATGGATTAGTAGCGATGATGACAGCGGTAGAGTTGGAGATGGAGAGACATTCCGGGAGTCTCTCGAGGAGAATAAGAACATAAAACGAAAAAGAAGGCAGTACACCCACGTCTAAGAAACAGAAGAGCAAGCGGTAATGAAAATATAGTCATCATCAAAACTTCTTTTTCTTGACCAAAGTAGTGATGTTTATTTCATCCATTTACAATCCTCCTACTTTTAAGTCATCCTCAATATGTGCTATTTTTTACCTGTTGGATAAATGGACCTAAGAACTGAAACCTTAGCTTGGTTTCTTACATGTTGAACAGTTGAAGGTGTCAATTTTGCTTTGCAAGTCCCTAGCAAGAGGACCACATTGACTACAGTGCACGACAGTGGTATTGGTGTCCCCATGCCTGAAGCTTCCTCATCTGATACCATACAAGAAGCTGAATGGAAGTAGAGGGAACTGCACAATATACTAGTCAACAAGGAAGGAGCATGGTTTAATTAAGTACCTACCTGGCAGCAATGTGCCATCCACACTGCATGCCAACAAGAAGTTTGTGAGTCAGGCTTGGAATAATATTCGCCTCTATCTTATTCCCTACCGGAGATTACCTTGGTGAGTGCTACATTACTTCAAAGAAAAGCCAAATCAAACAAGATTTTGTAGAACTCATACCACCATGAAGTACTTAGCCTTAGCAGTTATATCCTGTCTCATTGATGAGACTGATTAGGCTGTAAGAACCCCATTGGAAGAACGGATATGTATACATGGGTACATGTATTGTCGCACAGGCTGACAGGGCTATCCAAGTAAAATAAAGGTTCCACTACTATTACTCCTCTCTGTTCTCCAGATGAGAGTGTCAGTATCTTTCTCGCTTCCTTAAGGGAGATGTTTCCAATTGCAACATTTCCCATAAAGATGCGTATCTTGGAGAAGCATGCTGTACCCTAGATGAGAAGGTGGATGTTTGGGTTAGGACTACACGATGAACAGGGCATTGAGCAGACATATACCGTGTTTAACAACATCAAACGCTGAACGGCCAGCATCAGGGACCATGTTTAAGTTTCGAGGCACATCTGTTGCAAGTTAGCCTCGATAAGTCTGGAGGATGCCAAAAGCAACCAAGAGGAAATTGTAGATAGACTAACAAAGAGGAGTCTCTATTTTGTTCGAACTGTGTTCACAAGCTCAGTGACTCAGTGTTGCCTGGGAAATGGAAGCTAGGAGTTAAAAAGAGCTTGTTAACTTGCAATTGTATGGCACAGATGTGATCCTTTGTTGCAATGATCAATCACAGTAACCAATAAAAAATCTGAATTAATTTGCCAATATGGCGTCCGGGAGAGGACGTATGCTGAAGGCCTCCCGCAAGACGTTTCCTGTGTATAGTTTTGGACGGGTATTCTTTGAATGTTATGTCGCTACTCTTCAAAAATTAGAAACAAGCTCATAAAAGACCAAGAAATGGATCACTGTGCTTAACAGAGCTGCGGCCGGCGTCTCCCGCAGAGGCGGTGAAGCGACGCGACGACACTATGTTCCCGAATATTGTTGTTCTGCTGAAATTTGCGTGCACACTCTCAGTAACATCGTGCGAGTGTGAGAGGAGTTTCAGCGACCTACGAAGGCAGAACAACTGCATGCGTGCTTCTATGGGAAAGAGTCGGATGTGTAATCTGGCACTTCTCCATGTCATTGATCTAGACAAAGTAGTCGATTGCTCCACTCCACCCCCGCAGACTAGAACTGGGCAACCTGTTAAAAGACCGCTAAGACAATAGAATAAATGGTTTTGAATGAGACTTTTAGGTTAAGCATAGTAATTAAGTTAAGACTGTTAATGATCTTCGTTATTATAAGCTGAACATAATAATGGCCATCATAAATTATTTACTGATTCATTCATTCATTCAGGAGAAAGAGGACGAAACAGGGGAAGACGGGGACGTGGGCGCCAGTCAGGAGTGAGGCTAGGACAGCGCCGAGGTATCTACAAGATTTAAATAAGCGGCCGAGTCACCAATTTCTATCTACGTTAATGTATCCACGTTAATGAAGTAATTGTTGACTTTAATATATTTTGTATGATTTACTTTTAATCTTTTGAATAATTACATTACATTATTCTTAATTATACTTAATTACTTTATTCTTTTGTCAGCGATTTTTGTAACATTTCACATTGATAGCCTTTTGAACATTTCGGTTGCCTTACAAATAAAAGGACTCTTCAGTTGAAGTTGGTGTGTTTCGCCTAATGGCGGTTGTACCGGCCATATAGATACAGATCGGTTCTGACCTTTAACTTTAAAGCAATGTCCACAAGATCCCGGGGTGCCACCGAAACTGAGGATAGGAGAGCCTGTCAGGGCAAGTGTCTTTGTTTTCTGTTAACTAAGAAGCTTACAGAAACTAAGAGTATGTTGTTATTAGTTTAAATTCATATTTTTTGGAGACTTCAATTTGTGGTAGAACTTCTCAGGTCAATTACGGCATGTGACACTGTATGTCAAGGTATGGAAAAACATGAATACGCTTGTAACTTTCGACATCATGGTCGGATTGAGATGAAATTCCACAGAATGCTGGTACTATAGATACAGTTAATAGTTTTTATCATGTAATAATGAATACAACTATTTTTAATGCATAGGAATGGACTATGCAGAGGACCCCACACGAAAGGCTGTCCATTTCCTGTGTTTGGCCTTCAATCCAGACCAGTGGCCGGACAGCATGGAGGAGTTGCTGTGCTATGGAGAATAATACATCGACTTCCTGTTGGAGTATTTCCAGACCGTCTTGAACAAGTAAATGTCATGGCTGCCAAGAGAAATCTATTAAAGGTAGCAAATGCCCTGTGAATCGATGATATCAAACATGAAAACATTCATATATTTACTTAATAATGTCAATTCTTTTATTCAGGAATGGCTTTAATGTTGAGTGGCGATCCATGAAGATGACGGTTCGCCCGTCTTTCAACATGGACAAGTCATACAACGACCTGTACGAGGCACTGTACTGTAAAGGGAGCCTGGCTAAGTTTTGGTAACTGTATTGTTGACATTCACCACTCACTACCCTCGCTGCTGGAGTTGTTAAGGGGAGAGGCGGAACAAGATCCGCGAGCGGTAGGTCTATACAACGAGGTTAGGAGCTTCAAGGTCATGTACACCCTGCACATATTAGGATGTACTTGCTAAACTGTACATGATCATCAATGTGTTCCACATTCGTGTCCGTTTAGCTGGAGCGCCAGTGACCTTTGTCGCTGACACCTGCAGCATCAAGCTCGTGACTGTACTCGGACACGCCCATGGGGTAGATGCTATTGCCTATGCCTGTCATGTGTCAAACCACGTGAATGGAAGATGCCTGCCATGAGACAGTTGTAACGGTCCAGCCCAAAGAAGATAGCGTGGTAGTTCTCGAAAGAAATAAAGATTTCCATAGTGTTTACTGTCCACGTGACACACGCTTGCTGACATTGAGGTCCTATAAGTATAAGGTGCAAGGCATGTAATCAACTGGGACACAAGGCCAACGTGTGCCACTTAGGATCTACTGAAGAAGAGTCCGTCGAACTACACGTACAAAAGACCCCATGTATTAGTTAGTATTATTGTCACATCCGGCAGGGAACCTGCCGAGGCGACAGTCAAGTCGACCACTAGTACTGCAGCAGCGAAAAAGAGGAAAAGCACCAATATGTTTTTCAGACAAACCCGACATGTCCTATTTGTAGGGCACCAATTACTTGTTAGTTCCTCAAGGTGGCGTTCCGTATTATGTATATCTAAACTTTACAGACAACTATGTATATAGTTCTTTATGTTTTTTCATATATAACAAACAACAGTTATAGATCTATCTACGCATGGATACTTAAGGTACCGTTCAAAATCATGTATGTTGACATTTTGTATTTATGTGGTCGTTTATGTTTTTCGTTGCTGTGTTAAAATGTATATATCAAGTATCAGTCTTAAATATATTTTAGCATTTTTCACTTTCAAGCTAGTATTTTCAAAGGTGGCCTGACCAGACAACATACTATAATATTGGACCATGTAACACCGTATTTTGTCAACAAATAACAACACAGGTTATGACAGGAGTTTGTCTACTGTCTGGAGTTTGAAATACAAAAATTGTTTAATTGAGTTTGTCAGATATATCCATAAATTGTGAAAATGCCCAATAGATTATCATAAATAGAAAATTGCACACAGTCGCCTTTGTGATTGAAAGATACTGTAGTAATAGAAAAGGGAATTATATATTATCAAGCAAAAGAAATATTAAAGATAAGTATCTAATCCAAAACAACATGTTCCTCAGTAAAAGAAATTCTGGGTCAGGAAAGTCTGACACTGTTCTCAAAACACCAGTCTGTCATGACTGCAGACGAATAGTGGGATTTCACAACAACAGAATACCACCCATGAACAGATTTTGATCTCAGACTTGTGCTCGGATATGTGGTTTTCTGTTGGAAAAGTTAACGTTTCCCCGGCAACGTGGCATTATTTCGAGGTATTTATATACTTTTAAGTAAGCTTAAACATCTATAGATACTTTTCCTGTCACCTCAAAGTTCAGTCAAAACCTGCACAAAAGATTCCAGTCTGTAATGAGAATAAATTATGCAGACACCTATAACCTCTTAGTGATTGGATGAAACACAGAATTCAAATTACATAATTTGTTCCATGCTGTCAGAAGTGTTACAGAAGTCACTTGCAGTCTTCTACTGTTTTTAATGTAAATAAAGTGACAGTGTATACTGATTGTAGATCAAATTTTAACTCAATATTGACTTCTTTTCTGACTGGTGTTTCCTATATATCAAATAATGGAAACCCACATTTACAATGAGCTATTTAAAAGGCTAGACAGCAGACGAAGGGGGATTGACATGAGGTTTTCCTTCTTCTTTTACCCCTAACGACAAGAAAAAAGTTTGGAATTACCGTAACCTTACAAGTTTCAAACGTCAAAGACCCTCTGTCAGGTTTCGAATCTCTTCGCCTTGTGACTTCAAATGGATCTATTCAGGTAAGGCCTGCTTCAGGCAATATCACCTTCATATATCTCCCTATAAAGATATCTACTATAGGAATAGAAAGTTTTGTGCCAGATGGTTGGTCTGAGTCTTGACCCTAAAGGTTTTGTTGTCTGTCTGTGTTTCTGTCTGACTGATTTTACATGATTGTACAGTATGCAGAAGTGGAAATAGGTTTCTCCTACAATTACTTGTAATATTGATCCCCTTAGTTTTCTTACATTTTCTTGTAATGATCCCCTTTAGTTTTGAGAGCCTATAAAAACTCCGGCCATGATTTTTGGTGAGCTCTCTGCACATCACAATGACGTCATATTTTTGTATCATCGACATTGCTTACATTGTGATGGTCTTGTAAAACTAATGATGTATTGACATGACTAAATTTTTTCAGAATCTGATGTGTGTGCCCCCGGAAGCATGAAGAAGTCCAAGTTCTAGCCGACCACTAGTACTGCAGCGAATAAGAACAAAAGTACCAATAGGCACGGCCTGGTAGGATTGTTACAAGAAAGAAAACTACACCCCTTCCATTATAATCATTTCCCGTCCCTTCTAGAATTTTGATTTTTGTTGTAAGATACTTTGCATTAATTGCCCGCATGTATTTTTTGGGGTAAAGTTATGCACTTCAGGTACTTGTACAATGGAAGTATTTTTAGTGTAATGTATTTAAGTGTTAAGTACCTCAGTATTCTTGTGTAAGCTATTCTAGTGGTGTTCTAGGGTAATGAAACTATGGAAGGTGATGGTTGAGGGGATCCTGTTGAGGTTACATGCGACCTAGGCCCTGAAAAGCTGAAGGTCATCCTCCAACATCAGGATGACATAGCTGTCAAATGTGAGTAGCCACTTTAACTACATGACATTATTACAGGAGACAATAGGTGTCTCTAGTACTGTGCTAGATAGTTTTCCAACAGTTTTAGATCTAACTATCAAAGAGTATGTGCTTAATCCTAAAACCAAAGTTTGAAGATGAAAATGACCATGATAGGATCCACCAGTGCTGATATTGTCCTAGAGGGCACATCAGCTGAGGTCCCAGAGGGCGCATCAGCTGAGATCCTAGAGGGCGCATCAGCTGAGGTCCTAGAGGGCACATCAGCTGAGGTCCCAGAGGGCGCATCAGCTGAGATCCTAGAGGGCGCATCAGCTGAGGTCCTAGAGGGCACATCAGCTGAGGTCCTAGAGGGCGCATCAGCGGAGGTCCTAGAGGGCACATCAGCGGAGGTCCTAGAGGGCGCATCAGCTGAGGTCCTAGAGGGCGCATCAGCTGAGGTACTAGAGGGCACATCAGCTGAGATCCTAGAGGGCGCATCAGCGGAGGTCCTAGAGGGCGCATCAACTGAGGTCCAAGGTGGTGTAACGGATTTTATATTTTACAGCAGGGGTTTTTCTAGAAAATAATGACAAGAGGGAGCACACTGTGTCGAGGGAGCGAAGCGACCGAGGGGGGGATGGTGTGGAAGGGGGGTGCCCCCCCTTCCACGGTGTGAAGCCTTTGAAAAATTGCAGCTTAAATGGGACATTCTGAGGCTATCTGAGAGAGAAATTTTAGCTCATGAAACTTCAGAAATCGTAGAGTTAGTTCAAGGTTAGTTGTTCAAAATAGAAGAAAAAATAATAATTCCAGATTAAAATTGTGAAAAAACATTTTTCCACTGCAAAATCAATTTTTTTGAAAGGAAACCAATAAATATAAAATTAGATTTTTGTTAAGTTTGAGTCCAACACAAATCACATTAAATTTTAGACCATGAAAAAAAAATTAAAAAAAAAGAAATACTTTAACTTCTCCCTGGTGGCCTTTTTTGCTCATACTGCTTTTCCATTGAAGTTTTGGCATTGTGGCAAGCATACTAGTATGTCTGTCCCTTCATGATCTGAACAAGCACCTGGCATGCCTGGTCTTCATTAGCGGCAGGTCCGCGACGCTGATATGTACAGCGGGGTCCTTTTCAGCTTTTGGGACACCCGAATCCCTCAGCTGAAACATTAGAGTATTATATATATAAACATTGCCACGATCTAGCCATCTTTATCCAATTTGTGGCAGAAAAAAAGTCATCTCATTTCTGCAATGGATAGACTCCTTTGCCTTTTTCCGTTTTATGCTGTGGGATGATATCTTTAGATGCTCAAATGTCAACAAAAACAGCTCGTATTAATCTCTCTAAACTGTCCGTGCAAGTTCCCGGCGGCTGTGGGTGAAAGGTCACGAAGTCTCGGGAAGTCTCGCTATCTAGGTCAGCTGACCTTGCATGTAAGCCATATCAAGTCTCGCGAGAGTAGCTGACAGCAAAACAAGATGGCGCCTCGGTTGGAAAAATGTTATTTCGATCGTGTTTTGCACCGTCTAAACGGTGCATCTACCGCAATAGGAATATTTTGGACTAATTATAACATGTTTTATGATCTGATACATTGTTTTGTGGTGGTGCTGGGATATTTTTAAGGAGGAAAGATCGTTTTCGGGAAAGATTGCATGTTGTACGGCAGCATGTTGTTGGAGAGTAAGAACATCGCCCAAGTGCGACCAGGGTTCAATCGGCATTTTGACAAGAGGGCGCAGGCCGGGAACAAGAGGGCGCGCCGCCCCTGTTTCCCGGTTTAGAAGAAACTCTGTACAGCGTAGTGTTATTCCTACTACGGCCCGAGGTCACGGGTTGGGGAGCACGTGACACGGGCGCGTCCTGACGTCAGCCTGACCACGCCCCGCCGCGCTCGCGAAGCCCCGCCTCCCGAAAATGTGATAGAAGTAGCTGAACAACGCCTCGAAATGAGTAATCATGTAGTCAGACATAAAGTAAGGACTGGAGAGAACATCAGTGTCCCGTTTTAACACCGGCTTAGGTTAGTATCACCACGATCAACTCAACTTCTGTACAGGTATTTGTATCTTCTTAGTTACTTCCTACATTCTGTTACTTAGTTCCTTGCATTTATTGTATGATCGACAGCAGTATGATCGACAGCATTGTATGATCGACAGCAGTATCTTGTATAATAAAGTATCACATCAAACTGTAAAACGAACCCGAGTCTCGGCAATATTTGGTGAGAGCTTCGTGTGGTGAGAGCACATAGTATAGTTATATACACGTCTTAGTGTGGTGAGAGCACATCGTAACGTAAGAGTAATAGACCAGATCCTACCCAAAAGACCATCTTGTTACACTGTTAGTATGTGGTTTACACTCACTGTTAGTATGTTGATCTATAATAGACGTACTAAATACAATTGTGTTGGGAATGTAAAGCATTGTGAATTTCATATACCATTCCCAAGTTATAGTTTTTTTTGTAAGTTGTTAACTGTTTTTGCAGGGTACGTGACGAGGCAGAATACTGTATATTCCTTTCACAACAGTTCTACATGTAATGGCACCGGGTGACCGTGTACGGATTTCCAGCTGTTCAAACCGACCCAACGGTCAGTTGAAGCAAACACGTGCACTCGCCGATCAGCATTGGTTCTTCCTAACGAGTTCAGCTCGTTAAAAAAAAAAAAATGTAGTAAAAACTGACCGATGCAATAACTGTAAGGAAAAACATACCATAGTACATATTTTTGTGTATTGTAAAGAGGTTAAAATGTTCTGGAAGCAATTCTGTCTTTGGTGGAGGAACTATGAAAAGAAAGATATAGAGCTAGACGAGAATTTGATTGTATATGGTGTATGCTACCGTCGTACGGTCAATGCCACACTTTTATATTATATTCTCTTGGCAAAATACTGTATATACCTATGTTATGTAAAAAACATGAAACCAAATTTTGCACTTTTTAAGAACAGGGTAAACAATAGTACAGAAATAGCCCCGTAAGGCGATACTGCCTGATCGCAATTACTCTTATGTATTATAATGTTATGTGATTGTTATGTGAATGTAATGTTATGCAAATGTTAATAAAGGTTGAAAAAAAAATCTTACAAAAAATCATGTACCTCAAAAGTGTTTTTGTAATAAGACAATAAAAAGACATTTCTTCTAAAAAAAAAACTTGGGGGTTTGTTTGATATTGTCGGGGAACTCTAATAGTACAAAAACGAAGCTGACAGAGTTGAAGAAAGGCAAGAGAAATAATATTCGACAGCTTCAGTACTAGATGAAGAGAAGCAGAGCACCAGAAGAAGAGGTGAAAGCCATGAAAAATGAGAAAGCCAGTGAGTCGCAACTCTTGAATTAGAGGTTGAAGACCTTGTCCAACAAGTTTTCAATCAATCTTCGAGAAGGACCCCACAAGAACAGTTCTTTCATAGATGATCTAAGACGCTGCGTCATGGATCTTCTGCAATTTGAAGTCATTGCGCACAACCTTTCAAATGTAGGGCATTGCGTGCTGAAAATCCTTAGCGGCTTTGATGTTGACAAGACTGATTATCCTGGGGAAACATTTTGCTAGGAGATGAGGCAAACCTTGTTGCCTCCATCCATGTCGGAGACAAGTTGAGTGAAGTGAGCACTGCTGCCCTTAAGAGTGATGGAACCAGTCAAGACGGACAGAAGGTTGTGGGCATGCAGGTAAACATATGGGGCCAAACCTCCACAGTAGGCCTACAGCAAGTCTCGAGTGGTGTGGCTGAAGATCAGCTCGATGCATTCAAATTCATCAAGATGGCCGAGCTGACTTCATCCCCATAAAACACCGAAGAGAAATACAACCTGCTGGTATCAACATTTAAGAATACTATGGGCGATGGCACCGCAAGCCAAAAGTGGTTCAATAATCTGCTGGAAGACTATGGGAAGGAAATACTTGCTAAAGTGAAAGAAAACTGGGACACCCTCTCCACTCTACAACAAGTCAGCATGCGTATCAAAGATGAATCACATGTACTGCAATCTGCATGGATTGATTGGCTTTGCTACATATGCAGATGCAGGCCTTATTGAACTAGAGAAGGTGTGGCGGGAGAAGGAAGGACCTCTGGGTGCTGAAGGAGTGCAGGATTTCCAAGACACAAGTGGGAATTACACTTGGAAACACAGCGACTCAGCGTTGTATCAAGACCACTTCTGACGCCTTCGCGCCCGGTGGTAACCAATAAGCCGGCCGCATTCAGGCATTTTCTGCATATCATACACTCGACTGAAGATGCCGTACAGAAAAAAAAGAACACTCAAACTAAAAGCATTCCGGGCTAACCGGTTCAACATTGTCTTTGAAGCCGCAGCAGCTTCCACAAGGATGACATTCAGAAAATGTTTTCAGAGGGATTTGTCAAGGCTGACAACAGGCTACTAAAGGCTGTGCTGGCAGACAGCTCCTGCCAGCCGCTACTAGCAGCATGCAGGGCATTATCAATGTACAGATAACCAAGCCATACTAGGCGCTGATTGATATGAAGCATGTACATATTCTTGACCTATCGCCACAGCTCCAGACAGCATTGACAAAGTTCAAGGAATGGAAGAATGATGCTGGCCATCTGCTACAACCTAATATGCCCCCACTCTTTTGTAGTCTATTTGTTAGGTAAAACATGTATGGTATTTACATATCATATATAATTCTTAGTTCTCATCACAACAGTCAGCCATTGACATCGATGTTCTGGAGAGCGAGCCCCAGCTGGGTGGAGCGCTACTTCGGACATAAACAGAACCAGTCACTGCAGATGACGTAAAACGGGCACTAGATGTCAAATGGGCAGAAGATAGGTCAAACCGAAAGGAGAGACAGAAAAACAACTTCCAGAAGCTGACAAAGTGGATGGATTGTAAGTCACGTTTTTATTCCATTCAAATACAGTAAGCTTTTTTTTAAGTGTTAACAGTCAAGGCACTGTTGCAAATAAATGCTAACATAAGCTATAAACTTGAGCACGGCACCACTGAGTATGTTATATTGCTTTTCGAAATGAAAGCAATCAAAGCTTTCTACATATGGCATCAGTCATATAGATGTTTTTCAGTCATAGTTGGATATTTTTAATAGGTGTACATGTTTGTAAACTTACATTTTACACTAATTTTCATGATGTGAATCATGGAGAGAGAACGTCATTTTTATTCTTGGCCAAGCGTCACGCTAGATGCTGTTGACGTGTCTAATACCTTGCAGGATTCGTAGCTACAGTCATTTCACAAGAACTTAGTATAATTTAAGTTAGACTTACAGTAATGTACTTTTTGTTTTAACCGTTCATGTGAAGGCCGTGTCTCCCTTGGTGACTTGTTAACGTTTGTCACAGCCATGGGTGCTGAACCACAAACTGGCGGGCAGAGGAAGCCACTTCTACAATCCAAAGAGTGTCTTGCAGGTCAGCTTCGTCCGACTCGGATTCAGAGGTAGAAGATACCAAGGGTTTCAAAGCATCCACACCTAATCCCAAGAGCCAAGCCACTGAAAGACACCAGGTCAAAAGATACAGTGTCTCTTCCCTTAAACAAAACGTTTGTTGACTCAAAGGAGGCTCTAATAAAAAATCAAATTAATAATAATTTTGGTCAGGTTATATGATGACATGTTGGTATGTAACTAACTGAATACAGCACTACCTCTGATATACAACTTATCATGTGTTACAGTTAACCTGGATGCAACTGAGCAGGCTGTGTAAAAAACGACTCGGAACTGCTGCTAAACGTGGAAGTGAAATCATGTCCAATAGTGTTCCAAAAAAGGTACCATACACTCCCCAAAAAACATATTTACCTTCATCATCAACATGGAAAAAAAATGTTAAGAAACTGGATGTGGATCATGTGTTAAGGTCGTTGATAGAGTGCTACCATGTGAAGTGAAATGGAAGACTACATGTATAAGACTTATCACCTTGTACCTATCAGTACTGTAGCAGCCAAAAGCGAACAACACTCCAAGCACCTAATAGAGATGCAGCTAAGCTCATGATGGTCTGACTATCAGGTCATTCAATCAGGTTTCATTTATGCATCTGTGACCTTTGACGAGATCTCTTATAACAGTAATACAATTCACTTATAGATGTTATCATTTTAATTTGTTTTAGGAAGCGGTTCAAGAGGATTCTAGTGTAATGCAATGTGCTGTATTGTAGTGTAAAACTTTGAACTTCAACGTTCTGTTGTGATTCTGTTGCCCCTTCAGATCAAATATAAGTTCAAGTAATGCATGGCGATTACCAACCCACCCATACCCTCTTCATATTACATCTTTTTGACAAAAGGCTACATCGTTACTCTTCATTGTAAAGCCACACTTTACTGAACTTTCAGTTCCTCCCATTTAGTACCAAAATTACATTGACCATGGAACAAGTGGAACAATCAGTTAGAATGACTATTAGAAATAATGATTAATGTATATACAGTTTGTGTACAATTTTACTTTACAAATAATATATGTATATTTACACGATACAGATGGTGACGAAGGAGATAGATGAAAAGATTAAATAGCCCACCGACAAACAATACTTCCCAATCTTCAATAAAAAAAAGAATCAGGCCGTCCCACTGACAACCCAATCCTCCACTGTTGCGTCTGGCGCAACGGTTGAGGACTCAACTGACGTAGCAGGGTTGGACCCATCTGGCGCAACGGTTGAGGAGACAACTGACGTAGCGGGGTTGGACTCATCTGGCGCAACGGTTGAAGATTCAACTGACGTAGCAGGGTTGGACTCATCAGGCGCAACGGTGCAGTTAACAGTAAATATTTTCTAGTATTGAGGTTCTATCCCACAGATTAACACATTTTTTTTTTCTATTTTACTACCGTGTATGGGAAGAGATTATTGGTGGTCTATCCAAAATACGAGCCTAACGGGAAAGTTTTTAAGTAAGTCATGCTGTTCATCTTATAAGCAAAGTCCCATTTACAGTAAAAAATCATTGAAAAGTTATAAAAGGAATATTGAAATGCGACCTTTTCTCACCTCTGTTGGGACAAAGTAAACCGAACTTTTTTTATTATTATAGAGGCCAGAACACAGACACAGAAAGACTACCAAGAGCTCTGGAATGCCACGGCCACAGCCAAATCATCAGAGGGGTTGTCTAAACTGCAAATGATGCGCAAAGTGAAGGCAGGAAAGGAGGCCAAGGTGGAGAAGGTGCTTCAAAGGGTAGCAAGCGGGAAAGACATCGATAATGCGGCAGACACCATCAGAAAGAACCACACAAAAGATGGTATCAAAATTGCATTTGTGGAAACCTATCTGACCAAAATGTTTCGGCTAAAAATTAAAAAAAAAAGATTAAGTCATCTTGTACCATGTTCTTCATGACAGTTGTTGTTCTTTCTGGTGGTATCTGCCACATGTCCATGGCACTTATGAAGCATTGTGAAAAAAAAATCCTACAGCCATTGCCTCTCTGACAGTCTTATCACGGTGAAATTAGATGGTGTAGATGACTTTGCCTTTGTGATTTGAATTATTTTTGGATTGAATTATTCTGATTTGTTTGATTAGTACTCCAATGTTTGATGGCGTACCGACAATGCACGCCGCTTCTTCCATCAACGACTCTAGAGACGCTAGCACCACCTTCAAGAGACTTCGTAGCGAGTTATTCTGTCGTACATGAGCCGAAGGGAGAGTTGTGTCCCACATCTTGTAGCCTGGCCATCCGCCGTAATAACTGCAGGCGTGTTTGGTGAATATTTTACAGACTGTTGCCGTCTCTGCGGTAAACATCTTAGTGTTGAAAAATTGAAAGTATCTATTAAGAGACAACAAGACGCACAAAACGTAAAAATATTCGTTCTCCGTTTAAGAAAGTCGTTGCGTGAACCGTCAAATTTGTTGTCCCTCGTGGTCACAGGGCGGTACTTGTCACAATGAAATTCAGGAGAATTTCATTCTTACAGATTGGGAGGAAGAGTGTAACGTTCCAATAGTTAATTATTTCCCTGTTGGCTCCTATGTTTCGACTCTAACAATAGTAACACCTGTTTCAGAGGGAAAATATCAAGAGGCCATTGCTCACATTGACTTTCATTTTGCTTCTCACAGTCAAGACTACTTGCAGACTACTAGTTCAACAGCTGACTTGGGTTATCTTACATTCTTTGATTTCTGCTCTGGGAAGGACTCCACCAGACAAAAAATATGGTCAGGCGTCAATGTTGCTATCAACACTAACTGAAAGAAAAAGTGTATCTGCATAATAAGTAAGCAGTTCGTTTGTCTTCTTTGTTTCTTTTTATTTTTGTACCTCATTGGATTTCATCTCTGAATATTCTTTACGTTCTTTGATTTCCATGCTTAGATCAGAATTGCAATCTCTTGTGTTCCTCCTGTATGTGCCATAGCTTCCTGTACACTTTGTTCAAGAAGATGGCATAGACAGCGTGGTCAACCATCTGCTTATGCTATGCATATGACAACATGTTGCAATGTGGCGTGAAATATGTACTTCTAATACAGGCCTATAGATGATGGTGATGAATGTTGTCTGAAGCACGACTGAAGGTTGTCAAGGAGAACAGAAAGTAAATCCCAAAACCTTTCGAAAAATGTGGACTTCTGTATATGAAATGATTGATGACCTTCATATAAAGAACCCGAGCTGTATAACAGACATTGGACCACAGACGAGTGTTGTGCTCCATGTAACACTAGGTGACCAGCATGAAGCTTAAGAAGACACAAAAATCTCAAACATTTAAAGAAAACATCAGAACACAGTGTAAAAATGACATGCACATGCCCTTGAAAACTTGGTGGTGACGAGCATTGATAATATCCATTATGTTTATGTTGTTATGTTTATATTTTGTCACTACGACTACTTAGAAGGGCAACTTTTCAGTATATATTATCCTCAGTTCGTTTGAGTTATTATCATATATTCAAGTTTTGTTACTTTAATTCGAATTGCTTAATGAAAATATGCAGATAATGTTGATTATTTCAGTTTGACCTCTGGCCTCTCCCGATTATCTTTAGTTTTATTACACTTATTTTTGTTAACTTTACTTTACTTTACTTACCTTATTTATTGTATAAGTTTTGTTTCTGTATTTGCTTTTTAATGTTCGGACTCCAGGAAGAATAGTATACCACTAATGGAGATCCTAATAAAACAAACAAACAAACGGTAGCGTAACAACGATGGTCGTTACTGACAAAAATATTAAAATCTATGCCAAAATCACATCACTTGTTTCACCTTCACAGAATGATCACAAGGAGAAATCAATGCACAGTTCGATGATACGTAATGGCTTTAAACTAGTCCTTCATAGTGTGAAGTCTTCATTTGTTACGTTTGTACATGAAGTAGACTTCTATCTAAAGCCAACAGCCAATTTTTTTATAAATTGTTGTTGGAAGTGAATGATTTAAACAAATTGAAACATCTAGTAGAAGAATGTAGTCTACATGCAGGTAACAGCCGGTATTTGCAGAACGTTTGTATATGAAGAAAATAACATTTTGCTACGAACAAAGTTATATTTACAAACCACAAGAGCAGAGCCTATGGAAGACACTAGCCAACTTCATTGTGAAAGGAATGAAAAGACTACGAATGGCCTATTAGAGTAAAGCGAGGACCCTGAGGCAAAGGAAAAGACAACGAACGTTTCCTTTTAAGTTGGAAAGGGGGTATGGGGCAGGAGAGATCGATGAGGAAACAGAGCTTTGGTTAAGTGGGTCTGTTAATCAATTCCTGCATTTTAGCAGGCGATGCCTTTGTGTTGAAAACACTGTCCTCAACCTCCATTTACATATCCGTGACGAGGACTTAAACAAGCGAACTGAATGAGGCGGGCAAATGACACAATTTAGTCATTCATTCAAAACACTACTATCTTATTTCTTACACTTAGGCGAGCATCCAGAGGCGACATTAGTGGCATTAAGTCGGGATCATTATCAGCCTGGCATTGAGCGGACACATTGTAAATATCTCGTAAATATTTATCAGTCTCTTGATGAAGATGCAAATGTGCCAAGTGTACTGGGTGCAATGCACCCTTCAAACAGCTTGAAGCAAAGCTTTCGAGGACCTCAAGACATGCAACATGTGCGACATTACAAACCAGGAATCTAGGCAGCTAATGCGACACATTGCAACAGTAAACAAAATTGTATCTGAATGATCATCAAAAGTCTACCTTCCATAAAGCCCTGTATCATTGCTTTTTTTTCATTTTGCACTTGCTTGTACAACAATATTTATCTCATTTCTTACCTACCATCCACCAGTACACAGCTCCGTGCATTCTTGCACCATGGCTGACCCACCTCCTCTCTACGGCTATATCAAGAGTGTTTCTCCCGTTCAAGTCGAAAAGACAGGCACCAAGTTCTTCAGGTTTATTTTCCAAGGAAAAGACAGCACAAAGAAAGTAAGAAGGAAAAAATGAAAAGACAAAATCACCTTCTAAGACCGCTAAATAACAATCATCCTCCAATCCAAGCAGCGACATAATCTTCACTGAACACACTGAAATCCAGGAATCAGAGGCAACCTTCAACATCACAGACTCAGTAACACTGCCATCTAAAATTTGCCATTTCAAACAGAACACAAAACTAGCTACAGAAAATATTTATCTATGAAACGATTATTTTTATTTCTACAACATAAGGGAAACAAAGCTGCCAGCACTGGTTTTTGACTGGGCATCAGAAGAGTCACCAGTCATGGTGGTGGGTGGTCATTTTCCCACACAAATACTATACATTGTCTTTTCAGTTCTCAGTTTCTCTGGCCTCATTCAAGTATTAGAAGAAGTGTGCGATGTAAAACAGTCTGACATTAAAGGCAGTCAATGTTATAATACGGCGAAATGCTTTATGAAGGACTAATATAGTTATTTAAGAAAATTCGAATGGGGGGGGTCTAGAGATGAGGAGGGTGAGTCACTAATAATATCATTTACATTTTATCAATTAATGTTGTGGATGATATCAAGGAGATCATGACATGCGTTCCAGGTAGACTAATGATAAGGTGTTTTGATTGCATCTCTAATGAGACATTAACAGCGTTCGCATGAACGTTTTGGCTAGTTCCAAAACTATCAGGCATACTGGGCCGTACAGTACATACGCCCTCGTATGACAATTTAAAATGTTAATGCGTAACTCATACAAACATGATATACGCACAAGGGTGAAAGAGACCTAAAGCCTAAAGTCTATAAAGGGACTGCTTAAATGGTTCAAGAGGTTATATAGACCTCCTTGGTTCAAGGAAAGATATTAACTGAATTGGGAAATGGCCTGGTTCACGGCGTGTCAACTTATGTTGTTGTTTGGTGTCAACTCATGTTGTTGTTTGAAAATAAATATTCATCATGTTGATTTTAGTCACAGCTGCAGCAAGGGTACCGAAGAGGAAAAAGGCATCGGTGTGTAAAGACGATATTCAAGATATATGTAGGATCAAATTTTAAGTTAGTGTATTGAGTACTAGTTCAATAAATACTGAAATGATTTGACGAACTCGCCACTCGATCAATCAATCTCGCAAGGACGCAATCAACTTTACCAAGCTTTAAATGAACTGACTAACCTACAACATAAAGAGTAATTATTGCCACCGCATTTATACAGGTCTCTCTCTTTTTCATAGAAGCCAGCCAGGAAGTCCAGGCGGAGCACAACTCAATGGGTGTGTAGAGTATTGTACAGTTAAACTAGAATGTTATTCCATCTCGAAATACAGTTTTTCTCAATAACCGTTACAGACAAGTCATTGGTCGCATCGCTCAAAGGGAACATGGTCATTAACTAGTTTTAAGCCTCCCTGAAGTAAGATACTAGTAAACCATGGCGGCTGTTACAAGACTCAAATATATTTGAAATGTAGTTGCAATAGTATTGAAAAGAATGTGATTTATTGTGGAAGGAGTCGTCACACCGAGAGGTTTTTAGATTTCCATTCTTTGTTGCTGAAAAATAATATTGATATCTTTTGCGCCTACGACACAGGTTATTAAATTAACAACTTGGAAGCTGGGGAAATGGTGGTAGTGGTGGGAAATCCGGGAACCGTAGACCCGGAGCCCTGGTTTGGCCGAATCATGAACAACAAACGGGAGACCAATCAGATAGTATTAAAGTGGTTCGATGTGACCGGCCGCTACGAAGTCGAAATGGCGAACGGTGTCGAAAGAGCCGAAGAAACTATTTCATATTCAAAGATTGTAGCAAAAGTCGACTTTGCTGAGGACATGACCTTCCTCAAAATGAGCTCCTGAGGATTATGAACATGGCACATTTCAAGTCATAGTTCTGCTCCGTGTTGTCGGATCTGTATTATACCATATTTGAAATTTCTAAAATGACGTTCCAAAATAACGGCGTTGTTAAATTGAATCTTCGATGCGCGAGCTCATCCTGACCACTCAGAGAGGATTTTGAAGTACGGTTAATATTAGGCCAAGTTTCAAAGATTGCTGATGATTAGTTGTCTCGCTAGAGATGATCCAACAGGTAGCGTAGTTGCCCCGCCGCTAGGCTATGACTCTGGAACTTGAACAGAACCTCAAAAATGATGAAGACCTGATCATCTTTCCTGGTACGGCCCACTTGCTGTGCAACAACAAACAACACACAATTACAGGGACAACTTTATTTGTATAAGGTTTTCATGCATCAGCAGCAGGTGTACACATGAACATCACTGTCAGCATTCAAAGTGGGTGAAGAATGTCTTCATGTTCCCTATAATATTGGGAAATACCTTTTAAAACCATCGTCACAGTCTAAAACTGTGGAGTTATGTTGCCGCTTCTGGGTAAAACCTGCCGAAGCCATAAAGACAAGGACCAACAGCACCATACTTCTTAAAGGAAGTGGGAAAAATTTCATTTGACATATTTTCTACTTTTGTTCTTATGACAATATCTAAGCTACATGTCCTCAACAGGTTTCCATTAATTTTTCTTTAGATTTTGGTTGGCTCTCTCACCATCTTTTATTTTGGAGTGTCTTGTATATTTCTCATGTTCTATTGTTTGATGTTTTAAGATTTTGTCGACATTTTGTTGCCCATTGAATGGAAGCCGACAGTCACAATAGCAGACATTCCTCAAATCATTGCAGGGAATAGGAATGGAAGACGTTTTGGAATGTTCAAACCACAGGGCGGGCGTCTTGCCGAGCCAACCCCTGAGAATGTAGAGCACGTGAGAAGTGGCACCATCAGGAAGGAGTCTGTTACAGCGACTACAAGGACATCTGAAACCACTGGCGCACAGGTATTGCCTATTCGATTGGCTACATCAGAACAATTCTTCACAGGAAAGAGATCTTATGAGGCAGGTATCACTTTTACCCCATATGAGAGGGGGGTGGACACACAAAGTGTTGCACAGTTATTTAGCTCAATAAGGAGAAGCAGGTACTTCCTTGTCCAGCTTTGATGTGAGGCTTGGTTGACATTTGCATAATGCTATCAACAGTAGAAGAAAATATTCATATTTGCTCGAGAATGTCGGTGTAGATGGCGAAGTACGAGCAACCACGAAAGGTGAGTATAAAAATGTATGAAGATGGAACACTTTCTGACATGAGTGAAGTATTTATATTTATTTTCATTTCCCACCAGGCATTTGTAGACTTGAACTAGAACCCGAAGTGGAACCCGTTCTGCAAGAAGGGAGAGGAGTGCAGAATATATAAAAATGCTGCTGAACATGTATTTTTTTCCCAAAATGAAACCTAAAACCAACTTTCAAAACATTTAGTCAGAAAGAATTTTATACATTAACTTAGAATGAGGTCAGCTGATGACGAATTAGCTGATGTGTCTTAAGGTTTAGATAGAGATATAATTTAAAAATTACTTACTGCGAAAAAAAAACATATTTACTTTCTATTCATGTTTATGTATTAATTTTCATCTACAGGAGAGGGAGAGTGATCAACGATATGGATGGATCAGTGGCATCCCCAGGATAACACCTCCCCTTAAAAGGAGGTGGCAGGAAAAGTCGGAGTGAATTGTTTTGAAGTGACCCTGTCCAGATATGACGTGAGGCCAACTTCCACTTTCGACATCAACACACGACTTGTCTGTTCAAATCAAAATACAGAGTCGGAAGGAAATATAGACGCTGATGAACACTTTGATAGTTAGTTGACAGCTTTGTCCAGGTGGCAAGCGTACTATCAAGATGATCTAGATAAGTGTACAATATTTGAGCCTGGGAAGGATAAGAAACAAAAGTTTGACGTCAATGTGGAAAACTCTTGGCAGATTGAGGGCTATTGTCCGAGTCCATATGTTCCCAAACTGACCAGAGCAATGAATAAGGGTGATGTTTCTGAGACTGTTTTAAACATTATAACACTCAAGTACTGCATCCCTGTACAAAACTTGTGTACAAGCTGAAATGTAGTACCACTTCTAGTATCCCTAACCACAGGACGGACGTGCATGACTGACAGATACAACACCAAGATTATATGTTTGTAGTCGCTTCTTTTGCTGATTGTGTCATTTTGTCTGACAATTTAGAGTAAGACTGTATATTTTGTAGAATAAGACTGTATACAATGTAGACCTTAGTGAAGAATTTAGAATGTCATTGTAATTTGCGGCAGATGAGAGATATCATCACCTATGCCAATGATAAAACTCTGGACTGTGCTGTCTCTTGACCAAGCCAAGGCTTTTGACAGAAAATACCTCGTTTCTGCAGAAAACTCTCTGTAAGATGGGCTTTGATCCTGTTTTTTCACAGTAGATCTCAATTTTGTACAACGACATCAGTAGCGCTTTTCTGATCAATGGATCGCTGTCCCTTTTTTTTGCTTTCTATGGGCGTTCGTCAGGGTTGGCCTCGATTACCCCTTCGGTATGCTCTGTCCTTCGAACCTTTCACAGCCAGTATGCGCTGATCCTGATATTCATGGTATCAAGCCGCCTGGTGGTCATGAAATTACACTCTCACAGTACGCTGATAACAATTCGTCTATTGTTACCACTGATGATTCTATTCATCGTCTTTTAGCTGCCATTGATTTTTATAGTAGGGGTCCGGGTTTTCGCTTAACCTTGGTAAGTGTGAAGAGCTGTGGCTGGGGAGTTGTAGGGGCAGATTAGATCGCCCAGTCAATATTCGATGGTCATCTGGATCTCTACGCCTCTTGGGAGGTATTTTTGGTAATGTCAACATGCCGTAATTAATTGGATGGAGGGGGAGAAGTTTTTAGATGTTCTACGTCGGTGATCCTGAAGGCCTTTGAGGCTATTGTTCGTTGGTAAAGCTGTAGTCATCAACGGAACGACCTTCGATGCCTCAGCCACAACGGGACCAGGAGGGGTTAATGTGTCAGAGGAGATCAACTCATCGTCGGAACTTTCGGCCACCGAGTCAGACTAGCGACCAGCCGCAGAATGGGAATGAAATTTCACAGTCTTTGACCACGGGATCAGAACGAGCAACAACTGGGGGCTCACGGTCTCTGGATCAGCTGGACCCCAATTGGATTTTATTTGCGAAGGATAATTGACAGCGACGGGACGTGTGTACCTCGGCACCGCAAATATTACGCACAACGTCGTTGGTACAATCTATGGACAGATGTCCAGCGGACTGGCATTTATTACAGAAAATAACCTTGAAGCCAGACGACTCGTGGCCCTCTTGGCCACATCCCAAACAGGTGCGGGGTTGGCCTATATACCGGTAGGACGCGAGCAGTAGTATAGGCAGCATGTAACGAAGGGAAAGTTAAGTCAAACGAGTTTGGCCCGATGGCTTGTACAGCTTGGAGACCGTCCATGGGCACCGAGGCCTCGCTTAGTACGGTAAACACCTGGTCGACCGTTAGGCGTTCTTTTTAAACGGTGACGCAGATAGAGCAATCTCGCTTCATGTTGGATAAAATGTACGTAGCACAAACAGGCTAGCAAAAACCATACACTTACACTTACACTTAAAAGAGCTGCTAACCGAAGCGTCTTGTCCGAAGACGTGGTATTTAATCTTCATCAAACCAACCTCCTTGATCAAACTATATCATACAACGTTAAATAAATTAAACAGCGATCAAGAGTAGAGTAGAGTAAGCGAACAAGAGTAGAGTAGAGTTTTAAAAATCAAACTAAAGATATTACGTGCACACCGGCACACAAGTTGCCCTGCAAAGGAAAGCACAGGCAAATGGCCACTATAAAGCACTAATGACATCAGAACTGCCTGGAAACACGCCGCGATTCACACTAGGTACAAGGTACAGACGCGACGTAATTTCCTTAATAACAAAATAAAGAACGGCCCCAAAATATAAGGCCAGCCTAAAGCGTGGCTACACAGAAAAATTGGCTGAAAAGCACAGCCCAACCCAAAAGGAGGTAAGACACCCAGCAAGGACGTAAAACACACCCCAGACGAGACAAAAAGAGCGGCCTCCGCACAAGCTTAGTAGCCTGGGGGGGGGGGGGGACGCAAATCACTCGTGAAATCCGCAGAGTCAAACCGGATCACTCGAGATGGTCACCGAGTCAAACCAAGGTCAGTTGAGAATCAGCCGAAACTCAAGATTATCTACTCACACATACCACATCACTTGGGCTGACACCTTCACGCAAAAAAATAACATCATCGGCTATGATATCGCCTCTGCGCAAAGTAGACACACAGCCTCCAAAGACTGGTTTGTTCAAGGCCAGAAATTTCCCCAACACGCGGCCGCCATGACTCTCACGAAA
This sequence comes from Branchiostoma lanceolatum, assembly GCF_035083965.1. Taxonomy (NCBI): domain Eukaryota; kingdom Metazoa; phylum Chordata; class Leptocardii; order Amphioxiformes; family Branchiostomatidae; genus Branchiostoma; species Branchiostoma lanceolatum. Next base: position 16,201,005 of record NC_089731.1, read on the forward strand.
TCGCTGTTTTACCTCTATAGAAACAACTTCAGAACCAATTACCGGTAACTAATAATATCTTATCACCGAAACCGCCATACCACACGATAACTACTAAGTTTTATAGGCAAAAACAAGGCAAAATACGAAGATATACTCTGCTATCACAACCACACGTCCTCACCCCACAATGGTGGCCCTGTATCTGACAAACCTTACCGGAGGTTTCTTACATATCCGTTCGCGTGAACGTCTAGAATACCTTTGCACTAAATGAAAGAATTGCGTACACATTTCATCATCTAAAAAATACAAATACCAAAACAAAATACTTCAAAACGACAGCACTATAAAATCGAGCCACATGTTCATAAGACGTTTCCTTTTTGGCCGCACTATTTTCTGGCGGCACATGTGTACTTTCTGTCTGGGGAGGGTATTCGGTGGCGGCTGATTATGACGCAATGAGGCTTACTTTGGGGTTTTTCGAAATGCCGTTGTTCAATAAAAACGCAACCAAGTTATAAACCAAAGATTCATCAACCCGATATTGAAATCAAGATACACGTAGCTTGACAATTTAGTTTTCCCCTAAAACATTTTGCCGATAAGTGCAGATATTCAGATATTGACCTGGTACCACAGAGATTAATTAACGTTAAACGTTCTTAACTTTGGTTTTAATTAAGTTGCATTTTTGTAAGCTCGTGAGATCTAGTGTCTTGTTGCATACCTGAAACGTAATAGTTATTCGCATCACGAAAGCTCTACATATGAAGGTAGACTTTTTAAAGGTGTGAATCCACAACATAAAAGCCGCTGAGGAATGACAGGACAAGAGGAGCCAGTGAGAAGTTTTTACTAACACACGTTACAAAGCACGTTCAAATCATACCAAGCGATAAACCTTGGAGGTATCTTTTTTTTCTAGTACAACACACTTCATAGCAGTATTCCCGACAAAATCGACACAAAAAAACACAGAGACAACCAATAGCCAATATTAGAGTTTACAGAAATGCGGCATAAAAAAACATGAAAAATAAAAAATAAAAAACAGCCGGGCCACTCCAAGTAGGAAAGCCGACAAAAAAGGCTTTAAAAAACAGACGGACCCACGCCTCTGCTTGGAGAGTATGTTTAGCGCGCTTATCATATTAGAACGGAAGAACGGAATTGGAAAACCAATGAGTAAGCCTCGTGGCGTTTTGTTACGTCACCAAGAAGACTCCACCGAATACCCTCCCAAGACAAAATGTACAAATGAGCACGGCACGAAATCGAATATTTAAGCAAACTTTCCGAATGACGGAAACAAGAATTAAAGGTCGGGAAATATTTCAGCAGAGTTTACGGGGCCGTAAATGCCGCTGAAAGTAAGATTTGATCTTTCCGCAACCTTTTCGCGTTCGTTAAGATGAACTAAATGCATACTATATCTTTCCATTGACTTTAAGCATTCTTATATACATCGTATAGATGAAACATTATATTACATCAGTAACCGATATATTCTCCAAGCAGTTATATTCTCTCCTGGGGACTAATAGCGTCTCGATTTTTAAAATCTTGGAGAATAGCTGATATACCCGAAACGATCTTCGATCTTTTAGATACACCCATTTGCAATAAACACCGATCCCACTTAAATCATTTCTGTCTTTTTTTTAAACAACGCACCATGTACACACACATTGTGCAGACCCGTCTACTTTGTAGCAAAATAAGACATATAGTCCATACTTATCTTCGTCGGAGTTGATCTTCTTTTATTTGTGTTTATGCTACAGCTTACAAAAAACAACAGTTATATTCTAAGTTATCTCCCTCCTTTTATGTTTAGGTAGAGATAAGCTGTCGGAAAGCGGGCGTTTTCCCTCGCAGTTATTTCTACCTTTCCGATATCCTTTCGTTACATATAGAATCGGTTTACATAATCCATTCTTATGTTTAGGTAGAGAAAAGCTGCCGGAAAGCGGGCGTTTTCCCACGCAGTTATTTTTACCTTCCCGATATCCTTCCGCCACATATAGGATCGTTTACATAGAAGGGGGGAGACCTCCCCCTTTTATGTTTAGGTAGAGAAAAGCTGTCGGAAAGCGGGCGTTTTCCCTCTTATTTATTTCTACCTCTCCGATATCCTTCCGTTGCATATAGTATTGGTTTACATAGAAGGGAGGAGACCTCCCCCCTTTTATGTTTAGGTAGAGAAAAGCTTTCGGAAAGCGGGCGTTTTCCCACAAAGCTATTTTTACCTTTCCGATATCCTTCCGTTACATATAGGATCGGTTTACATAGAAGGGGGGAGACCTCCCCCCTTTTATGTTTAGCTAGAGAAAAGCTGTCGAAAAGCGAGCGTTTTCCCTCGCAGTTATTTCTACCTTTCCGATATCCTTCCGTTACATATAGGCTCGGTTTACATAACCCCCTCTTATGTTTAGGTAGAGAAAAGCTGTCGAAAAGCAAGCGTTTTCTCTCGCAGTTATTTCTACCTTTCCGATATCCTTCCGTTACATATAGGATCGGTTTACATAGAATGGGGGAGACCTCCCCCCTTTTATATTTAGGTAGAGAAAAGCTGTCGGAAAGCGAGCGTTTTCCCTTGCAGTTATTTCTACCTTTCCGATATCCTTTCGTTACATATAGGATCGGTTTACATAGAAGGGGGAGACCTCCCCCCTTTTATGTTTAGGTAGAGAAAAGCTGTCGGAAAGTGGGCGTTTTCTCACGCAGTTATTTCTACCTTTCCGATATCCTTCCGTTACATATGGGATCGGTTTACATAGAAGGGGGGAGACCTCCCCCCTTTTATGTTTAGGTAAAGAAAAGCTGTCGGAAAGCGGGCGTTTTCCCACGCAGTTATTTCTACCTTTCCGATATCCTTCCGTTACATATAGGATCGGTTTACATAAAAGGGGGGAGACCTCCCCCTTTTATGTTTAGGTAGAGAAAAGCTGTCGAAAAGCGAGCGTTTTCCCTCGCAGTTATTTCTACCTTTCCGATATCCTTCCGTTACAAATAGGATCGGTTTACATATAAGGGGGGAGACCTCCCCCCTTTTATATTTAGGTAGAGAAAAGCTGTCGAAAAGCAAGCGTTTTCTCTCGCAGTTATTTCTACCTTTCCGATATCCTTCCGTTACATATAGGATCGGTTTACATAGAATGGGGGAGACCTCCCCCCTTTTATGTTTAGGTAGAGAAAAGCTGTCGAAAAGCAAGCGTTTTCTCTCGCAGTTATTTCTACCTTTCCGATATCCTTTCGTTACATATAGGATCGGTTTACATAGAAGGGGGAGACCTCCCCCCTTTTATGTTAAGGTAGAGAAAAGCTGTCGGAAAGCGAGCGTTTATCCTCGCAGTTATTTCTACCTTTCCGATATCCTTCCGTTACATATAGGATCGGTTTACATAACCCCCTCTTATGTTTAGGTAAAGAAAAGCTGTCGAAAAGCAAGCGTTTTCTTTCGCAGTTATTTCTACCTTTCCGATATCCTTCCGTTACATATAGGATCGGTTTACATAGAATGGGGGAGACCTCCCCCCTTTTATATTTAGGTAGAGAAAAGCTGTCGGAAAGCGAGCGTTTTCCCTTGCAGTTATTTCTACCTTTCCGATATCTTTTCGTTAAATATAGGATCGGTTTACATAGAAGAGGGAGACCTCCCCCCTTTTATGTTAAGGTACAGAAAAACTTTCGGAAAGCGAGTGTTTATCCTCGCAGTTATTTCTACCTTTCCGATATCCTTCTGTTACATATAGGATCGGTTTACATAGAAGGGGAGAGACCTCCCCCCTTTTATGTTTAGGTAGAGAAAAGCTGTCGAAAAGCAAGCGTTTTCTCTCGCAGTTATTTCTACCTTTCCGATATCCTTCCGTTACATATAGGATCGGTTTACATAGAATGGGGGAGACCTCCCCCCTTTTATGTTTAGGTAGAGAAAAGCTGTCGAAAAGCAAGCGTTTTCTCTCGCAGTTATTTCTACCTTTCCGATATCCTTTCGTTACATATAGGATCGGTTTACATAGAAGGGGGAGACCTCCCCCCTTTTATGTTAAGGTAGAGAAAAGCTGTCGGAAAGCGAGCGTTTATCCTCGCAGTTATTTCTACCTTTCCGATATCCTTCCGTTACATATAGGATCGGTTTACATAACCCCCTCTTATGTTTAGGTAAAGAAAAGCTGTCGAAAAGCAAGCGTTTTCTTTCGCAGTTATTTCTACCTTTCCGATATCCTTCCGTTACATATAGGATCGGTTTACATAGAATGGGGGAGACCTCCCCCCTTTTATATTTAGGTAGAGAAAAGCTGTCGGAAAGCGAGCGTTTTCCCTTGCAGTTATTTCTACCTTTCCGATATCTTTTCGTTAAATATAGGATCGGTTTACATAGAAGAGGGAGACCTCCCCCCTTTTATGTTAAGGTACAGAAAAACTTTCGGAAAGCGAGTGTTTATCCTCGCAGTTATTTCTACCTTTCCGATATCCTTCTGTTACATATAGGATCGGTTTACATAGAAGGGGAGAGACCTCCCCCCTTTTATGTTTAGGTAGAGAAAAGCTGTCGAAAAGCGAGCGTTTTACCCCGCAGTTATTTCTATCTTTCCGATATCCTTCCGTTACATATAGGCTCAGTTTACATAACCCACTCTTCTGTTTAGGTAAGGAAAAGTTGTCGGAAAACGAGCGTTTATCTTCGCCGTTATTTCTACCTTTCCGATATTCTTCCGTTACCTTTAGGCTGGGTTTACGGTGCTCTCAGTTTTAGAAAACAACGTGGAACATTGAGCTAACAACTCCCCCGGATTGCTAGTCTATAGGTCGGCGGGCATACTGTCTTTGGCCACCGCACAAATTCGCCCAGTCCGCGGATCGAGACAGCGCCGCCGGCACGTTTTGGCAGATTTGTGTATTTTTGTTCCTTTTTTTGTATCAAAGATCATCAAATAACGCGAATTCTCACGCAGTTTTCCTTTTTATAATCTTGGGTAACTTCTAGAAAGATCGCCGCTAACAGTATTTTCTATTGTCGCTCACGTCAGTTGTTGTGTTCGGGGCGAAAGCGTAATGCAAGGACGTCTGCTTTTCAACTGCAAATTTATACAGTGTGAAGCCGTAAAACTGGGGCGGTACGTTGAGATGGTAATGAAACATCTCCATATTTACTAGCGGAATGCCATGTGACAGGGCATTACCCAATGACAGACAAGGGTGGCTTTTTCAAACTAACCGTATATCCCAGAGACAGAGATTTTTTACAGCGAAGACAGCTCATAAAGGAAGTTTGAACTCAGTCGTTTCAACCCACAAGTTATGGCCACGACGTTGTTCTTACCACCCGGAACACGGACGGAAAAACGTAAAGCTGGGACAAGGACATCAGTCTGTACAACTTGGTGAAACCAAGGCGGTTTCATAGGATTATACTTCCTAGGTGAAACCAAGGAGATTTTGGTGAAACGGATCCGGAGTAGGATGGAGATGCTGAACGGGGCATGCGGGCACGCGATTCGGGACGGGGAAATCATTACTTTGTTGTATCTCCTGATCCACCCGGTACCAGTGGAGACAACGGTTAAACAACGGCGTGAGTGAAATCGGAACCTGTCTACCTGTCTTGATAGGAACTATTCCTGGTGACTCGCCCAACACTGGGACCGGAATCGTGGACTTGGAAATGGCGCAAAATGGTGAAGGGAGAATTTACCGACAATGTGAGATTGATCCCTCGTTGACCGCGTCAAGTACAAGTTAGAATATAACGACTGATGACGAAACCGCAGGTACTGTACCTAGTAAGTGTTATTCAACCCAAAATGATTGTATTATTACTATTCACTCTATTTGGCCAATTTCTACTATTTTCCTAGGAGCCTGGTAGAGGCTAATAAGATACTAGCCTGAATGCCAGACCCCCAAACTCTGAAATATCTATCGTCAGGAAAGATATTTTAGAGTTTGGGGGTCTGGCATCCAGGCTAATAAGATGCGGGAGGGAAGAAAAGTTAGTGTTAGGGGTTACGTTTTGGTGTCGATGTAATAGCTAGGGTTGGAACTTGGATTATTTGTAATAGTCAGTTGTTTGGGTAAGGAATAGCCTGAATAGTTAATCAATGTTTGGTATAAGGTGACATTTTTTTAAATGAAACTGGTGGTCCATATGTAAGAAATCATTTATTCCATTTTGTATGTGTATATTTGTAAAGATGGGGAGGGGTCTCGCTGTAATGGCGTTACATGTTTTTGTGCAATATTATCATCTTTGAAATAAATTGTTCTAAACTTTTATCGGCCCTGTTGCCTTTCATATTCATATTTACCTGTCTATGTAAGGTTTTGGTAAAGGATTAAATTAGATACTGTGTAATGAAAAGGAAACTTATTGTAAAGACTACGTTTTAGCACGTTAAGCTCGTGTTTTTAGCACGTTAAGCTCATAAAAAGGCTACGGAAAACACCAGGAAAGGTGTAGCTTTAGGTAGTCCTTAGGCTGCGTGAACGGCACATAAACGTAGGGTAATCGTGACGGAAATAGATTATAAAGATGGACGAAAGATTACGGAAATGTCTCAAGAAACTTACACTTTCCGTGTTGGATCTTCCGTAAAGGTACGGAAAGATTGTCCATAACGACGCCTTTACGCCTTGCAGATACCACGTTTGTAGCATGTTAAGGTCTTAAAACGGTCACGGAAAGCCCGAGGAAAGGTATAGCTTTAGGTAAACTTTCAAGCTGTGTGAACGGCACATAAACATAGGAAGAATCGTGATGGAAATGGGTGCTAAAGATGGACGAAAGGGTACGGAAAGGTCTCAAGAAGCTAACACTTTCCGTCTTGGAACGGACGGAAAATTGTCCTTAACGACGCCTTTACGCGTCGAATAGTCGCGTAAATACACGTGAAGAAGTGCAGATACGTACCTGAACGTACGAAAGATTGTCCATAACGACGCCTTTACGCCTTGCAGATACCACGTTTGTAGCACGCTAATGTCTTAAAAAGGTCACGGAAATACCAAGGAAAGGTATAGCTTTAGGTAAGCTTTCAAGCTGTGTGAACGGCACATAAACGTAGGGAGAATCGTCACGGAAATGGGTGATAAAGATGGACGAAAGGGTACGGAAAGGTCTCAAGAAACTTACACTTTCCGTGTTGAAACGTACGGAAAAATAGTCCTTAACGACGCATTTACGCGTCGAAAAATCGCGTAAATACACGTGAAGAAGTGCAGAAACGTACCTAAACGTACTTCCGGAAATGGCACCTTATATGTAAAGTTTAAGCAGACGTACAGGGGTCGTTAAGTTGCGGAAATAGTGAATAAACGTCACGTTTACGTTGCATTTAAGTATGCTTAAATACCAGATTTCGTGCCGTGGAGCCGTCAGAAAATAGTGCGATACAAACAGAAAGCGACTGATCAATATGTAGTTACCTTAGTCTTTATTGTTAGTTCTTAGCTGTTGCATACAAGAATTTGTAACTTTTAAAAGACAAAGGCTACAATTTCTCCATTCATTTGAAGTTTAGCGGCATTCCAGATGTCAACGCGTATGAATACAAATTGAATCGCGTGGTTCGCCGTGGAAGAGGCGTGCAGTGCAGGGAAGCCACAGTGAGGAAGGGTGGAATATTTAGGGCGAGGTTGTCTTAGTCTTGTTTTTGCCTGTAAAGCCTGAGAAGTTTAATTATAGCAGCTGCTTCGATGGTGGGTTAGTACACTGGCTTTAGAAGCTGTTATTTGTGGTGTAAAATCGTTTTTCGTAAGACTTGACGCATCCTGGCGATGGTCGCCGTATGTTGGGGAGGGGGGTACTGGCGTCGCATATGACCGGGAAAACTATTCAATTTTGACCGATTATCTCGCCAAAGTGGTTGAAATGTTACCATAACTTGCATTCTATTCTGTGGACATGGAGGCTGAGAAAGATTTGTCTGTGATGTTTGTGCATGTAATCATCAGTTTCCGGTAGCAAGTCCTGTCGTATAACATACTATAGGGGCTGACGTGGTGTGGCCAGGCCATACAGCTCCCTTGTGTTCTACTACTGTAGTTTGGAACAGTAAAAAAACACGTGGATACAGTGAAGCTTTTAGTTGGGTCACGTTAGCCATTGGCTAGGTGCTTTCATCTTCACAATTTAAGACAACAAACCTGTAAGTTATGAACAGAAGCAAGTTAGGTTTGTGCTGTCTGTTGACTTGATTATTCACTTTTTAGGTGCCACGGTTGCATCACCTTTTACTATGGGCATGTGAGGTATTCAAATTAATGTGTGCTTCTTTTGGGAGATGGTGGTGTAGATCTCATCCTGTGATTAATATGATGTGTTTGTATTGCTTTTCTACAGGCCAGTCCCAATAAGATTTTCTCAAGATAGACTTGTTAAACTGGGACTGGACTTCCTACCTGGCTGAAGCATCATACATGCATGGGTCTGGTTTTTATGTTTATCTGGAAGCCAGCAAATCACCAACATCTACTGCAGAGTGTAAACACGGCCAGCCGCCTGATGATAGCAACTGCTGCAATGAATCTTCCAAAAGCACATTTATTTAATATGTGACTGAGCAAATGATGATTGGGAAGGGCAGAACATCCAGCTTACTCAGGGTGTTTTAGTCAGTTCTACGTTTAAAGCTGTTAAGCCTCTTGGAAACCCAGACTTCGGGGACTGTGCCTCTGGCTCAGTGGGGGCTTGTTCAGCTCAGTTAGATGGGTTTGCTGGATGTTAAGGCCACAAATTATGTGTAAATTTTGCTCTTTATTCTTTTCTATGCAAAGTTAAGCTGTGCTACTGTGACAATATACTTGATCTCGTTCAAGTTGTACGGTCACTGTCAAGTATTAGTACTTTGTGCTCGAACTATCTTACTGAAACAGAGCAACGCAACATCAACCTAGTCACAGGCTTAACTCCTAGTCTTGCACTTCAGTTCTACAGTTTTTTGTCTCCATCTACAGTTCTACTCTATATTGAAATTACTAAGATACTGGAAAGTTATTCTAAGGAGTAGCAAATAGTTGCTACTGTTTTAAATTTGTCCAAACCCTATTTGCTTGTTCTACTGCTGACATTTTATGCTTAATGTCTTGTACCTTTTGGAACTTGCTGGTTAAAAGTACTAACATTTGTCTCAAGTGGACATGTAAGATCTGGTGTGACTACCAGGGGAACAGCCATAGTATGTGCACACAGTCTTTCCCTCGTTGGATGTTTGTCACAGGCCTAATAGGAGAGGCACACACCTCACCACATTCTGTGTTTGTCTCATACTAACCTCCTTGCTCATACTAAGTTCACAGTGTGTCGATATTGACATGAAAGCCGATTGCTCAAGTTTGCTTAGTATTTGATAATTAGACGAAGAGTTTGGCATTAGACATCTTTAATTGGCCTGAGGGAATGTTATACAACCAACAATGACAAACATACGAAAGTGAACTTCTTGTCCAAAGTGTGAAAGTGCGAGGTGAACTTACTGAAAAGAAATTTGCGTCAAAAGCTTGAGCTTCAGCAAAACAACATTGTGTGACTGGTAGTACATGTAGTAAGATTTGTAGTCTTTTTAGAAGACAAGTCATTTCTTTGATCATTTTGACTTGTGGTTTGTCTCTCAGACCCCGTGGGATTATCTGTTCCTTTCTGACCGTGGCTCCGGTCACATGGTTTCAAACAGGGGGACGTTAACCTCCTTGTTTCACTCAAGTGGTATCAGTACTCAGTAGGGTGTGCACTACGAAGCAGAAACAGTGTCAAAAAGATCGTTTTTAAATCGTATAGGTATGCGCTATGTACCACTGTATGCATCGAATTCTCCTCCATCTCATTCAAATTATGCCAAGTACGTGGATGAGTTGTTAGATCTCACGTTGTGCTATGAACAATTCTGTGAGACGACATTCGTAAAAAGTGTATAGCAAAACCTGAACCCCACGCGGTGCCCACGCATGGAGGGCTCCTGAAAAATCGTTAGTTCTTTACACTTCTGCACTTGTAAGTTCTACGGTGCGCATGCCATTTCGTTCGATGAAAGAAACTACCCATTATCCGTGAAACCGAAGAAGTGCACCACACTTATCGCTTGGGTTTAGATCCCTGGGACTCCTCTACGACAGTATCGATCATCTTTTATTCCACCACGCTTGGACCCAAATCTACAAGGTCACTTTCGGCCATGTTCACTGTTTCCTCGCCGATGTCAGACATCTATCACAACGTACCACTAAAATGATCCAAAGGTAGGGTTAAGATGCTGATGCAAAGAAGGGCAGAAAGCAATGGATGGAGTCAGTCTAAAACAGATCACTGAGTTGAGTGCCTTACACACGCGGCGCGAGCAGTGTCATACAAGACTTCCGTTGGCTTTGAAAAATCTAGGGAAAATACATTGTTAGTGCTTACTATGGGCGTGTTAACAAAGTACTGAATTAGTTGTTGGTGCGACCGTGTTTTCCATTGGACTTTTATCCAAGAAATATGGAAGTTAAAGAACTTCTGTGTGAGTAACAACGGCTTCCGTTTTTGTTTTATTCCTGTCAGTCAGTGTATGATCTGTATGAATGCCTAACGTCTCATGGTCACTAAGTATAATGATCGTTCCCCTATCGTTCGGGCATCTCCATTTTTAATGCCCTGCTAATTACTTTCTCAGTTTTTGTCATTTGCCGACGACAAAAATATAGTTCTGATGCATATGTGTCTGAACGTGTGTGTATGTGTGTCACAGTTAACGTGTGTTCGCAATTCCACGAGATATGTTTAAATGTATGCGGCGTATATACTATAGCTGGTGAAGACTGGCCCCACTTTGGTGCTGGGCGAGACTACAGTGTAGAAGTTAATAGAACATATTGCCTTTTCCGATCTCGCCCACTAAGGGACGGATTCCTGTCATATTTGGCTGACATAATCATCAAAGCTTTTTAAGTTGTGATATGAACTCCCATACGATGGTCATGATTGGTTATCGAGATATGAACAGATGGATTTCAGGAAAAAAAATCATAGGTTTCCGACACGAATTATGAATAAATGTTCACATTTCAGGTAAACCACTGAGTGCAACCACCCAGAAAAGAAGTGATAACATAAATGAAACGTCCTTGACAGAACTGTAAAAAAATTATGTCTATATCAGGACGCAAAGTCTTATCCTGCCTCATTTAGAATATGTCGGACATTTTGAAGTGTGTACTTTTACGCAAGGTAGAATATGACAACAAATGCATGGTCTATATTTTCATACGGAATCATGGAACAGCAAAGCTGTTCAAACCATGGATAGATGAGTATATCAGTATACTGTTGTGAAAGTTTCATTAAAAAATACCGCTTCCTTCTCGTTTTAGAAAGGAAAACGCAATTCCGTGATATGCGTTTGAAATCGACTCGGAAATGTCCCCCCGGAAGATAGCGGTTGGAACCCGGCTTTGTTGTCAAAGTCTCGCCTTTTCATTTCTCGCATATGAAAGGACGGATTCCTGCAAAATTTGGCTGACATTAAAGCTTTCATATTCATCGTATGAACTTTCATATGATAATCCTGCTTGGTTATTGAGATATCAACAGTTCAGTTGCGTTCGGACGTTAGGATATTCAAATATCTTCCATCCTTTAGCATGGGCGCATGTCCGATGTAAGTGGCGGGCTCAGACAAATTATAAAACTTTGTATTCATCAATGATGATCTACAAAAATCGTAAAAAATCATAATTTTATATAGCACACGTCCAATTTCTTGTTCAGTGCGTTTGGTTTAAAATATTTACAAAAAAAAACACTTATTCTTTTATCCTAGCGACGGAGGACAGAACTGCATAAAATTGAAATTGAAATTGCATCTATATACATGTTCATTAATTCACTTTTTTTGGTCTGTGTGCCAGCAGAAATGTACATTTCAGTCTGCAACACATTGTCTTTTTTTGTGCAGAATATGCATAAACACATTAGTAAGACGTGAGTTGTGAGACGAGCAAAGCAACTCTATAAAGTTTTATCAATCCCTCACCGTCCCGCTTTTTGACGGCATCCTGCATGTTCTCAAGGAAGAGTCCAAAGCTAGGTCTTGCCTCAGTGTGTCCTTTCTTGTAGTCACGAGGGGAAGACTTAGCAGTGGGCTCTTCCTTGTGGCTGTCAGGAGTCTCCCCAAAGTCTAACCCATGGCATTTCTGCTCATGGGTCAGCCTGCTCTTGGGGTAAACAAACTTCCGATGGCACTCAGGCTCCCTGCAGCTGATCTCTTCCCTTTGCCGGGGCTGTGACGCCTGGCTCACCCCGTTGTAGATGTCCATCATGTTGGCTATATCAGTAGTTATGACTAACTTATCTACAACCTGGACGACCTTGCTGTGTAGCCAACTTTGCTGCTGCTCCTTGGTCTTGTCCATGATGTCATCTTTTTCTTCTCTTGTCATCTTCCCAAGGATTGTCATCGCCTCTATGGGTTTCAGGCATTCCTTTCCACCTGGGGTGGAAGCTCTTGCCTTTTGCCACTTTCAAAGACAAATGGAGGCCATTTCCTGGGAGTTAGCTTAAAAATTACAGCCCAAGAAGAGACAATGAAAATCTTCAACTTCAGTCTTTCGTTCCAAGTTCAAAATAAAATTTATTATGGTCAGTTTCAAGGATTGCACACAAATGATAAGGATATCAGAACATCAAACAAGTATACAGTTGAGTATAAAGATGTTTTACATGTGATTGTCCTGAGTATGATTTAAGTTCTTCAATAAAAATATTGTTGGAAAATTCTACACAATTAAACAACAATCTGGATGCAACATGGTCAAGTCTAGATTTTTACATGTGCAACAACAAAAATCTGACCTTTGAAATAAATACACAAAATATTACTTTAAAACGATTATAAAAGATGAACAGAAGTTTACATTCCTGTCACACTATTATCTACGGTACTGTCTATCTACAAGTTGAATGCAACATGGTCCTGGCTATGTTTTGACATCATACTGTATACTAATCAGTTGAGCACACAATGTGTAACAACAAAAATCTGTTAACAAAAAATATTAGTTTAAAAAGATTATAAAAAAAAAGAACAGAAGTTTACATTCCTGTCACACTTCTACCTACGGTACTGTCTATCTACAATTTGAATGCAACATGGTCCTGACTATGTTTCGACATTATACTGTATACTAGTCAGTTAAGCACACAATGTGTAACAACAAAAATCTGTTCACAAAAAAAATATTAGTTTAAAAAGATTATAAAAGATGAACAGAAGTTTACATTCCTGTCACACTACTACCTACGGTACTGTCTATCTACAAGTTGAATGCAACATGGTCCTGGCTATGTTTTGACATCATACTGTATACGAATCAGTTAAGCACACAATAATAATAATAGTTTATTGCAAATTCATGCCCGTAGGCTAATTGCATGTTGACAACAATGTCGAAATACAAATGTAAGGTAAAATAAAGGTATACATGAATACAAAATCATTCTATATTGCTATTCTACAGTAAGTTTCTATATCTACGGTACAATGTGTAACAACAAAAATCTGTTCACAGAAAATATTAGTTTTAAAAGATTATAAAATATCTACACTCCTTTCACACTGCTTAGCCTGTGTAGCCCCTCACTAAGAGCTTATCCTGCGGTTTCGCATCCTCCCTCCCTACTTGGTTACCGCACTGTCGAAGTCAAAGTCGTCCACGTGTGGACCATCTATGCTGATGGTCAGCAGATGGTTGAGCACAGAGGTCTTCCGTCTGCTGCGGAGCCGCATCTTGAGTGTACTGAATGACCTCTCGCTGTCAGCAGTGCTGACTGGAATGACCATCTGCGCAGATGTCAGCAGCTTAGACTGGTAGTAACACCGCCTCATGTCCAGAAATTGACACCCTTCGCTAATCGGTGTTGACGAGCTAGATTTCCAATATCGATGTCAGGATTGGACCCTGAAGATAAATCGTCCCGTTGTAATTGTTGCTAAAACAACCTTTAGTCATGTTCCATCATTTTTGCTTTCCTTCTTTTGAAATTTCCATTAGCACGCATTTACGGTGAATGACACTTGTGGGTACAGCTGTTCAAATGTTCCAGAGCCCATGCCTTATTGACATCAGGACTGGTAACCTCAACAACGCTGAGAATCGGCGGGCTCAAGACTTTTCAGGGCAGCTAGGTCCACGCCGTTGACTGTGCCTCCTCATATCGCACGCTGGCATGTGCCTTGTACTCAATGGTCCCGTTATTCCTTGCGGTTTGGATGTTTACATCGGGAGCTTCTTGGCCCTGTCTGGATGCTTCTAGTCCTTGTTCACACCAACAAACATGTGGTTTAAAAGTTCAGCTTTGTCTGTGTCTTTATTGACTAGTTATGGATACATCAATATCATATAGTGCACATGAAATACAACCACTGATATAGTCAGTAAGAAACAGTAAGAAAGTAGAGAACATGGATGTGGTATGTAGGATATATTACCGGTGTGTTTGAATGCCGTGAGGTGTGCGAGGTCCTCCAATAGTCGTGGTTGCCTCACCACCTCGTACAGGGCCTGGGGGTGGTGACCCAGGTTCAAGCAACTTGATATCCTCTCTGTCTTCATCAGGCAGTGGGTCGTGATCACATGATTTGCACTTATTTCTAGGATCTATGCTAGCACATTAAGAATACTTTTCTCACTTCAAGAGCTTAATTCTTATTACCTAGAAATATTTATCTTACATACTTTGTGTCACAAGAGAATACATTGTCAAGTCAGGCTAGAAACACCAATATATGTATCAACATGTTTCAACTTTATGTACGAACACCACCCCAATGGCCTTTTCACATGAGTTCTACTCGTCACGGTTCTTGAACGTGTTAAAGTCCTCATTGGCCTTCTTGAAGGCTGCGCTTTCGAGGTCTTTCGGGTTGCGTTTAGCATCCCTCACATTCCTTCACATGCTGCTGGGATGTGGCTGCTGAAAGCAGTACAGAGCCCCAACAAGGCAGACAAACCCATCCACCAGGGATCGGCACGTTGTTAGTGCTTTCCCATTCACTACAACATGCGCCCGTAGGTTGCTTATGTTGTCTTCTATCTGCTTGACTGCGAGGAAGGCTGTCCTTCTTTTGTAGCGGGACGCCTCCTCTTTCACGCTGTACGTTTCCTTGTAAAAAAGAAAAAAGAAATTCTACTATTTTGTAAGTCCTGCTGAATATTAAGGTTATGTTTAGCCCTTAAACTATTACTTTGATTGGAAGCAAACTCTACTTCTAACAACTCACAGACAGGAAACAGACTTTTGAGTTGCAAGTTAAGAACAGACATAAATAAGCAAATATATTTCAAACAGACACAATGTTTTACAAAAATGAAATTAATATATGTCTATAAGCTATAGTGTACCGGGCTTAAAAGTACAAACTATGATTCCAACCTTCACGTGAAGCAGGAACTGTGTTATACTGCAATTGAATCTTACCCTCAGCATCACAGGAGCATGTCGCGGTGGTGGGCAGGTGGTTTGTTCTTTGGATCCTTAAACATCTGGGGCAACAACTGCAGTGCCTTCCACAGCTTTTTATCTACAGATGATAATATATGCATACATGTATCAATTTGTCATCAAATCTTTAAACGTTATAAAAGTAACTTAATATTTTTACCAATTATCATCAATGATAACTAGTACAGTGACACCGGGCAGTATGGCAGAGGAAAATGCCTATTTATAGTTTACTTTTTAACTTACAGTCCTTAAGCAAAACAAATCTTCTAGTTTGCATTGACATTTGAAGTAATTTCACATTTGAAAGCAAATGTGGACATTCATACCAGGCACCCCATGCTGGTCGATTTGTGGAATCCATTGTTTACCCGGAGTGTATCAGCGCTTCCGCCTCTTTTGGAAACTCCTCCTAAGCCTTTGAGGAAGTCCTTGTCGTCATGGACAACATACCTCCTCAGCTCACCCTACAACTGATATAAAAAAAGCCACCTGGCTATCTATTTGTAGTGAGAGAGAGATAGATACATAGGGACAGATTAAGTGTTTGTACAAACGTCTGTTAAGTTTAACCATCAATGCTCTGGAGACATGCATTGATGTCTTCACAAGAAGACTGTTCACGGTGAGACGGTAGTTACGAAAACCGCAAAGTTAACGTAAAACCACCGCGAACATTTCTACATTTACAGTACTCCTCTACACACTTAAATACCTTGTAATTTGAATTCTTTGAGTAAGTTTAGTGTAGCAATAAATAGATTAATGCATACGTAACTTTGAAACTTACGTGAAGTGGCTCTCCAAAACAGGAATACCGCTGGAGGACTTGTGTCGCCCTTGCCTCATGCTGGCTTATGCCTGCAGCAAACTGCTTCAGAGCGGGAAACTCCAGGTCCAACAGCTGCTGCACGACTTCGATGTTCGGTCTTGTATTGCCCAGTTCTGCCTTCAGTAGCTTGTAATGGCGGTCCATCGTGTAGACCGTACGCGTCTCTGGATGAGGACAAAATACAAGAAAGGCACTTTATTAATATAAATAAGCTCTGATGATCAACAGTCTTTTCCTCGCTGCAAGCAAAACTTATTTCATACTTAAGTACAAAACGAACAGCACTTTTGTTGTCCTTGTTACTTTGGTATCTGGGAAAGGGCACATTTGCATGTCTGAAATAAAACTGACCCCACACAACATAACAAAAACATACCATAAGCTAGGGGTGTCATAAGTTCAAATTGTGGGGAAACAACTATATTTGGAGCTTTCTTGCCACTTTCGCCTGTCTGTCCATCTTGACGGCTGGTTGGTAGAAGATCCTTGCGAACCTGTTTATACAAACACAATGTGAATTATATGGGTATTTGATGTCAATTCAGGCATATTGATAACCTGGTTGATTATTGAAACATGAACCATTTGAGCCCTTGTAAGTTAAGTACCACTACTGCATTTCATAAGTAGGAAAGTAAAATTTAGTAAAACCTAGAGCTTCAAACAATGATTTCCAACTTTGCCAGGTTGAATGTAAACTCTAACTAAGTCATAAAATGAATATATCTTATTGAAAAAACGGGCTAAGCCTCTGACCCTTTTTTCCTCGCCGGATGTGCCTGGCTGGGAAGAGTCATCGCGTTCACTCTTCTGATCCACCTAGGGTGGCAAAAGATC
The DNA here is from genome assembly GCF_035083965.1 of Branchiostoma lanceolatum. Taxonomy (NCBI): domain Eukaryota; kingdom Metazoa; phylum Chordata; class Leptocardii; order Amphioxiformes; family Branchiostomatidae; genus Branchiostoma; species Branchiostoma lanceolatum. The sequence continues at coordinate 16,218,134 of NC_089731.1, forward strand.
ATAGATAGGGGAGGTTAATTTATTATGGAAGCTCATCTGTGGTGGTAGTAATCGTAGTACAATGTTTAAATTTCTTCCAACACAAAGGTATACACGGATCATTGTCGCCTTCTTTCGGATTGATAAAATGGTCATGGGACAGTCACCTGGGAGAAGATTTATGTATGGTCATGGACGGTTATGTTTTTCAATCAATCGAACTTGTGATCAATGTTCTGGTACTTTGGCGTCTGGTACTTTGGCTGTCTTAGACTGGCCCGGATTCCAACATGCCTATCTGTGGCGTTACAAGTACCTTGATGTGTTCGATATTCACATTAGGCTAGCATAGGGTTATACCGGTACCTGGTTTACATGTAGCTAAAACCAAGTTAAAATTTACCATCCACTCTGGGTCCTGCACACAAGTCATGATTAAGTATATCATAAAAAAGAAACGAGCTATCAGAAGCAACTAGAGTTCCACAACCTCCCACTCATCAAATGAAATGTCCAGTGCATTCAATTTGATAGTTACCTAATCTTGGCTCCATGGCCAGCTAGGACCTTGGAGGGGGAAGAGTTGGTCATGGAAGATTGTGGGATAAGGGGGAAGAGTTGGTCATGCGAGACTGTGAGATCAGGGGGGAAGAGTTGGCCATGCGAGACTGTGAGATTGTGGGGAAAGAGTTGGTCATGAGAGACTGTGAGATCGTGGGAAAAGAGTTGGTCAGGCTGTAGCGAGGCATGGCATCGATCGGGTTGTGAGGCCGTGAAGGAGTGGTCATGGTGGGGAAGGCTGAGGTGGAAGAAGTAGTAGTGGGGGTCTCTGTGGTCTCTGTTGGCCAGGTGCTGGGGTCGTCATTATGCCAATCATGGAGAGGTGGTGACAATGACCTGTCTTCTATCTGAAATATACAATTTACATTTGTATGAGAGCAGCAGTCGCAATTATGAAAAAAATATACCAGAATTACGTAACTGCTTTACATAGTAGGCTCTGCTATGGTCAAAGGAAAATATATCTACATGTATGCAGCATTACAATGCTGTTGCTAGTAGAATATCACAACATCCTCACCAAGCTTAACATAAATTGTATGTTTTACATGTACATTGTGTAGGTAAATATCCCAGGTAGTACATAAAAAGAGTCACACATACAAATGAACTCAATATCTTCCATGCTCATGCTGGCTATCTCCGCTGCTTTGTCTCTGTTGTTGGCATCTCGTGCCCTTTTTTTTTGAAGGCTTCATCACTCTGAATTTAAACAAGAATGGAAAAGTTAGTATGAGTCATTTCGTTTTTACCTGACTGGCTAATCTTTCGGTTGAATCATTTTGTACTTGCTGTGTGGTGCCTTTACCATCTACATAAGTCGTAGTGTATCTGGCAAGATTATAATGTTAAACATGCTTTTGTTAGCATAGTGCATCTCCATGTTCCTTTTTACTCCGTTCCCTTGGACGAAATTCTTTTACAGTGAATCTGTAACAAGTTTTGTCCTTCTCCGTATCAGAAAACATTTAATGAACAATTCATGTATCCCAATGAACAAGGTCCCAATGACTGCTCAGCATTCAACAGTCAGCATCATCACTCCTCACTCCCCTTCAGTGCTTGCTGGAGATGGGCTGTTCCAAAGGACAGAAATCAGTCAGCCATGTTACCTTTATTGTAGATTAGATTTGAGTTTGTGAGAGATTTGAGTTTATATATGTGCACTTTACAGTCGGTTGGGTATGAAGCCAGTGTAGTGCCCGTGTGGATCAGGGAAAGTGTCCCAAATTCTCCACACGCAGCAACTAGGTATGGCTACTCCATTACCCTCACCCAGTCGGCCAAACTGCCACAGCACAAAGTCTCTGTACGCTGCGTGCCGGAATTCCCTGTGATCCACCCCATGTTCTTGCTCATCTTGAAATGCCAGCACGTCATTCCGGTACAACCTTACAAACTGTAAGGTGCCAGGGTCAAGGATGTACAAGTCCATGTCCTAGAAGAAAAAATAATGCTTTCATGACTGCATATGTTTATATGTACAATGTACATTGATTTACTAAAAGATATCGTCACATGATTTCTTGTTTCTTTATGTCTGTATTTGCCCTGCTATCTATGAGTGACAAACCAGTTATCACCGTATAACGTAGTGCAAAGAAATGGTTCCATGTATCTTTCAGCTTTTTTCATATGTTCCGCTGACAGTTAAAAATGCTTTTGTGTTATTACCCGAACAATACTGACTCACATTGATTGTATTCCATATCATGCCTAAAATACCACACGTAACCACTAAAAAGATGTTTATCAGCCTTTTTCTATATTTCGTCCATATTGGAATGTTCTACATGTAACATAAAAATTCTCTATGGACGATTTTCTGTGGAACTCTAGTGCCTTGAGATTTCTTTACAGGGAAATGGTACGTTTTGTTTGCAAAAATTAAAGTCTACTTGTTAAACTGTTGTAAAAAAATGTCTACGGTGAATTATTATTAGTTCATGTATATCTATGTATCAATTAAGAACAACAAGGGGTTGCACTTACAGCAAGTCTGGAGACGCAAGACTCTGACCCACCACCGCAACAGATCCTTTCCTTATCTTTCGGCATCTCCCGGCAGCGGTCACAACTACACCACTCCATCCATTGCCATCACCCTGTACCCCACCACCGCCATCACCACCACCATTGGCTACAACAGCCCCACCCTCGGCTGCAACAGCCCCACCCTCGGCAACAACAGCCCCACCCTCGGTGCCCACAGCATCTCCACGGTCAGCACCTCTTCTCTGCGCTCCACGGTCAGCACCTCTTCTCTGCGCTCCACGGTCAGCACCTCTTCTCTGCGCTCCACGGTCAGCACCTCTTCTTTGCGCTCCACGGTCAGCACCTCTTCTCGGCGCCCGAACATCCAGGGTGTCGAACAGGACAGAGGGCTGCCTCTCAACCATCTAGAGGACGAGTACCTGTAACTCCTCCATAGTTATGGCAACTACCTGGTCCTTCGAAAAAAAATGGTAATATATAAAAATCTATTTTAACCAAATGTAATGACGTCATGAAGCACGTATAAAGTGCCATGAAGATTAACTTTTTTAATTTGAGTTCAATAGTTCTGGGCCGGGCTGATTCTGCTTAGCTTGCCTTTAAATGTTTATAGATTAGCTAGTCAACACAATTGTTGACCCTCTGATCCCCCTAAGAAACACTCCAGTAGTAATGTGCAATTATGTAATCTATATACATGTACCTTGATGTGTTCAATAATCACATCAGGCTTCTCAGGAGAATTGACAGTAAGTGCAACATCTACAGCAAACGTGAGTTGATGTATTTCTGCCTACAGCTCTCATATTATGTTGCTGCTTTGTAGCTACCTGTGGAAAAAAATAACCAACTCTGATGATCAAGGTTTAACTTATGAGGATGCCATAAAGGGAAACATGGTCACATGGACTGCTTACTTGATATGACTAACCATGTGGTCCAAAAACAAAAATGTCGAAAATAATGAAGAAACTAGAAGATGGTCACATATCAACTTTTAAGATACGGAGTACTTGCCACCCCTATAACGAGCATTTTCTGCCACTTACCTCCAGACTGATTCCTTGTTGCTGAAGGGCTGTGAGTCGGTGATTCATCTTTTGAACTCAAGTTTCATTTCCCTTATTGGTAAAGATATATCCATTTCCTTTCAGGAAAAATGATGGAATTGGGCTTGAGAGGAAGCAGCTAACTGATAAATGTAGTCCTACAACTGATAATTCTATATACCAAAATGAAATATCATCATGTCTGTACTCCTTGTTCAATCATTTGATTACTTTTTTGCAGAACCTATAACTTAGAATTGTACTCATTTAACTTCATAAACAGACTATGTGGTTTCTACTTGGTATTTTCCTTTAGAAATTGAGAGCGTCACCATGAATTTTTAACATTTTTTACCAAGTATAAAATTTCAACTAACAGTGTTAAGATTAACACACTACCATAAATTGGACATCAGGATAGCTCACCGTGTCTCCTTACACATTGCTGATCAATGTTTGTACATCCAACTTTGCCCCACAAGGAGTCTTGAGTATATTTTGACAGTACCCTGTACATGTCACTCGTTGCCAATCCCCTCAGAGGTTTGAACATGACACCTGTTGCCCTTCTCTATTTCGTCACTATAGTATTGCCCTCACAAATTGCAAAGCCGAAAGTATAAAGGGCTTTTTCCCAGCACCTCTTGCTGAGTTGTGCCAGAAGTCTGTACTCTTTTGCATTGTTGCTGACCTTTTTGTACTGAAAATAGAGCAAGCACCTGATGTTTAGACTGACATGAATTCCAATTCCCAGACAATCAAATAGCATCAAGCATAAACTAGGATAAAGTCAAAATATTCTTAGAGAAATCCGTAGTTATGTTTTCACGTTTTCCCTTGAATTCTTAAATCATTACTTTTGGATGAAGTCATCCATAGATTGAAATAGTATCATGGTTAATCACCTTATCGTATTGAAGGATGTTTGTCCATTCTGGGCTCACAGCGACTGAAGGACGTGGAAGGCATTCGTCAAGCTTCTTATACAAGTCCTCCATGTCTGCTATGAGGGCTTTGGGCATGGAGACAACGGCCTCTTGAAAATCCCGCTTCCTGTTCATTTTTGGGGTAGACAGCCGTTGTCTTTTCTCTGGGTTTATCTCTCCTTCATCTACCGTTCCTGTTGCAAAGTTACCTACAATTAGATTTCAGTGGTTTGTTGCAACATTTCTACAACGTGTCAAAATAACCTTCTCTTTAGTATGCTGCTGACTTGATAAGTAGCAATAGTGAAGTTTTTGGAATTAAAGCATATTGTACCTAGGCTGCCACAAACACCTTTGTCCGTTTTGTTTCTTCTTTGTGCCAACAAATGTCTTCGTAGATTTTAATGCAACAGAAATATCATTGTCATCAATATACTTAATGTACTTCAAGTGTTCCTGCAGGAGACTGTATACATATATTTGGCTTAATTTCAGCATTTACAGCACATTCCGGTACATTATTTCACATCTTATTAACATAAGTTATGCAACGTCTTTGCTACCGACAACTCCTGAACGAGCTGAAACATGTACCAGGGATTGTGCTATGATGAAACTGGTGTATTAAACTGGATATTACTTTGAGCTACAAAATCAACATGTCCTTCAGTCGGAGAGGTGGTGAGAATGGCCCCTTAAACAACTTAGGCAGCGCCTGCATGGAGGGCTTTCCTCCTCTTTTTCCAAAACGCGAATGTCAGGCATGTATTTTATTACTTGACATGGCCAGACATGTTTTAACATGTCGGTTAAAACGTTAGCAACTCATTAAAATGTTTTGAGGAATGCTTCCATGAGACAAGGAGTTTTTATCTAGAAGGAGAGAGGACGGGCTAGTAAGGCGTCGTTCTTGTATGTACTGTTTTGATGTGCCTGGTCAGGTTCGACTTATCTTGTAGGCATTCTTGCCACACTTGTAAGGCGTCGTTCTTGTATGTACTGTTTTGATGTGCCTGGTCAGGTTTGACTTATGATCTACCTTGTAGGCATTCTTGGTTTCTCACCAATTATGTGTTCAGCCATGTGCGTGTCCAAATCCCCTTTTCTCGCTGTACTGGGCGGGCCCTATTGTTTTGCCACACTTCTGTGTACAGATACTTTACTAAAGTCTATTTAAAAAGGTGATTAATCTATTACATAACTGATTGATTGACAAACATGGCAGTAGAATCTGTAATAATGATCATTATGACAGATGTACAAAATATAATGACAAGGATGTGTATTTAGAGATAGCTACCAGGACTGCAAGCTTTTTGCTAAATGTGATTTATTAAGTACATGATGACAGGTGTACAGAATATGTAACAAGTTTATGGATCTACTAGTATATACTGCCACAACACTTCTAGCAGTGTACAAAATCTGAAGGTGCAAGTACAGCTGAATGACTATTCATGTTTTATATCGAGAGAGACAATGTTCTATGTGTACAAGTCTATATATATCTGAAATAATGTAACATATAACAACATATTGGTTTTCCAAATGTTTTTGTAGCAAATACAAACATAAATGTATATAAGGCCGCATTATACTACTGCAAAGACCATACAGTACCCTGCACACACACAAAATCATAAGTTGAGTCATGAATCTTCATGAGTTCAAGGACTTCATTACAGACTTTTCACCCTTTTTGGATGCCGCTGCATTGTCTTTCTGTCTCTTTACCAGTATGTAAGCATTCATTTGCAAATGCTTCGCACCTTTGGTTGAAAAGGTATGAAAGTACCTTCTCCATCAAAGCACTACACTAGCTCTCTCATCTACTTGTTCCCCATGAAATCTGTCTCAAGGTTACTTATTAATATTTTATACCTGATGGTATACCCTGGTAAAGCTACCGAATGTTTGCCGTTGACCTTACAACCTTTTCCACGACACGGAAGAAAAGGTACACTTGGTCAGTCACATTAAAGAGACCCCCACGATTGACAGTATTAACCCATCCTTCTGTGTACTACAGAAAAGATGTATCTGACTGTTTGGTACTTGAGACCTTCCATTGGGCCAAAACTGAAACATAGAGTTTGTCAATCGTATTGTTGAACTTCTTATAGTACATGTGTGATATACCCTGCAACACACCTCAGCACTTGCTCTTCAACAGCACTCATACTAGTGTCATCATTATTACAATTACCACTTGAAAGTGGGACATCTACATTGTGCTTCTGTTTCAACAGGCCCTCAAAACTTTCCTTGCAATTAATGGATGTAATGATGGACATGGACCACAAACTGTGGAAGCCCTCACCTGAGCATAGCTTGTGATATACAGCAAACATTACTTGATTACCAGTAATAGAGAACCGAAGTATCTCCAGCAGTTATCACAGACCAAAATAGAGTACACAATGTTAAGAGGAACTTCTACATTATAACATAAAAAAGATTTTCAATCATATCGCATCTGAATGAAGTCTTGTAATAGTACACTTTGTGCACACATGGAAAATGCCAGTCTCGGAGTCAAGTTGCAATTGGATTAAGTCTTGTATGTACAGCTACTTTGTAACATTGGATCGTTTTTAATCAAAGTCACGCTGCAGAAGAAATGTATCTCAGTCTTATTTTGCTGAATTTCTCTCTCTCTATATATATATATGTTTATTTATATATATGTGATACACATATATGCCTATACACATTGTGTAAACATAGGAATGTATTCTCAAAGGCATGTTACATCTGATGAATCTTGTTGAATACACATTGTCATTGTACCAACCTAGGAAATATATAGTCGCAAAGTCAAGATGCAACTGAATCAAATCTTGTATGTACACTAACTATAGTATAGGGAATATTTGGTCTCAAGCAAGTTATGCTAGTCACTACAAAATTTGTCTTAAACCATTATTAGTATATAAGCATGTTAAAAAAACAAGTTTTTTGCAACCACAAATTAGTATCTTGCTTCATACTGTTATAGGTTTGACAAGTCACTGTTCCAAATATTTTTTTTTATCGTCAGGAGGCCATTTGCCCTTCTTAAGAACGGTACTTGTAGCACCGAAGCCAGCAACTTTCTGAAGTATTTCATATCGTGGGACTGATGCTAACTTGACTGATACAACCTCAGCATTTCTTACTGCTTTAGTCACCGTCGGAATTTTCTCAACAGGGATATACCCCATTATTTTCCAAAGACCATTCACTAAAACATCAATTTTTATGGCATTTTTACCTGCGGCGTTATCTGACTCAAACACTAACCTAACCTGGACAGTTCTTTTTAAGGCCATCATCTCATGCCTCACTTCTCTAAAGGCATCCTGGTATCTCTCTTCTAAAGTCGGACCTCTTGATTTGATGATTTGAACGTCCAATTCATCATCTTCACTGTCACTGCTTTCTTGGGGGAGGGGACGATGGGGGCTGGCACAGCAGGTTGGGAAGAGCAGTCTTGGCGGCGGGAAGAGCAGCCTTGGCGGCGGGAAGAGCAAGCTTGGCGGCGGGAAGAGCAGTCTTGGCGCCAAGAGCAGTCTTGGCGGCGGGAAGAGCAGTCTTGGCGGCGGGAAGAGCAGGCTTGGCGGCGGACCGACGTGCAGTTTTGGCGGCGGGCCGACGTGCAGGCGAGGGGCCCCGTCGTGCAGACTTGGTGGGACGGGCAGGCTTTGGCTGTCTCCCTCGTTTCCTCGGCTCCTTTTTCTTCAACTCACCCTTGTCCCATGTCACGCGCTCTCCCGCCTATAATGCCGACCCCAAAATTGCATTAGATAAATGAAACGATAGATCATATTACAGTTTGTTTTATTGTTAGGGTTAGTCAGTTGGAAAAAAGTCACTAATTTCGAATCTCTACTTTAAAGAACTATAACGTGTCATTATTGGGAGTGTTATTTTTCTAGAAATATAATCGAAGAAAGCCTACCCTGCAATCCTTCAGAAACCTGCCGCCGTCTTTGCTTCAAGTGGACACGTACGCATGAGCGAATGTGTCAGCCTCTGCGGTCTTGGCGATTTCCGTGAGGCTGACTTCCACGACGGTGGTCTCTTGGTCAGCGGTGTCTGAAATTCAATTGGGTGTTTAAACTTGAGATATCATGTAGTCCGGGCTAACAAAACTTACAACCAGGCATTATTGTCTACGGTACCGAAATAACGCGTTATGTCTGTATAACATGTCCTGAAAAATTGATTGCGTAAAACTCAAATATGTGTCTCTAGGTTAGGTAAACATTTTACATTACTGATGAAAGGTGTTTCGTTCTTCAAGTTACTGGATGACTAATATTTATGTAGACGTGACTTGTCCTAAAGGCTAAAGGTTGGAAAAAGTTTTGGCGATCTACTCACCAGAATCCAGGTCTAGCAGGATGATCCCGTCAGCTACGTGAACGTCCCCTATGGTCAGCTGCACTGATAATATTAATACATGGGAAAAATCAAACTTTGTCCTATATCTATGTACGCTATTTCAAGCTGTTGCTTTTAAATCGAACGGGTACGGGTGGTTTAATGCAGACAATCTTCTTCATGTCCAACATGGGCTAAATACATTGAGTAACTAAAGTAGTGATAGTAAATTTAAAAAAAACTGAAAAGTTATGCTATACTTCAACTATATCTACTGAGCAGTGTCTTTTCCCTCCTCGGAAAACATGATGACCTTGGTCTTAATACAAAATGGATCATTAGAATGAAACTTTGCTGCCAATATTCAATGAAAGCCATTCAATGAAAAGGGGCTAAAAAAATCATACCCAGATTGAAGTGGTGCGGCCTCGGTTCGCTCGGGCTGCTCATCGGCAACCAAGGCCGAGCCGGTCCCGAGTCGCTCGGTCTGCTCGTCAGAGGCGGCCTTGACAACCAAGGCCGAGCCGGTCCCGAGTCGCTCGGTCTGCTCGTCAGAGGCGGTCTCGACAACCAAGGCCGAGCCGGTCCCGGGTCGCTCGGTCTGCTCGTCAGAGGCGGCCTCTACAACCAATGCCAAGCCGGTCCCGGGTCGCTCGGTTTGCTTGTCAGAGGCGGCCTCGACAACCAAGGCCGAGCCGGTACCGCGTCGCTTCGTCTGCTCGTCAGAGGCGGCCTCGACAACCAAGGCCGAGCCGATCCCGGGTCGCTCAGTCTGCTCGTCAGAGGCGGCCTCTACAACCAATGCCAAGCCGGTCCCGGGTCGCTCGGTCTGCTTGTCAGAGGCGGTCTCGACAACCAAGGCCGAGCCGGTACCGCGTCGCTTCGTCTGCTCGTCAGAGGCGGCCTCGACAACCAAGGCTGAGCCGATCCCGGGTCGCTCGGGCTGCTTGTCAGAGGCGGCCTCGACAGCCAAGGCTGAGCCGGTCCCGTGTCGCTCGGGCTGCTTGTCAGTACGTCGCTTTCTGTACGTCTCCATGGCTTTCTCGAGCCTGAATGAACACACACAATAAAAACAGTAAGGTAATGTTAATTGATATGTTCACATAATTTATTGAAGGGCTGCTTAATCGTACGAACACGGGGAGGTAAGAAATTGGTTGGGACCGCGCGCAGCATTACATAATATAGAATAAGATAATAAGATAGACAGTCGCGCAAAGACACTAACCGTGTACAACCTTCGATTAATATATTGACAGACAGAAATACATTTACCTTGTTTTCTTTTTGTTCCTGCTATTGTATACGCTCTTCTTGATGACTCTCTTGATTGTTGCGATACCAGTGGCGTTACTCCTCAGTGTTAATGTCGGGCACCATACCAGCATCTGTAGATTTCGTGATAACATTACATGAGTTCATAGCGCTCTATAGCAGCATCTTTATACTCTCCAAGCAGATGAAAGGTCACAATCTTCCCCACCAACCTCTGCTTGGAGAGTAGCATCTTTATATGAACAGGAAGTGGAAAATTTTTTTACAATATCAAACGCTATAACTACCTGACATATGAAATTATGTGACCAAGGCCACTTTGAAATTAACTTACCTCGTCCATTGCACGGACAAAGTTTCCTTCACCCACTCTCTGAACATTGTACTTCCTTGTGACCCTCTTCCTTGTGACCATGCGAATCTTGTCCTGTTGAAGAAAAGCAGAAAGTCATTTTATTACCTTAACCATGTAATACTTAAATTTAAAAGCTTATGATTTGTCTTGAAATGCAATCAAATGACGAGAAATTTTCCTATTTGATTAATCCAATTTCTAGTAGGGATGGTTGAAAATGTTGTTTTCAAACTTACACTGAAGTAGTTTCTTCCATGCTTGATTTTACCGACCGACTATAGCAGGCTCTCAGCAATATGATAGACGAGGCCAGGGAGGGTCCGGATATGCGCTGCTAGGTAGGCCCGCCAACTCACTGTTGTCAACATGCGGTGGGAGAGAGTACGATCGATCACCGATGGTGACGTGGCCTTCACGTTGTGGTCGTACCGGGATAGGATGGTGAATATACTGCCGCTTTGTGTACTCGGTGAACGGCAGACGAGACTCACTACCAGGTGGCCTGGAGACGTACAGCGTATGGCAATCCTCCTGTCCCGAGGGACTGCTCCTGATCGTCCCGGGACGTATTGAGACTAATCGACACTGCATTACCAACAGTGTTGTACACTCCAGGCTGGTTGGAGATTTCATCACTTGTTCTAAACATCGTTTTACGAATAAATCCTCCTCGGTCTCTGAAGCACGCTACACACTCGATTCAAAGTGAAATGATTTCTTTACAAAATCTTGAAATTTTATCCGCGCTCTATCAGTTGTGATGCAAATTTGACAACCAGACGGATGTTGACCACAAATATCTCAACCAACAATGAAGTCTGCCGATTGTCAACTTCGTTTCGTGAGACTAAAAACGCCGCTATGGTTTTAAAAAAAGTAAAAAGACACTATTATTCACATTTCTTTGTGAGGGCACTAAAACAAACCGCTATAACAAACAAAAAAACTAATAACCTCCTTGCTAATACATTGCACATCAGTATTAGTTTTTGAGTTTATACTCTAAAACATTTCATTTGAAGGACAAAGTATTTGTTCGATATACGAAGTAGGTTATTTTTAAACCCCCATGGATATACAGAAGCGGACAGACCCTGATGTCCATTTGATGTTAACAGGACTATCGGACCTATTCCTCAATTTGCCAAGTCATAACCCTTCACACATGTCTAGGTTTAGCTTTGAGCCAGAGCCTCTGTTATATAGCTCCACAAGCTCAAAGAGTCTGACTTTGGATATGTCTGATGTGGGGAAGGCCGAGTTATCATCTGCGTACAGGGACATTTTTGCTTCATGGCCACCCGGCAGTTTGACTCCGTGTACCTTGGTGTCTTTACGCACTATCGCCGCAAACGTCAAGGCAAAGGGCTTCGACAGAAAGTCATTCACCAACACAGAACTGGTAATGTTTCGGTAGAGAATGGAGACCCACTTCCTAAAAGAGGGGCCGAACCCCATCTTTGTGAGAGTCTTTTGTAGGAATGAGATGTTAACGCGATCAAAGGCTTTCACCTTATCTAGCGAGACAATTTCACAATCTATGTTGTTAGCGTTAGCATAGACGACAATGTCTCGGATTAGACGAAGGTTGCACTGGATCGATCTACCTGGGACTCCGCAGGTCTGGTCCGAGTGCAACACCGACGCTGCTACTGACTGACTGAAGGCGGTTGTTGAGAGCCTTAGTCAGTAGCTTGTTGTCGGTGTAGAGAAGGGAGATAGGTCTTCTATTCTTGGGGTCTAGGTCGTCCCCCTCCTTCGGTAGCACAATGCAGTGGAATTTGGGCAATAATTTAGATTGTGTACTTTAGCTGGAATTGCAATATGTAGCCTGCCCATATTTTTGCATAGCTAGGAAAATGACTTAATCAAAACAATAATTCTGGGCACACCATGTTGTCTAGCAGACTAAATACTTTACAAAAGATAACATGCCGATACCCTTATCCACAACATCGGTGTCCAGTGATAGGTGCTTTTCTGTAGAGCGATCCTAAATTACAAAAGCTACCTTGTTCGTGGCCTTGTGATCACGTCTAATAACGGAATAGACATTTAACTATGGTATTATCATCAACAACATTTTTTAACAGTGATAAGTGGTAGCCTAACACAAAAATTCAAAAGTCGATGGACGCAAAATGGACGCAATAATTTTGCCCCCTCCACCTCCAAGCGGCGATAGAGCACTGTGGATAATTTAGATCGAGGTTATGTGGGGAGCTGCCCATGTGCACTGAAATTTGCATGAAGCAATTGTACTAACACGATGGAAACTCACCTCCATTTCACAACTGCTGGTAACGCGAATCAGCTTGGGTGCGGGGAAGGTTTGTACCCCGTCCCCCAATGTCTGTCTGCTACAAAAGCCTGCCATCACCGGAAAGCATGGGGCATGGATGTTTCCTTCACTCAACAGTGAATGGTTTCACTTGGACGATTTCACTTGCAGAGACGCAAGTGGTCCTTGGTTGGGACTTCGACAATGCTTCCCATCTGTTTTGAGGGGCCGTTCTAGCACATGCCAACATATCTAGATTAAGTATGATGTACGTGCAGATCAGTGCATTCCCAGCTTGCCGGCTTGGTTTAGAACCTCGTACAGTTCTGTTTGGTGCCATATCGGAGAGGATCGTTGAAGGGTTGTACCATTCAGAGCTATGTACACCCTCCCGCAGTAGAAGGGGTCACTTGCACTCTCTTGGATATCACAGATCAGTGTAACACTCGGTGTTATCTTGAGTTTAGTAAAGTTGAGTTTAGCAAACACATTGTCCCTGGATACCAGCACAGATTTCCCTATGTCAACTGCCGCTACAGGATAGCCGGATTCTCCAACTTTGATGCCATGCTTGTCATCCAAGAATACCAGACATTCGCGTCATTAAATGCTGTTTTTCTCAGTTTTATTAGAAGGCTTTTATATTTTAGCAAGTATATATCCTACCTATGGACGAAAGTGTACTGTGGAGAAAGCCGCGCCAAACTCTTACGTAGTTGATACGTTTCTCTCGACAAAGGATGTTAAGCTTACCTCAAGTGACTAACCCTGGATATTACCACCGACAAAACAATACATGTGCTTAAATGAAGGACATGCAAAGATATTATACTTTATTCTTCAATGCTACATGCTTTTGTCTATCTGCCATATGGTCTCAAACATAACTCCCACGTTAGTACTATGGACAAGAAAATACGCACAGACAATATCAGCTTTAAACTTTTTTTAATGAAACAATGACATAAACAATTTGCATGAACTTCTACAAAAATATATATAATATATATAGATATATGTTAATGCAAATATACATCTCCCCTTCTACAGGGAAGAGTTTTACTCGTGTTTGTTGTTTTAGCCCCCCGTGCAGGCGAGATGAGTGGCTGGTTGTTTTTTTATCGAATGTTTTCCCCCTGATTTTGAACTGTTCTCTTATCAATCTTGCTTTCATACAGCCAATGTTGTTCCCAACGCCGCTCCATCAAACAAGGATGGCTAGAAAAATAAAATAGCACAAAATCGGCAAAAAAGTCAGCCTTCTCATGCCCGCACAACGTTACGTAAAAACAGAAGCAAACTTTTAAAAAGACTTTCCCTTCTACCTTAGACCAAAATGTTTAAAAGAACATTTCCTAGGCTTATAATTTCAAACTTTGTTTCCAGCGCCAACCCTCGGGCCCTAGAACCAAGCATGAGTGGAACAGATAAAAATTGAAACCTGGAGACGTACATGCAACCCCTAACAACACTGTAATCTGTAAGTGTTACATTAATCCATAATCATCATGTTGATGATGAGCCTGTCAGCGCCAGGCTGGTTGTCCATGAGGTCTGCCAAAGGTGCCCTGGGTCAACCTTTTATCTGGCCTACTTGAAAGTGCAGCTGGTAGTCGAACTGCTCTGTGAGACCTCCGTAGGTAAGCTTTACCCTGTGAAATGATGGACAAATAATTGCATCTATGTAAAGCTGGCTTTACTAATTTGGCTATGCACTATAGCCTGTGTTTCTATACCAACCATGGCCTAGCCTTCATTGCAGATTCTGCCAGCATATTTTTGTTGAAACTATGGGCAGTAAGTTACTAGTACTAGGTTCTATTTATATATAATATCCACTTTCACTCCAATGATACAGAACTACAGATGGGATGTATGAGAAAACTGCAGACAGTAATAATCTGGAAGTTATCAGGAACTGCCCATAGTTACAAGAAGAGTCCTTAGAACACAATCCTCAAAGTAATTATGGTTTGGATAAGAGTCCGATGCCCCCTCTTTAACAACCTACAGGTCGAATCAGACAAATTAATTAAAAGAATTCCTGTTACTGACCATCATATAAAAAAAAACGAAAGGTAATCAGTTTAAAGCTAATGGCTTGTATGTGACGTTACAGTGAACATATCGACCAGTTCAGAAACTCGCAACGCGGGTCAAAGAGACAAAAATCACTTTTGAGAATCAAACAGTTGCAATCACTGTTATGACAAGTAAATGTGGTTGCAAAATGCAAGAAAATAAAAGCGCAGGTGCTTGTCTAGCCCCCCCCCCCCTCCTCTCCATGGTTGTCTCAAGGACTTGCACTGCACCTTTGATTTCTGTTACGTTGCCAGGTGGTCCCTCAGATCTTTCCTCTGCATGTTTTCCAGGCAGCTTTCACAGAAGTTTACACATGCCAAGCACCTGTAACACCCTGATCATGAATGGAACTGTTTCAACTTCAATATCTGACACTTCGTGGCCTTAGTTAGAAACAGTACACAACTCCAATCAACGCATCACATTTACACGTTTTATGGCAATCTGTGCAACAGTCGTGTCCAGGTTCCAATGACACAGTTGTTTTAGTTAATACAAAGTGATGGTACCTTTTACCCCATCTGCAAGCAGTTCATCGGGGAATACATGTACATGGATGCTAAAAGCAGAGCAAATCTAACTAAGAATGGCCTCTTTCTTTGTGACAAATTGATTCCTATTAGATTAAATTGTATAAGTCAGAAACACAGAATATGGATACAACTGAAAAATTGAGCTGACGTTTGGCCATGCAGCCATCCTAAACTTACCCTTTGGTTGTACTGAATGTTCTCAAACCAAAGAGACTTGAAGAATTCGTGCACAAAGCATCCCTCCACCATGAAACTAGAAGCAGCGTTTACGACTTCTCTCTCGAACTGCATGAAAAGTATGGAAAAGTACTGAAAATTTTGAAATCTTTGTGGAACTTCGCAGGTTTTGCATAGAACTCTCATGACGCAGTGTATACATATTGACAGTGTCTTAAATTGCATTGCATTACGACTGTTTAAACTGTCAACTCGAAGACATAGCAAACTACATGGCTAATTTGTATTGGTTTTCAATTTCGTGTCGCAAACCTAAACTTAAACTTAGATTACATGGGCGTGCGTCACCAGTCCTGTCACGAGTCTATATACACAGGTCAACTACGGTTACCATTATTAAACATGGCTAGTTTATATCCCAGCGAACCATACGGGAAAGGGTTCGACACGTTTGACATGCACTACATCCAAGCGTTATCCCTTTACAGGAAATTTTGTAATTTTGCCTTTCTACATCTGCTTGGAGATCAAGAAAATATTCCGTGATATCCAGGTTTAAATGTTTTGATTGTGCTGCATATGAAATGGTGGGGATAGCTTGGATAAGACTAAATAGAATAATATCTTTTGCCCTTTGTAATAGCCTCAGGCTAGTTGGGCAGCCCTGGCTGTGTGTCTAAAATATCCAACCAATAAATAGATAGTAAAGTAAATACACAGGAATAAAAATCGTGTCTGACATACTTACAACGTTTATTTTTACTGTCCGTCAGGAACTGCCTTGCCTGGCTTCTGACCGATTTGCATTTTCTTGGGACCATTGTCTTCAAGACTTGTATAAAGTCCGGGTCGTCTGGGCGGCGCACTTGGTCAGGGTTCATGGCTGCAAGGTGTTCTGTGATCGACCAAACAGACTCAGTAAGTAATTTTGACGAACCTGAGTCAGCAATATGTTTATCCATATCTATATAGCCGGTATAATCGCCCTTCACTTTTGACAAGTTCTTTCATTTAACTAGTAAGTTTTCTCTGTATAAAGAGAACTTTGACTAGCCCCGGATTTCCGCCATCCTGTTTCCGTCCAGCCGGCTAGCGAGAATTGGAAATGCTTTTGTTTGCGCATTCGCAGCTAGAACTCACGATCCCGTTGTAGCATTGGTGTATAACTTAGCATATAGTTTGCCTGGTTGAGCGTGGTGATGCACGATGTCTTTGTTACACCGTAACTACTTTTATCGTCAATGCAATATCGTAATTGCACCCCTATAAGTAATGGCATGTGCCACTGCCCTGCCATAGACACCATGCAATAATCCATTCCGCTTGACTAGAATACTTCAGGCAGATACGGGGTATATACTTCCCCACTTGCTGTGATCGTATAGTCACTGTTACATTGTAAAGTAGACAACGTGCATCATCACACGCAACCTAGCAAACGATATACCAATTACATACCAATGCAGCAACGGGAACTGTGTTTAGCTGCGACATGTGCAGAGTGACCTCCTGTCTGTGTATAAGTATGCTGTCCAGTCGTAGCTCGCATGCTAGTATGAGCGCACGGGACGAACGGTGCACTTTTACGCACAGTGTGAAAATGGGAAATCTCTGCACCTTCAAAATTACCACACTTGTAGTTTGTAATACGGAGGCTGTGACAATGTGAAAAGTTAACGCAGGGGATGAAAGATTGTTGAGATATGTATCTCAGAAAAGTGCGCGCGGACTTGAGATTTTATAAGACATTCTTGAGATTTTGTATAGCCATCTCAAGATGTTTCATAAAATTTCTAGATGAAAAAGAAAAAGTCTTAAGACTTTTCCGAGATGCCTTCAGAACATCTCAAGATTTTGACGGTTTTGACGTTCTATTTTTCACATTTTCTTCACCATGACTTGTGTTATCCGTGTTCTAAACACCCGACTTACAAACAGGAAGCTTCTCACAACTTTTCAAACTGAGTCAGCTAGAGGTCTACTCTCGTGGGCGACTTCTTGGACCTTGTTGGCCTTGGCGGTGGTGGTGCCTTTCGCTTGATACCCTGCTGTATAGTCAGCTGACCACTTCCAGAGCCTGTAATAACAATACGAAGGAACATGACTGGCAAACCCTGTCTTCTATTGGTAAGAAAAAGGCAACTTCTTTCTATTGAACAGAAGCGTAGTTCTATTGGTACCTCGTTGCTGAGGGTTACGTCATTGTTACACCCGTTAGGTTCTGTCGATTTCACTTAGTACCATCCTCCGTAGTAACTTTTGGATTTCTCAAAATCTGTGGTTGGCGAGCGAAAATATTGAGCCACTCGGGTACTACGGATGATGGTACACAGGCTAGAGTTTACTGTAATAAAGACAGAAAATTAACATATGCTATACAAGACAAATTCTTTGCTTTCTTTACGATTATTGTGACTCTGGTGCCCATGATGGTTAAAACAAGACTTCATCTGCCCGAGGATCTGCCCAAATGTGCGACATGTGTCGCTTGAGACGACGAATGATACGGTGAATCTGTGGTTTTCCAGGATGTCACATGAAATGAAGTGTCTCTATCTGGATCAACTCCCAGCAGGAGCGATCCCTAATTGGCCTTGCTTAGGTAGATAGAAGTGACTGCCGTGCCGTATTTGGGGGCTGGGGGACAAAAAACTGGAAGAGTCCTTATAAAGGGTGTAGAAAAAACTAAGAAGCCTTGGAAACTAGGATATGATTAAAGCCTAAGGATTGCGATGACTTAAATGAATATAATATTGTGTAGGAGGATTACTTGTCCACTAGTGTATAAAAGGGCTTTGTGACATCCTGGAAAACCACAGATTCACTATATTTGAACACATAACACACATTTTCTACCGTTTCCATCTGTTACACTAACAGCGAGAAAAATTTTGACAATTATTACATGAGTTAAGAGAAGCTGTTAGGTAATTTGTCTGCGATTCCGGTTTTAATCACTACCTTTCGCCTCGCTTTTCTTCTGGGCCTTCCTCCTATTCTTCTCGTCCCGGCGTTTCTTCTCCTCCTCCTCGCGGCGTTTCTTCTCCTCATCGCGACGTTTCTCCTCCTCGCGGCGTTTCTCGACTTCATCCTGCGGAGCGTCCATCTCAAAACTAAAACGAATACATCCAGACATTACATCTAATTCAAATAGGCTTATAGGAAACGCTTATGACACACATTTCCCAGAAAGCCCAGAAAGTTTCCTGTCAGAACAGCCTCACTAGTAGGGAGGAAATCAATGACGTAGAGGGTTACGATATCCTCTAGCAGGCTCCATAGCGTAGGTTGCTGGCAAAATGATAGAGATTTGTAAAATAAACAGGTGCTGGCCCAAAATCGTGACAGGTTTGTTTGCAAACTGTATTTTCAGTAGAGGCTAGGCTATGAGGAAGTCATACATATTCTGATATCCGTTTGGGGAGTATACATGTGTTAAATAATATGATGTAGGAAGGTAATATCATAATTTGGTATGTACTCACTGCTGAAGTTTCCCCTCTGCGGCCAGTGCACGCTTATTCCACTTCTCCAACTCCTCCCTCACGGATTTTATGGAGGCCAGCGCTGGCTCCTGCATAAAAGGGGTTTAGAAAGTATGGTAAGTTTCCACTTAATATATTGATGTACAAATTACAGCACCTACACATTCAAAGCCCTTCATTTCAACGAAAGGTTTAGTCATGTTTCGCGTTTTTGTTTTGCTTTAGCCGTCTTCGGGCTTTGCTGACTCCATGACCCGGGGGGGGGGGGGGGGGACTGCCGCTATGACCCTGAGAGGAGGCGAGACTGCCGCTATGACCCTGAGGTGGGTCAGCATACATTGTTAGCAGGTCAGCTGAACCGTCAACGATAGGTTAATAGTCTCTATTTGGTGAGAAGAAACGTTGCGTACGGTTCAGTTCTAATGAGGTCGCCCAGCACGACAAAGTATTTTTCAATCACAACATTGGTGGCGGACATGTGAATGGACTTTTGCCGTTTAGCTTCTCTGGGCCCCCAGAATCTGCCATCAGGTAGCTGCTCCTCTGCCTGGCGTTCCAGTGATATTAACATTGAGGCACAAAAGACTTCGAGGGCATGCTTTGTTACTTCATCCAGGTCCTCGTCTTCGCTGGCTGTGAAAAGTGACTGGTACAAGGCATCCTTGTTTCTTTTGACCACTGCCTCGTCGAAGAGAGGTTCCCCATCCCTAAGGCTGCTGGCATTTGTCGACCACCTATCCAGTGACAACTGCATTTGACGGAGATGTGGATTCATGTGGAGAGTTACCTTTCTGGATGACCAGCAGTCGGAAAAACGGACCCGTAATGGTCTTGTCCACGATGCTTAGAGTTCGAACACCGACAAGGTGCACCTTCTGTGACGTGTCAGCTTTGACGGCCCTCAAATGCCCGTTGAGATCTGACCAGGGTGATACATAGCTTATTATCTGTTTGTGGTGGTGGTAGACTGCTGTGGCATTGTAGAAAAGAATTTTAAACCGGTTTCCTCTGAATGTGACCATGTTTTTTTTTTTTCTACATTGTGGCGGTGTGAAAGGTGGCTGTTAAATTAGTGTGGAGTGCCGGATTTCTCATTCTCATGGTCAGTAAATGCACTGCAGGCTGTTCTGATCAGTCATGTTGCAATCATTGGTTAACTCGTCCTTCATCTGGGAATGCATTTGGGAGTTTTTCTCAGCAACGGGAAGAGCTCTCTTTTTAACGCGCCTCTTTCCGACATGGTGCTTGTGAACGAAGCGGTAATCTGTGCAGCTTTTATCAGCAATATCTTCACCTTGACTGCACATCACTTCAGCCAATTCTTTACTTGTATGGTGAAAGAGAATGTTATCCCATCTCACTTAGAATTTCTGATATTGGCATTGTTTGTTTTGTTTTGTATGGTCCACAGAACTATGTATTTATTGCAAGCAAATATAGCTATAGTCAGTGCCAAATTTTTATTTATATGTTATCAAAGAAAAAAGATATTCATTGATATGTTTCTTCCACTTTGTCTTGACATTAACAAGCTAATGTACTGTTTTTTTTTTTTAATCTTTTTTTTTTATTAGTCAAAATAATACAACTGTACATAAAGCACCATCCAGCAAATCAATCTTGAGACATCATAGTATTACATAGAGTGTTCCATTTACCAAGGTGTTTCCCTTGTCTTCCCCTCCTTGCTGCGATTATATATTCTAATTGGTAGAATAAATTAACGTACTTAATGAATGTCTGAAAATTTAAATATGATTTGCCTCTGCTTTGAAATATATGTCTTTTGCCAATAGAATTATAAGATTTTCGAGACAATTTTCGGAGGATAAATTTCCAAATATAACATTGAAGGGGTTTAAATTCAAATTCTGTCCTGTTTTATTGTTATACCAAATTTTGATTTCGTTCCAATTTTTACCCATTGAATAGGTAGATGGGTGGGCAATCTGAAATTACTATTCTTTAAAGTCCCAATTGACAACTTTACATTTTTCAAAGTTTAAAGAAAGGCCAGATATCAATGAAAAA
Organism: Branchiostoma lanceolatum; assembly: GCF_035083965.1. NCBI lineage: Eukaryota > Metazoa > Chordata > Leptocardii > Amphioxiformes > Branchiostomatidae > Branchiostoma > Branchiostoma lanceolatum. The sequence goes on from NC_089731.1 coordinate 16,239,228, forward strand.
TTTTCTAAGTCATCAAGAAGAGCATAAAACGATTTTAAATTGGGGTCAAAGGGGAAATTTGTGTCATCTGCATATTGTGATATTTTTGTAAATTTTCCCAAGGTAGAAAGACCAGTAAGATTTTGATTAGAGCGAATTCGTATAGCTAGCATTTCAACTGCAATGATAAATAAATATGGACTAAGAGGACAACCTTGTCTGACACCACGGTGTAATGTGAAAGGCTGTGATATATATCCATTATTTAAAACTGAACTTGTGATGTTAGTATATAGCGTTTTAACCCATGAAATAAACTGGGGACTAAAATTAGAAAATTCCAGTGCTTTAATAATAAAATCCCATCGTATGGTGTCAAAAGCCTTCTTGAAATCAGACACGAAAATCAGGCCAGGTTTTTCTTCTTTTTCATAATAATCTATCAAATCTAATATTCGTCTTATGTTATCCCCGATGAATCTCCCTTTTACAAATCCTGTCTGGTCTTTGTGAATTATATCAGTAATAACTGTTCTTACTCTAAGGGCTAAACATTTTGATAAAATTCTGGTATCACAGCAGAGCAGTGTTAATGGTCTCCAGTTATCCAAAATAGTGGGATCTTTATGTTGACCATCTTTCCCCTCCTTTAATAGTAAAGAAATTAGTCCTTGCTTTTGAGTATTAGACATAAAACCTTGTGAAAGTGAATAGTTGAAACAATTAAGCACGGGGTTTTTAAATATAGAGTCAAAATGTTGGTATACTTCCACCGGAATACCATCTTCTCCAGGAGATTTTGCATTTGAGAATGAATTAATGGCTTTAAGTAATTCTTCATCTGTAATTTGACCCTCACAGGCCCACTGCTGTTCATTTGTCAGTCGTTCATCATATTGTGTTGGGAAAAATGCTCTGTGTTACTGGGGGTTAGGGGTGTGGGAGGCTCATCAAAAGAATAAAGTGAAGAGCTAATGTACTGTTTGCTTAACATTTAGCACTCTGGAGTAGCAGTTTGGCACCCAATTTTCAATTGTTTACAGATTTAGGCAGCAGGGAGAAGGTTAAAGGATCCTGAAACAGAAGTTAATATCATCGACATCTTTCAATCTATTTACAGCTTCCCTTAACTCTTTCTCGGTAACGAGGCCTTCGCAGACATTTTGTTGTTTTATATTCAAGCAAGTGTGATTTTCATTAGAAGAACTTTAAAGCGCGACTATTGTAGCAGGTACAAAGTATGGCAACAGCAGTTCAAATAGAGTCAACTGTATGAAGGGAGTCGGCTATGGAGATAGGGTCAAATATTGCAACCTAACTGCGGATGGTAATGTTATCATCCATGGCCAAAGTCCCCCGGCAAATGTTCTTTCTATAGCCGAAGCGGTTAGTCTGGTAGATGGCATTGGTATTTCTCCAGATTCAGACTATAGGTCTTATTAAGAGGAAAGTGACACTCCCGCATTTGGCATTGATATTGATGATCACATATCTGTTCAATAATCTTTGAATTTAACATACCTGACTCATTGTATGTCTATATTGTACAGGTGAAAGGGTGATTCTTTATATACTTTAGATGAAGATGTGACAGAGAATAAAGAGTTAACTTTCTTTTTATTTCTTATCTCATATATTATAGACCATATTGCTGACAAATACACTATTGTCTGCAGCTGAGTACAACAATGGTATATTGTAACTAAACAGTTTACATGACGTGTTGACAATTAAAAGACGTTCAGGATGAGTGGACTAGATATAACCAATTAACTGTAGGGTAAACGCTGGCGATTTCGTTGGCAACAGGCAAACATGATTAAAAGGATCAGATGATCACATAATGAAAACCTAATACTGAATGTCTCTTGCTAGTATCATACTTTAACGCATTAAAAATAACTGCAAAAGTAACATTTGAAAACAAATATATAATGCACAATGTCTAATTTCATATGGTCTAGCCTAACAAACTACTGCTCTGTTTATTTTAACTCACTCAAACTTAATATGTATGGTGACCTCCAGCTCTTTAATGCTGGTTGCTACATTCTGTGAGACATAGCTTTGCATGTATTGCAGGCATCTGCTTTTTGCCCTCAAAATCGATAATAAATTAATGTATCAATGGGAAGTAGAATCTTTGCTCTTTCACACACACTAAATTTGCTGTTAGTTTAAGATTTATAACAAAAAATTTATAACAAGCTAAAGCTACAAGAAAGAAAATGCCTAATTATTGAAAGTAAAGAATACACAGCTAAAAAGTGTGAGTAATAAATGATGCTTATATATTGAAAATAGGATGAAATAATGATATATGGTTGCAGACATCAGGAACAAGCTTTCTTGTAAGGCGTGTCTACACCTGGAGTCATGAAGGGGTACTACCTTTTCTTGCTGAAGGATGCCAGCTGTCTTGGGTCCTCAGTGTTTGGGTCCGTTGAGATGGGGCTGTTGTCCAACACTAAATTTTACCACGTGTCCTTAAAAGTCATCAAAATTGAATTTGTATGAGAACATTCATTTGTTAAGCCTAATGTTAACTTGAAATGAAAACAGTGTGTATATAATTTCGGAACATTTTTGAATTTTTTGTAACAGTGAAGCTTACCTTGGACGTATACCAATGTAGGATGCCGTAGTTGATCATGATCAGTGTGTCCTTCAGGACATTCGGCATCTCCCTAGCCCACACTTCCCCCTGCTGCAGCACCTCCTTCCACCCCTTTTCCTTGACTTTTGGCCAATCCAGATGAGAGTCCTCACACAAGAAGATAAGGGCTCTTCATCTCTCATGGCCTTTAGCTCTGCTCGTGCCTGCGCCCCGCCTACGTCACTGATCTTGGGCCCGCTGAAGGGGATGTAGACCAACCTTCTTAGGTCCCTTGGATTACAAAAATGTTAACTTTTATTATGATAATTAAAATGACTTCTTTTTTTCTGATAAAATTATTTTTGTTTTAATCTTGCCATTTATGCATGTCATGCAAACTGCTTATCATATTCACCAGGTTGTATTACAGCCAATAGGTACACATCTCAATAATAAGGCTGTTGTAATGGGCTCGAGGCACCTCCTCAAACATGGAACGCCCAATTTATGTCTCTTTTGAAAGAGAGCCAAGGCAAACAAGCAGCTATTGAAGGAATGGCTGATCTGAATGATGATCAATGATTTTCTAAAGAGTATTTCTAATCAATGTATGAAACATGTGACACTGTGTACATGACTGTGATGATCATTTATATAATTTTATCAAATAATCAATCAACATAAACAATCAAATAATACATAAACTCTACCACTGACAGTACATTTTGAAACTTATAAAACATATTTATAAGAATAAAAGATAGTTGACCTCTCGTCATCGTGCTCTAGGGGGTGGTTCGCCGTAATGAGGAATCCACATCTTGTGGCCTCCCTCCCCCTCAACAGTGTGTATGACCCCCCCCCCCCCTAGAAATCTACTGCTGCCTCCTTTATTGCTTCAAGCGTCTTTTGATCGTCAAGGTAACAGCCGAGGGTAGTTCTTCTTGCCAGTGATATGACTGCCGGCCTGCTAAACTGGCGCAGATATCCATTGACAAACAATTCCTAAGATCATGATAATAACTATTTTACAGACAGTAGACTACTGGAGTACAGGATGAAGATCATGAGGGTGGGATATTGCACTACGACCTCATGTTACTAGAATAAGCCTACATTGTTTGTACAAGTCACCTTAACTCCAAGATGGATACTATATGTTTTGGTTGCTGTCTTTTTGACTCAATTTTCCCCCTACATTGTTGTGGGATGTTCCAATGACCCAACACATGACCTTACCTGCTCTTGCTCAATTTTAGTGTCCATTAGTTGCCTTCATTACCTATGCCAAGAAGATCATGTTTTCAGTACCATTGAGACAGAGTGATTGGGGTAGGTTTGTGCTCCCTAGGAGCTTTTTTGGAACTGACGTTTTTGTTTTAAGATTTTGAAAGAAAATAACAAGAGCTGTAACAGTTGACCGTTTTGCCATAAAACCATGTCGAGATGGAGTCAAACTCTTCATAGTGTCTTGTAGCAGAGCGTCTCGAAGAAGCCCCTCGAACACTTTACTCACACAACTCACCAGTGATATCTGTCGATATTACTGTTGCAACTGACTCTGGTCGTTCTGTTTCTCTGTTGTATTGTGGTGTTGTTAGCTTACCGATGAGGTTTTACAATGTAGGTGCATCTTTCTACAGAACGTCAATTGTCTCTTTGGTAGAAAAAGACCGGATATATTAAATTGTTCTCACTTGTTTGGTGAATGGACTAGCTTGGCATGGTATTCTTTCCGTCTCAGATTGTACCGCGAACTTCACCTCTGTGCCTCTGAGAGCTTTCTCTGTAACATGTAACTGTTCCTACAATGATATGTTTGTAGCCCGAGCAGTTGAAAGTTCTTGTTCGCACTGGTTGATGATGGCCGCAACTTGGTTGTAGAATGTCTGTTGAACGTATACTATTTTTTCATTTGATCTCCCCTTTGTAAGGTATTAAATTAGCATATGAGGACATATGCCTAGTGGGGAGGGGATTGTGTAACGTACATGATGTTCAGTAGGTTGATATATGCATAATTAGTGTAATTAGTAGCTAGACCATATGGAGGAGGAGCTTACATAGGTGAGCTGGGATTGGCTGGTGAGAGCAGCCAATCAGATAGTTAGCCATTGTTACCAGAGTTGAGCATGGAGTATGTACTTGTCTAAGAAGTTAGTTGGAGTTGCGGTCCTCGGACCAAGGTATGTTCACCTATTACTCTTAGTTAGCTCTTGCGTTATAGATTGTATCCGTAACAGTTAGTCCATATAGACCCTGTGTTGTAACCCTAGACCTGATATACCTACTAGAATCTATCTATGTACATTGTATGCTCAACCTGTTATCCTAGACCTGTATTATAATTAGTATTGAGTATTGTACGGATCAATAAATGCACGACTCACAGATAGCAATCGGACTGGTTTGGCTCTGAGTTCATATATCGCTAAGATAGGAGCTAAGATACCAAACACCCGCAAACCTTATCCGTTACAAATGCACGACTCACAGATAGCAATCGGACTGGTTTGGCTCTGAGTTCATATATCGCTAAGATAGGAGCTAAGATACCAAACACCCGCAAACCTTATCCGTTACAAATAGAATTTGAAGGGCTGGTTTGACACGTGGAACTGACTAGAAAGTTGGTTGATTGTAGTAGGCTTGTGCATGATGTTGTTGAGAATACGGTTGTTGTTTCAGAGAAATCCCATTGTACACGGTGCTTCTCCTACCTTTCCCGTGGATGACTGTCACTTTAGAGAATTCTAGCCTCATGTAAGACCCAATTTGTCAGGGTGTAAGATGGAAGTCCTGCAAAATGGTTTCAATTGTTTCCTGCGATACTGTTGCCGACTTGTCTAGGCACAAGGTCTTATCTATCCGACAAGCAAACAGATGTTCATTGCACATTTATGAATTAAAATCATCTCAATATATCAGACAATACTGAAAATAGCTACAATACCTAGTGGTGCGTACCTAAACCCGAGTTTAGGTTTAGGTCCGGACCTCGAGTCCAGCACTCTGCCAAATTACTGCCAACAACTTTAGCTAGAGCCAAGATATATATACTGTATACCAAAGACAAATCTCTTTCCTTCTTTCACATGTTACATTATTACAAAATAAAAGGTAACTTCAAGCAAGGACTACTACTGTCTACTAATGATAACCAGAGCTTAAAAGAGTACTATTACTACAACTTCAAGTCTATTACTTAGTCTTACTGAATACTCTTACTACCTGGTAACAAAAACATAAACAGTGATTTTTCTTTCCAGTTTAGTGTAATCAGTCTAATCATTCACAGAAAGACTTACAGAAAACAAATAGGTTCAGGTTGGTCAAACATCAGACAGCATATTTTTAAGCAAAGCTACAAGTTTGCAAGCACTGTACTTAGAGTCTTGGACAGTTGGACTGACTGTAGTGCACTCTGACTGATATGATCCTTTAAGTCCCTGACTGAGACTGAGTGACTGTCTAGGTGTTCTTGTTAATTGTTAAGGAACAGCAGCATGTTTACACACTTGTGACGGGTACAACCAAGTATTTCCTTGCGTGCTGAGAGAGCAAAGGCAGTTCATAGACTTTTGCTTGCCAGAAGGAGATCATGTCATCCGTGGATTTTAACTTCGGAAGTGACTTGCACTTGAGGATCTCTGCCTGGACCCGGAGCCTCAGTGGTATTGGTGGCTGTACGTGAGTCATTACCACCTCATCATCGTCCTCAAAGATTTCTGCCATGGCTGATAGCTTGGGCTTCTTTGCAGGACGCTTGTCTTCCAAACCATCCTGTGGTGGCACAGGCTCAGGCCGCTTAGTCGTGTCCTTGGGTTCCTCCTTCACCTGCAAGGCCTGACCTACTTCAACTTCAATTGTGTTTGTTATCCTGTCCAAAACATCCTCGGTTACCACAGCTGAGCTCTTGAACCTGGGGTCCAGGGCAATGGCCTCTTCGAGGAATTCTCTCCTGTCGTCTTTCTGGTAGCGGGTCAGGAGGTCCTTCATGATGGCAGCTTTGCAGTCTTTGCTCAACTTGTCGTCGTCCTCTTTCTCTGTCAGGTGGTGTTCGAGCTTCTCCGTCATTGGAAGCACTTGTCCGGAGGTTGGTCTTTTCTCTGCGGACATGGCGACAGTGATCTTGTATGGTAGGTTCTAGACTGCAAGGAACCGTTCCATCCTGTCCATGTCCTTGTCCGAGCATCTCTCAAGCTTCTTAAAGCTCCAGAGATGCTTCTTAAAGCTCTTAAAGCTCCAGAGCTTCTTATATCCTTTTTCTTGAGTCTGTCGTCAAGACTTGCTGCCATTACTGCAGGGAACTGTTCAACGTATCTGTCCACCATCATGTAGGAGCTGTTCCACATGTTTAAGATACATTACAAAGTATGTTACCTTGGCCCGAAGTGTTTATTGTACTCTGAGTATCCTGGCTTGTTGGCAGATCATCATCGACACCGTCAAGTTGGAGTGTTTCTTGCTGTGCAGTATGGCTGATCTTCTTCACAGAAGAGGAGGGAGTAGGGGAGGGAGGCAGCTGCTGTGGTGGTGTTCTCACGGGGTCTAGATTAGCCAAAGGCACTTGCAAGGTCCCACCTGGTCTCACTCGTGTCGCATACATCCTGTAAAGCCACTATAATCAAGAACGAAGACCATATTAACTTAACTATGTATTATAATGGTCTAAGGCAATTTGTTGCATCAGTTCTTTGTGAAAATTGTTTGGGAATGGTGAAAATTTCTTGACATTATTAATAGTTCTCTTAGTCTTACTTACTGAGGGTATTCATACTTCATGAATATAGTATATTATGAAATTTACCAGACTTACAGTTTTGTGTATGTAGTGCTGTAGTGTAAAGTGAAGTGAAATTAAAGTAAGGTAAGGTAAACAAATGCATACAGCTTTGTCATAGTCCTCCGGGATAGCCTGGTAATACTGACGGCGGCTGGGATCCCTTACTAGAAAACGCCAATCACAGCCAAGCAGTTGAGGCCGCCCCTTCGCAATTGCTGCAGAAACAGTATCTCTTATCTTCTGCTGTGTACTTCCCTTTTGGCATTTGAACATTGCACTGAAGGAGGCTGTAGAAAAATAGTAAAAGGAAGTCATTTCCTTTTCATTTTTTTTTAAATCAAGGCCACAGTGGGTAAATCTATGATATCCTCGATTTGCAGACTCCATTTTAGACTTGTAGACTTTCTGGAAGATGTGCCTTTTTTCCTGCTGCCTGTCATAATGGCGTCGTACTTAACAGGATCCTCTACTGGAATTTTTTCGAGCCAGTCTCCATCTCGTTCCTCTTGGACATGGCCTGTCCCTCCAGATCTGACGTATGGTTTGGAAGTTTTCATATAATAAAAATAACCATCTTCGCCTTTCATTTTTGTCAATGACATGTCTTTCATTTCTTCCCTTTGTGTTAAATTGTCGGCATCTTTGTACTGCCCGTGCAGCTGTTACAGACGCCTTTTGTTGCTCTCCTCCCGGTGAGTCATCATGTTGTCCAGAAAAGGATGGTAGATCTGAAAAATATTGAATCATTATGGCATCACTGTCTTGTCGACATTGCTTTCTGAAGAGTGACTATGTAAATATCATTATATCATATCTGAGAATTTATTTATATCAGTACCATTCATCCTTGACTACTTACCTTCTTCATGAAACGCTCCTTGCCTGCCTGTGTGTGGTCAGTCTCATTGCCCGCTGTCTCCTTGGCCTCAGCGATGAAGGTGTCCAGTCCGGAGAGGTTGGCACCAGGGCTGGTCTTCAGGTTCCCTAGGGCCGTCACGGTGGCGTCCAGGTTTATTTTGATGTGGCTGAAGTCAACCTCCTTCTTCTGTATGAATAAAAAAAAGTCAGTTCAGCCCTGAGAAGCAGCTTGATCCTACTACACTCTTAGTTAAATTACTAAGTTAGCTGTGTGTCATTCTAGACACTCAAGTTAATTACCTTTAGCAATTATCAGATGCTGTATAAAACAAAAATGACCTGGTACATTTTGGACAGCTTTGCCACCTGGGGAAGGACGCCTGTCAGTATCATAAGGGTGGCACAGAATTCGTACGTGTTCAGGAAGATAGCCAGTCCCTGTGCTGCAGCCTCGTGTCTCTCCTCAGCTTCCCTCTCCAAACTCATGACAGCTGCACCACATGTACGTCGCAGAGCTTCAACTGCCAGGTGGTGGGAAAGCCAGCAGACACCTTTGGCCTGTTCCAACTTTATACAGTCATCTCTCGAGTTGACAATCTCCTGCATGAACCAAAGTGAACAAAACATCAATAAACTTTCAGAGTTTCGCATAAATACTGAAACTTGTGCCTCTGATACTTTGTTCATAGACTTCTCACCATGTATGAAGAATCAATAGAACAGATTATATTGCATTTTTTTATTATTGAACTGTCTATATTGAAATGTGATTGGTATCACATACCTGGATATCCCTAAGTCCTTACATCTATATCTGCACTGTTGAGTTCTCGTGAAACCTGTAGAGCTGCCCAAGCAGGTCCTTAAACTTAAGGAAATAAGCAATGCCCTGAGCTGACTGGGCAGCTGCCATGGCCAGCCTGTGTGCGATGCAGTGGACATTCACCAGCATGGCGTTGTATGCTCTTAGTTGTGTTGCAACCTATAAATGTGAATACAAATAACGATGAATGTAAGAATATCATGAATGATGTTAAGTTGAGTTCTACATCTTCATGGCCATATGAGAAATGAAATTATGAATGCCCTTACTCTATTGATTCGATACTTGATCCACTTTTCTTTCCCAGCATAACAGCTGCACCGGTCGAGGTCTGTATCTGTATCTATATAGCCGGTATAACCGCCATCAGGCGTAACACACCAGCTTCGCAGGCACGCGGCGCGGCAGCAGCTGGTCATATTACACCGAACGGTCTGTTACACCTAGTCTTTGCATATCTGACTGCAACCGTTCTTTAAAGCTACTTAGTGATGAAGCTCCTACAGTACTTGATGACAACGAGTTCCATTCTACTATGGTTCTCGGGAAATACGAATTTTTGAACACGTCAATCCTTGGCTGATAACTCTGGTACTTAAAAGCATGACTATTTCTGGTCCTCTTCTGAGCTGGCATTAGATACTTATCAGTCGGTACGTCCACAAGTTTATTAGTCATCTTGTACATCATGCAAAGTCTGGACATTGTTCTCCTGTCCTCAAGTGACATCCATTGCAGGTCTGCTTTCATTTTTGTTACACTGGCGCCCCTTTCATAGTTGTTCGTGCAGAATCTGGCAGCTTGGTTCTGCACCCTCTCGAGTTTATCTATATCCTTCTTTGTGTATGGATCCCAAACTGTTGCAGCATATTCAAGGTTTGGTCTTACTAGAGACGTGTATGCAAGTGATTTTACCTTTGCTGGGCATGCCCACAAATTACGTTTGATCACTCCCAATGTCTGTTTAGCCTTAGTTGTTACTTTGTTGATATGGGTGTTCCACTTTAGCCCCGTTGTTAATGTAACGCCTAGGTACGGGTGGCTCTTTGCTGTTGCTAGAGCCTGTCCACAGAACTGGTAGGTGGTTACAATTGGGTTTCGTTTGTTTGTTATATGCATGATGTAACATTTTTCCGGATTAAACTGCATTAGCCATCTGCTTTGCCATTCTTCGAGTGTGTTCAAATCTTCTTGCAAAAGCTGTGAATCACTCTGTGTGGACAACTCTATATATAACAGGCAGTCATCGGCAAATAACCTAACATTTGAATCAAGCTGGTCTGGTAAGTCATTTATGTGCAGGAGGAAGAGTAACGGTCCCAGAACAGTTCCCTGTGGTACGCCTGACGCAACTCTAACTGGAGCTGGGTTCGAGTCCAATGGACCGCAGGAATTCCTTCAGTCTGTTGACGATGGTGTATGCCTTATTATTCACGATGTCGCGAATTCCGAGATATGTTCTCACCTGGTAAACACATTGTGAAAAATGATGAAAATCACACTGACTTTGCATTTTCATGGAAAGTCTTATAATAAATAGACTAAGGACATTATATATAGAATAGACAGTCAGTCTCTCATTTAATGTTGGAAATGAAACATCAAACATATTCATATCAAGTGATTACTTCATGTTGCTCAGTCAAGGAGCGGCCATATATTATCCGCTGCTTAGTGACTGATATGTCGGTGGTTTCATCAATTAGGATGCTGTAGTATGGACTCTTCTGCATGGTGGAGATGATTTCCTGTCGAGGTCCGTCGGACAGCACCTGGACCATGTCCCACATCATCTCCTCTGACGTATAGTTGCATTGTCCGCGCTGAAAGCAGTATGTTCGTTCTCAATGAAATGTGCAAAATAGCGATTTTTAGGTTCGAAAATTGATCAGTCCATTTACCAACCTTACACCTACCTCATTTTAGGTAAACATCTCCTTTTATTATCCCAAAAATATGACAGTTAATTTATCACGGGAAGTTACCGACAAGTTCTGAGATTTGATGTCCTTGCAGTTTTCCAAGATTTTTGTGGCAAAAATCTTGAACATCAGTTAAATAAATATATCAATTTTGGAGCTTTCATGTCGTAACGTCGCCTTCCTATCCATCAGTTGAGGAGTCAGTATCTCTGGTAATGCTTCTGCCAAATGTAGTGACGTGTTGACGATTATAACTGTTTCATTTCGGAATAAGATTGTCTGGAATTGTTTTTGCATTACGACTTTTTTTTAGCAATTTACCAGACTCTAGACGGAATCTATGCCGAGCAAGCCATTCCCGAGCAACCCACTCCTCGCCTCTAGACCTTCACTGCAGAGAGTGCTGACGGGTTTGTAGCATGTTCTCTTTCTTTCTCTTTGTACGAATAGCTTGTCTGTCTTTCTCTCTCTTTCTCTTTCTACGAATAGCTTGTCTGTCGCTTTTTTCGCCCTTATTTTGCCCCTCAGGAAGTCAAATAATGCCCCATCTTAAAATTCTCAAACTCCACACGCAATGCTCCCCCTTGCAATTTAAAAAGCAAAAGCCCCTGTAATGTAAGCATCCCATACCTGCAGTCCCTGTGCAGTTTTCTCCCTGGCTGTGATGGCTTCCTCCTTGTCATGGAGCTGCTGCTGGTAGGTGTTGACGCCAGACTCGAGAGAGTATTGTGGAACGCAGGAATCCCTGTCAGCACAGGTGACACTTCACTACATCCGGCCCCTTGTACTGCTTTTCCATCCTTGTTTTTCTCTGCGCTGACAGTACTGTGGAACGCAGGAATCCCTGTCAGCACAGGTGCCACTTCACTAGATCCAGCCCCTTGTACTGCTTTTCCATCCTTGTTTTTCTCTGCACTGACAGTACTGTGGAACGCAGGAATCCCTGTCAGCACAGATGACACTTCACTACATCCGGCCCCTTGTACTGCTTTTCCATCCTTGTTTTTCTCTGCGCTGACAGTACTGTGGAACGCAGGAATCCCTGTCAGCACAGGTGCCACTTCACTAGATCCAGCCCCTTGTACTGCTTTTCCATCCTTGTTTTTCTCTGCACTGACAGTACTGTGGAACGCAGGAATCCCTGTCAGCACAGATGACACTTCACTACATCCGGCCCCTTGTACTGCTTTTCCATCCTTGTTTTTCTCTGCGCTGACAGTACTGTGGAACGCAGGAATCCCTGTCAGCACAGGTGCCACTTCACTAGATCCAGCCCCTTGTACTGCTTTTCCATCCTTGTTTTTCTCTGCACTGACAGTACTGTGGAACGCAGGAATCCCTGTCAGCACAGATGACACTTCACTACATCCGGCCCCTTCTACTGCTTTTCCATCCTTGTTTTTCTCTGCACTGACAGTACTGTGAAACGCAGGAACTTGTTGTTGGTACGGATCGGCTGGAAGTAGACCGACCACTCATCGACTGACCATAGAGTGTTCCCCAGCTACTCTCTATCTCCATGGAGTCCATGAGCTCCAGAATTGTGGGCTGGGCAGTCTGGGACCGCAAGTCTTCAAAGGTTCACCTCATGCGTTGTGTTGGCAGAAAATGGAGGACCATGAGCGTTCTCATCAGCTCATAGGCCCATCCCATTTTGTAATAAGCTGGCTGCAGTCCTACAGTACGATGTAAAAAAATACTTAGATTTAGATCAAAATATATGTGCACTGTACATACTTATACATGAAATAAGATTTAAGATATCAAGCAGTTGGTTTATTGATATGTGTTTTTTTTCCCCAAGTCTTACACTTCTTCAAGTGAATGTTGATTTTCTGCGTATGTAAACTTGTGAGTTGTATCTCACTTCTTCTCTTCCATCCCTCTTGTTTCTCAATGCGTTTTGTCCAGTTTCTGTAAGTCTGCAACTTTTTAGCTTCCTTTGCTGCCATTTTGGCTTGCTTATCTGTCATCTGGGTACGGACGGGACAATATTAAGACTGTATATATAGCTTAATACAATATACCCAAATAAAAAACAAAAGATAAACATTACACTGTATTATCTTCCATTACTAGTATCCACAACACCAGAAAATTAAGTTTGGAATAGCTTGGGACCAACGGATGCCGTAGGCATTACTTTTGATTTCTTGTCTGAGGCCGAAATACCAATTCTGATTTTTTTTTTCCAATAGCATGCTATAAGTAGCCCACCAAACAGCATATTCCGCCTACAGCCAATGTACTTATAGCATGCAATGCATTTGGGAAAAAAATCGGAATTGGTATTTCGACCTCAGACAAGAAATCAAATGCGATGCCTACGGCAACCGGTGGTCTCGGGCTATTTCCCGTCCAAGTACCGACCGGACTCGACGTTGCTTTACCTCAGAGTTCGATCGAGATTGAACGAGGTTTGGCCGTACCGTAGTTCAAACAAGGACATTGTACGGCCAAATCACGTTCAATCTCGTTCGATCTCGTTCGAACTCTGACGTAATGGAACTTCGAGTCCGGTCGGTACTTGGACGGGAAATAGCGTGGGACCACCGGATGCCGTAGGCATTACTTTGGATTTCTTGTCTGAGGCCGAAATACCAATTCTGATTTTTTTCCAAAAGCATGCTATAAGTAGACCACCCAACAGCATCTTTCGCCTATGGCCAATGTACTTATAGCATGCTTTTGGGAAAAAAATCAGAATTGGTATTTCGGCCTCAGACAAGAAATCAAAAGCGATGCCTATGGCAACTGGTGGTCCCCGGCTATTTCCCGTCCAAGTACCGACCGGACTCGACGTTCCATTATGTCAGAGTTCGAACGAGATAGAACGAGATTAGGCCGTACCGTAGTTCAAACAAGGACATTGTACGGCCAAATCACGTTCAATCTCGTTCGATCTCGTTCGAACTCTGACGTAATGGAACGTCGGGTCCGGTCGGTACTTGGACGGGAAATAGCTTGGGACCACCGGATGCCGTAGGCATTACTTTGGATTTCTTGTCTGAGGCCGAAATACCAATTCTGATTTTTTTTTCCAAAAGCATGCTAAGAGTAGACCACCCAACAGCATCTTTTGCCTATGGCCAATTTACTTATAGCATGCTTTTGGAAAAAAAATCAGAATAGGTATTTCGGCCTCAGACAAGAAATCAAAAGCGATGCCTACGGCAACTGGTGGTCCCCGACAATTTCCCGTCCAAGTACCGACCGGACTCGACGTTCCATTATGTCAGAGTTCGAACGAGATTGAACGAGATTAGGCCGTACCGTAGTTCAAACAAGGACATTGTACGGCCAAATCTCGTTCGATCTCGTTCGAACTCTGACGTAATGGAACGTCGAATCCGGTCGGTACTTGGACGGGAAATAGCTTGGGACCACCGGATGCCGTAGGCATTACTTTGGATTTCTTGTCTGAGGTCGAAATACCAATTCTGATTTTTTTCCCAAAAGCATGCTATAAGTAGACCACCCAACAGCATCTTTCGCCTATGGCCAATGTACTTATAGCATGCTTTTGGGAAAAAAATCAGAATCGATATTTCGGCCTCAGACAAGAAATCAAAAGCGATGCCCACGGCAACTGGTGGTTCCCGGCTATTTCCCGTCCAAGTACCGACCGGACTCGACGTTCCATTATGTCAGAGTTCGAACGAGATAGAACGAGATTAGGCCGTACCGTAGTTCAAACAAGGACATTGTACGGCCAAATCTCGTTCGATCTCGTTCGAACTCTGACGTAATGGAACGTCGGGTCCGGTCGGTACTTGGACGGGAAATAGCTTGGGACCACCGGATGCCGTAGGCATTACTTTGGATTTCTTGTCTGAGGCCGAAATAGCAATCCTGATTTTTTTTCCAAAAGCATGCTAAGAGTAGACCACCCAACAGCATCTTTCGCCTATGGCCAATGTACTTATAGCATGCTTTTGGGAAAAAAATCAGAATAGGTATTTCGGCCTCAGACAAGAAATCAAAAGCGATACCTACGGCAACTGGTGGTCCCAGGTTATTTCCCGTCCAAGTACCGACCGGACTCGACGTTCCATTATGTCAGAGTTCGAACGAGATTGAAGGAGATTTGGCCGTACCGTAATTCAAACAACGACATTGTACGGCCAAATCATGTTCAATCTCGTTCGATCTCGTTCGAACTCTGACGTAATGGAACGTCGGGTCCGGTCGGTACTTGGACGGGAAATAGCTTGGGACCACCGGATGCCGTATGCATTACTTTGGATTTCTTATCTGAGGCCGAAATACCAATTCTGATTTTTTGTCCAAAAGCATGCTATAAGTAGACCACCCAACAGCATCTTTCACCTATTGCCAATGTACTTATAGCATGCTTTTGGGAAAAAAAATCAGAATTGGTATTTCGGCCTCAGACAAGAAATCAAAAGCGATGCCTACGGCAACTGGTGGTCCCCGGCTATTTCCCGTCCAAGCACCGACCGGACTCGACGTTCCATTATGTCAGAGTTCGAACGAGATTTAACCTGATTTGGCCGTACCGTAGTTCAAACAAGGACATTGTACGGCCAAATCACCTTCAATCTCGTTCGATCTCGTTCGAACTCTGACGTAATGGAACGTCGGGTCCGGTCGGTACTTGGACGGGAAATAGCTTGGGATCACCGGATGCCGTAGGCATTACTTTGGATTTCTTGTCTGAGGCCGAAATACCAATTCTGATTTTTTTTCCAAAAGAATGCTATAAGTAGACCACCCAACAGCATCTTTCGCCTATGGCCAATGTACTTATAGCATGCTTTTGGGAAAAAATTAGATTTGGTATTTCGGCCTCAGACAAGAAATCAAAAGCGATGGCAACTGGTGGTCCCCAGCTATTTCCCGTCCAAGTACCGACCGGACTCGACGTTCCATTATGTCAGAGTTCGAACGAGATTGAAGGAGATTTGGCCGTACCGTAGTTCAAACAAGGACATTGTACGGCCAAATCACGTTCAATCTCGTTCGATCTCGTTCGAACTCTGACGTAATGGAACGTCGGGTCCGGTCGGTACTTGGACGGGAAATAGCTTGGGACCACCGGATGCCGTAGGCATTACTTTGGATTTCTTGTCTGAGGCCGAAATACCAATTCTGATTTTTTTCCCAAAAGCATGCTATAAGTAGACCACCCAACAGCATCTTTCGCCTATGGCCAATGTACTTATAGCATGCTTTTGGGAAAAAATCAGAATTGGTATTTCGGCCTCAGACAAGAAATCAAAAGCGATGCCTATGGCAACTGGTGGTCCCCGGCTATTTCCCGTCTAAGTACCGACCGGACTCGACGTTCCATTATGTCAGAGTTCGAACGAGATTGAAGGAGATTTGGCCGTACCGTAGTTCAAACAAGGACATTGTACGGTCAAATCACGTTCAATCTCGTTCGATCTCGTTCGAACTCTGATGTAATGGAACGTCGGGTCCGGTCGGTACTTGGACGGGAAATAGCTTGGGACCACCGGATGCCGTAGGCATTACTTTGGATTTCTTGTCTGAGGCCGAAATACCAATTCTGATTTTTTTCCCAAAAGCATGCTATAAGTAGACCACCCAACAGCATCTTTCGCCTATGGCCAATGTACTTATAGCATGCTTTTGGGAAAAAAATCAGAATTGGTATTTCGGCCTCAGACAAGAAATCAAAAGCGATGCCTATGGCAACTGGTGGTCCCCGGCTATTTCCCGTCCAAGTACCGACCGGACTCAACGTTCCATTATGTCAGAGTTCGAACGAGATTGAAGGAGATTTGGCCGTACCGTAGTTCAAACAAGGACATTGTACGGCCAAATCACCTTCAATCTCGTTCGATCTCGTTCGAACTCTGACGTAATGGAACGTCGGGTCCGGTCGGTACTTGGACGGGAAATAGCTTGGGACCACCGGATGCCGTCGGCATTACTTTGGATTTCTTGTCTGAGGCCGAAATACCAATTCTGATTTTTTTCCCAAAAGCATGCTAAGAGTAGACCACCCAACAGCATCTTTCGCCTATGGCCAATGTACTTATAGCATGCTTTTGGGAAAAAAAAATCAGAATTGGTATTTCGGCCTCAGACAAGAAATCAAAAGCGATGCCTATGGCAACTGGTGGTCCCCGGCTATTTCCCGTCCAAGTACCGACCGGACTCGACGTTCCATTATGTCAGAGTTCGAACGAGATTGAAGGAGATTTGGCCGTACCGTAGTTCAAACAAGGACATTGTACGGTCAAATCACCTTCAATCTCGTTCGATCTCGTTCGAACTCTGACGTAATGGAACGTCGGGTCCGGTCGGTACTTGAACGGGAAATAGCTTGGGACCACCGGATGCCGTCGGCATTACTTTGGATTTCTTGTCTGAGGCCGAAATACCAATTCTGATTTTTTCCCAAAAGCATGCTATAAGTAGACCACCCAACAGCATCTTTCGCCTATGGCCAATGTACTTATAGCATGCTTTTGGGAAAAAAAATCAGAATTGGTATTTCGGCCTCAGACAAGAAATCAAAAGCGATGCCTATGGCAACTGGTGGTCCCCGGCTATTTCCCGTCCAAGTACCGACCGGACTCGACGTTCCATTATGTCAGAGTTCGAACGAGATTGAAGGAGATTTGGCCGTACCGTAGTTCAAACAAGGACATTGTACGGCCAAATCACGTTCAATCTCGTTCGATCTCGTTCGAACTCTGACGTAATGGAACGTCGGGTCCGGTCGGTACTTGGACGGGAAATAGCTTGGGACCACCGGATGCCGTAGGCATTACTTTGGATTTCTTGTCTGAGGCCGAAATACCAATTCTGATTTTTTTCCCAAAAGCATGCTATAAGTAGACCACCCAACAGCATCTTTCGCCTATGGCCAATGTACTTATAGCATGCTTTTGGGAAAAAAATCAGAATTGGTATTTCGGCCTCAGACAAGAAATCAAAAGCGATGCCTATGGCAACTGGTGGTCCCCGGCTATTTCCCGTCCAAGTACCGACCGGACTCGACGTTCCATTATGTCAGAGTTCGAACGAGATTGAAGGAGATTTGGCCGTACCGTAGTTCAAACAAGGACATTGTACGGCCAAATCACGTTCAATCTCGTTCGATCTCGTTCGAACTCTGACGTAATGGAACGTCGGGTCCGGTCGGTACTTGGACGGGAAATAGCTTGGGACCACCGGATGCCGTAGGCATTACTTTGGATTTCTTGTCTGAGGCCGAAATACCAATTCTGATTTTTTCCCAAAAGCATGCTATAAGTAGACCACCCAACAGCATCTTTCGCCTATGGCCAATGTACTTATAGCATGCTTTTGGGAAAAAAATCAGAATTGGTATTTCGGCCTCAGACAAGAAATCAAAAGCGATGCCTATGGCAACTGGTGGTCCCCGGCTATTTCCCGTCCAAGTACCGACCGGACTCGACGTTCCATTATGTCAGAGTTCGAACGAGATTGAAGGAGATTTGGCCGTACCGTAGTTCAAACAAGGACATTGTACGGCCAAATCACCTTCAATCTCGTTCGATCTCGTTCGAACTCTGACGTAATGGAACGTCGGGTCCGGTCGGTACTTGGACGGGAAATAGCTTGGGACCACCGGATGCCGTAGGCATTACTTTGGATTTCTTGTCTGAGGCCGAAATACCAATTCTGATTTTTTTTCCAAAAGCATGCTAAGAGTAGACCATCCAACAGCATCTTTCGCCTATGGCCAATGTACTTATAGCATGCTTTTGGGAAAAAAAATCAGAATTGGTATTTCGGCCTCAGACAAGAAATCAAAAGCGATGCCTATGGCAACTGGTGGTCCCCGGCTATTTCCCGCCCAAGTACCGACCGGACCCGACGTTCCATTATGTCAGAGTTCGAACGAGATTGAAGGAGATTTGGCCGTACCGTAGTTCAAACAAGGACATTGTACGGCCAAATCACCTTCAATCTCGTTCGATCTCGTTCGAACTCTGACGTAATGGAACGTCGGGTCCGGTCGGTACTTGGACGGGAAATAGCTTGGGACCACCGGATGCCGTAGGCATTACTTTGGATTTCTTGTCTGAGGCCGAAATACCAATTCTGATTTTTTTCCCAAAAGCATGCTATAAGTAGACCACCCAACAGCATCTTTCGCCTATGGCCAATGTACTTATAGCATGCTTTTGGGAAAAAAATCAGAATTGGTATTTCGGCCTCAGACAAGAAATCAAAAGCGATGCCTATGGCAACTGGTGGTCCCCGGCTATTTCCCGTCCAAGTACCGACCGGACTCGACGTTCCATTATGTCAGAGTTCGAACGAGATTGAAGGAGATTTGGCCGTACCGTAGTTCAAACAAGGACATTGTACGGCCAAATCACCTTCAATCTCGTTCGATCTCGTTCGAACTCTGACGTAATGGAACGTCGGGTCCGGTCGGTACTTGGACGGGAAATAGCTTGGGACCACCGGATGCCGTAGGCATTACTTTGGATTTCTTGTCTGAGGCCGAAATACCAATTCTGATTTTTTTTCCCAAAAGCATGCTATAAGTAGACCACCCAACAGCATCTTTCGCCTATGGCAAATATACTTATAGCATGCTTTTGGGAAAAAAATCAGAATAGGTATTTCGGCCTCAGACAAAAAATCAAAAGCGATACCTACGGCAACTCGTGGTCCCTGGTTATTTCCCGTCCAAGTACCGACCGGACTCGACGTTCCATTATGTCAGAGCTCGAACGAGATTGAAGGAGATTTGGCCGTACCGTAGTTCAAACAAGGACATTGTACGGCCAAATCACCTTCAATCTCGTTCGATCTCGTTCGAACTCTGACGTAATGGAACGTCGGGTCCGGTCGGTACTTGGACGGGAAATAGCTTGGGACCACCGGATGCCGTCAGCATTACTTTGGATTTCTTGTCTGAGGCCGAAATACCAATTCTGATTTTTTTCCCAAAAGCATGCTATAAGTAGACCACCCAACAGCATTTTTCGCCTATGGCCAATGTACTTATAGCATGCTTTTGGGAAAAAAAATCAGAATTGGCATTTCGGCCTCAGACAAGAAATCAAAAGCGATGCCTATGGCAATTGGTGGTCCCCGGCTATTTCCCGTCCAAGTACCGACCGGACTCGAAGTTCCATAATGTCAGAGTTCGAACGAGATTGAACGAGATTTGGCCGTACCGTAGTTCAAACAAGGACATTGTACGGCCAAATCATGTTCAATCTCGTTCGATCTCGTTCGAACTCTGATGTAATGGAACGTCGGGTCCGGTCGGTACTTGGACGGGAAATAGCTTGGGACCACCGGATGCCGTCGGCATTACTTTGGATTTCTTGTCTGAGGCCGAAATACCAATTCTGATTTTTTTTCCAAAAGCATGCTATAAGTAGACCACCCAACAGCATCTTTCGCCTATGGCCAATGTACTTATAGCATGCTTTTGGGAAAAAAATCAGAATCGATATTTCGGCCTCAGACAAGAAATCAAAAGCGATGCCTATGGCAACTGGTGGTCCCCGGCTATTTCCCGTCCAAGTATCGACCAGACTCGACGTTCCATTATGTCAGAGTTCGAACGAGATTGAAGTAGATTCGGCCGTAACGTAGTTCAAACAAGGACATTGTACGGCCAAATCATGTTCAATCTCGTTCGAACTCTGACGTAATGGAACGTCGGGTCCGGTCGGTACTTGGACGGGAAATAGCTTGGGACCACCGGATGCCGTAGGCATTACTTTGGATTTCTTGTCTGAGGCCGAAATACCAATTCTGATTTTTTTTCCAAAAGCATGCTATAAGTAGACCACCCAACAGCATCTTTCGCCTATGGCCAATGTACTTATAGCATGCTTTTGGGAAAAAAATCAGAACTGGTATTTCGGCCTCAGACAAGAAATCAAAAGCGATGCCTATGGCAACTGGTGGTCCCCGGCTATTTCCCATCCAAGTACCGACCGGACTCGACGTTCCATTATGTCAGAGTTCGAACGAGATTGAAGGAGATTTGGCCGTACCGTAGTTCAAACAAGGACATTGTACGGCCAAATCACCTTCAATCTCGTTCGATCTCGTTCGAACTCTGACGTAATGGAACGTCGGGTCCGGTCGGTACTTGGACGGGAAATAGCTTGGGACCACCGGATGCCGTAGGCATTACTTTGGATTTCTTGTCTGAGGCCGAAATACCAATTCTGATTTTTTTCCCAAAAGCATGCTATAAGTAGACCACCCAACAGCATCTTTCGCCTATGGCCAATGTACTTATAGCATGCTTTTGGGAAAAAAAATCAGAATTGGTATTTCGGCCTCAGACAAGAAATCAAAAGCGATGCCTATGGCAACTGGTGGTCCCCGGCTATTTCCCGTCCAAGTACCGACCGGACTCGACGTTCCATTATGTCAGAGTTCGAACGAGATTGAAGGAGATTTGGCCGTACCGTAGTTCAAACAAGGACATTGTACGGCCAAATCACCTTGAATCTCGTTCGATCTCGTTCGAACTCTGACGTAATGGAACGTCGGGTCCGGTCGGTACTTGGACGGGAAATAGCTTGGGACCACCGGATGCCGTAGGCATTACTTTGGATTTCTTGTCTGAGGCCGAAATACCAATTCTGATTTTTTTCCCAAAAGCATGCTATAAGTACATTGGCCATAGGCGAAAGATGCTGTTGGGTGGTCTACTTATAGCAAGCTTTTGGGAAAAAAATCAGAATAGATATTTCGGCCTCAGACAAGAAATCAAAAGCGATGCCTACGGCAACTGGTGGTCCCCGGCTATTTCCCGTCCAAGTACCGACAGGACTCGACGTTCCATTATGTCAGAGTTCGAACGAGATTGAACGAGATTCGGCCGTACCGTAGTTCAAACAAGGACATTGTACGGCCAAATCACGTTCAATCTCGTTCGATCTCGTTCGAACTCTGACGTAATGGAACGTCGAGTCCGGTTGGTACTTGGACGGGAAATAGCTTGGGACCACCGGATGCCGTAGGCATTACTTTGGATTTCTTGTCTGAGGCCGAAATACCAATTCTGATTTTTTTTCCAAAAGCATGCTATAAGTGGACCACCCAACAGCATCTTTCGCCTATGGCCAATGTACTTATAGCATGCTTTTGGGAAAAAAAACAGAATAGGTATTTCGGCCTCAGACAAGAAATCAAAAGCGATGCCTACGGCAACTGGTGGTCCCCGGCTATTTCCCGTCCAAGTACTGACCGGACTCGACGTTCCATTATGTCAGAGTTCGAACGAGATTGAAGGAGATTTGGCCGTACCGTAGTTCTAACAAGGACATTGTACGGCCAAATCACGTTCAATCTCGTTCGATCTCGTTCGAACTCTGACGTAATGGAACGTCGGGTCCGGTCGGTACTTGGACGGGAAATAGCTTGGGACCACCGGATGCCGTAGGCATTACTTTGGATTTCTTGTCTGAGGCCGAAATACCAATTCTGATTTTTTTCCCAAAAGCATGCTATAAGTAGACCACCCAACAGCATCTTTCGCCTATGGCCAATGTACTTATAGCATGCTTTTGGGAAAAAAATCAGAATTGGTATTTCGGCCTCAGACAAGAAATCAAAAGCGATGCCTATGGCAACTGGTGGTCCCCGGCTATTTCCCGTCCAAGTACCGACCGGACTCGACGTTCCATTATGTCAGAGTTCGAACGAGATTGAAGGAGATTTGGCCGTACCGTAGTTCAAACAAGGACATTGTACGGCCAAATCACCTTCAATCTCGTTCGATCTCGTTCGAACTCTGACGTAATGGAACGTCGGGTCCGGTCGGTACTTGGACGGGAAATAGCTTGGGACCACCGGATGCCGTAGGCATTACTTTGGATTTCTTGTCTGAGGCCGAAATACCAATTCTGATTTTTTCCCAAAAGCATGCTATAAGTAGACCACCCAACAGCATCTTTCGCCTATGGCCAATGTACTTATAGCATGCTTTTGGGAAAAAAATCAGAATTGGTATTTCGGCCTCAGACAAGAAATCAAAAGCGATGCCTATGGCAACTGGTGGTCCCCGGCTATTTCCCGTCCAAGTACCGACCGGACTCGACGTTCCATTATGTCAGAGTTCGAACGAAATTGAAGGAGATTTGGCCGTACCGTAGTTCAAACAAGGACATTGTACGGCCAAATCACCTTCAATCTCGTTCGATCTCGTTCGAACTCTGACGTAATGGAACGTCGGGTCCGGTCGGTACTTGGACGGGAAATAGCTTGGGACCACCGGATGCCGTAGGCATTACTTTGGGTTTCTTGTCTGAGGCCGAAATACCAATTCTGATTTTTTTCCCAAAAGCATGCTATAAGTACATTGGCCATAGGCGAAAGATGCTGTTGGGTGGTCTACTTATAGCATGCTTTTGGGAAAAAAATCAGAATAGGTATTTCGGCCTCAGACAAGAAATCAAAAGCGATGCCTACGGCAACTGGTGGTCCCCGGCTATTTCCCGTCCAAGTACCGACAGGACTCGACGTTCCATTATGTCAGAGTTCGAACGAGATTGAACGAGATTCGGCCGTACCGTACTTCAAACAAGGACATTGTACGGCCAAATCACGTTCAATCTCGTTCGATCTCGTTCGAACTCTGACGTAATGGAACGTCGGGTCCGGTCGGTACTTGGACGGGAAATAGCTTGGGACCACCGGATGCCGTAGGCATTACTTTGGATTTCTTGTCTGAGGCCGAAATACCAATTCTGATTTTTTCCCAAAAGCATGCTATAAGTAGACCACCCAACAGCATCTTTCGCCTATGGCCAATGTACTTATAGCATGCTTTTGGGAAAAAAATCAGAATTGGTATTTCGGCCTCAGACAAGAAATCAAAAGCGATGCCTATGGTAACTGGTGGTCCCCGGCTATTTCCCGTCCAAGTACCGACCGGACTCGACGTTCCATTATGTCAGAGTTCGAACGAAATTGAAGGAGATTTGGCCGTACCGTAGTTCAAACAAGGACATTGTACGGCCAAATCACGTTCAATCTCGTTCGATCTCGTTCGAACTCTGACGTAATGGAACGTCGAGTCCGGTCGGTACTTGGACGGGAAATAGCTTGGGACCACCGGATGCCGTAGGCATTACTTTGGATTTCTTGTCTGAGGCCGAAATACCAATTCTGATTTTTTTTCCAAAAGCATGCTATAAGTGGACCACCCAACAGCATCTTTCGCCTATGGCCAATGTACTTATAGCATGCTTTTGGGAAAAAAATCAGAATAGGTATTTCGGCCTCAGACAAGAAATCAAAAGCGATGCCTACGGCAACTGGTGGTCCCCGGCTATTTCCCGTCCAAGTACTGACCGGACTCGACGTTCCATTATGTCAGAGTTCGAACGAGATTGAACGAGATTTGGCCGTACCGTAGTTCTAACAAGGACATTGTACGGCCAAATCACGTTCAATCTCGTTCGATCTCGTTCGAACTCTGACGTAATGGAACGTCGAGTCCGGTCGGTACTTGGACGGGAAATAGCTTGGGACCACCGGATGCCGTAGGCATTACTTTGGATTTCTTGTCTGAGGCCGAAATACCAATTCTGATTTTTTCCCAAAAGCATGCTATAAGTAGACCACCCAACAGCATCTTTCGCCTATGGCCAATGTACTTATAGCATGCTTTTGGGAAAAAAATCAGAATTGGTATTTCGGCCTCAGACAAGAAATCAAAAGCGATGCCTATGGCAACTGGTGGTCCCCGGCTATTTCCCGTCCAAGTACCGACCGGACTCGACGTTCCATTATGTCAGAGTTCGAACGAGATTGAAGGAGATTTGGCCGTACCGTAGTTCAAACAAGGACATTGTACGGCCAAATCACGTTCAATCTCGTTCGATCTCGTTCGAACTCTGACGTAATGGAACGTCGAGTCCGGTCGGTACTTGGACGGGAAATAGCTTGGGACCACCGGATGCCGTAGGCATTACTTTGGATTTCTTGTCTGAGGCCGAAATACCAATTCTGATTTTTTTTCCAAAAGCATGCTATAAGTGGACCACCCAACAGCATCTTTCGCCTATGGCCAATGTACTTATAGCATGCTTTTGGGAAAAAAATCAGAATAGGTATTTCGGCCTCAGACAAGAAATCAAAAGCGATGCCTACGGCAACTGGTGGTCCCCGGCTATTTCCCGTCCAAGTACCGACCGGACTCGACGTTCCATTATGTCAGAGTTCGAACGAGATTGAACGAGATTCGGCCGTACCGTACTTCAAACAAGGACATTGTACGGCCAAATCACGTTCAATCTCGTTCGATCTCGTTCGAACTCTGACGTAATGGAACGTCGAGTCCGGTCGGTACTTGGACGGGAAATAGCTTGGGACCACCGGATGCCGTAGGCATTACTTTGGATTTCTTGTCTGAGGCCGAAATACCAATTCTGATTTTTTTTCCAAAAGCATGCTATAAGTGGACCACCCAACAGCATCTTTCGCCTATGGCCAATGTACTTATAGCATGCTTTTGGGAAAAAAATCAGAATAGGTATTTCGGCCTCAGACAAGAAATCAAAAGCGATGCCTACGGCAACTGGTGGTCCCCGGCTATTTCCCGTCCAAGTACCGACCGGACTCGACGTTCCATTATGTCAGAGTTCGAACGAGATTGAACGAGATTCGGCCGTACCGTACTTCAAACAAGGACATTGTACGGCCAAATCACCTTCAATCTCGTTCGATCTCGTTCGAACTCTGACGTAATGGAACGTCGAGTCCGGTCGGTACTTGGACGGGAAATAGCTTGGGACCACCGGATGCCGTAGGCATTACTTTGGATTTCTTGTCTGAGGCCGAAATACCAATTCTGATTTTTTTTCCAAAAGCATGCTTTAAGTGGACCACCCAACAGCATCTTTCGCCTATGGCCAATGTACTTATAGCATGCTTTTGGGAAAAAAATCAGAATAGGTATTTCGGCCTCAGACAAGAAATCAAAAGCGATGCCTACGGCAACTGGTGGTCCCCGGCTATTTCCCGTCCAAGTACTGACCGGACTCGACGTTCCATTATGTCAGAGTTCGAACGAGATTGAAGGAGATTTGGCCGTACCGTAGTTCTAACAAGGACATTGTACGGCCAAATCACGTTCAATCTCGTTCGAACTCTGACGTAATGGAACGTCGAGTCCGGTCGGTACTTGGACGGGAAATAGCTTGGGACCACCGGATGCCGTAGGCATTACTTTGGATTTCTTGTCTGAGGCCGAAATACCAATTCTGATTTTTTTCCCAAAAGCATGCTATAAGTGGACCACCCAACAGCATCTTTCGCCTATGGCCAATGTACTTATAGCATGCTTTTGGGAAAAAAATCAGAATAGGTATTTCGGCCTCAGACAAGAAATCAAAAGCGATGCCTATGGCAATTGGTGGTCCCCGGCTATTTCCCGTCCAAGTACTGACCGGACTCGACGTTCCATTATGTCAGAGTTCGAACGAGATTGAACGAGATTTGGCCGTACCGTAGTTCTAACAAGGACATTGTACGGCCAAATCACGTTCAATCTCGTTCGATCTCGTTCGAACTCTGACGTAATGGAACGTCGAGTCCGGTCGGTACTTGGACGGGAAATAGCTTGGGACCACCGGATGCCGTAGGCATTACTTTGGATTTCTTGTCTGAGGCCGAAATACCAATTCTGATTTTTTTCCCAAAAGCATGCTATAAGTAGACCACCCAACAGCATCTTTCGCCTATGGCCAATGTACTTATAGCATGCTTTTGGGAAAAAAATCAGAATTGGTATTTCGGCCTCAGACAAGAAATCAAAAGCGATGCCTATGGCAACTGGTGGTCCCCGGCTATTTCCCGTCCAAGTACCGACCGGACTCGACGTTCCATTATGTCAGAGTTCGAACGAGATTGAAGGAGATTTGGCCGTACCGTAGTTCAAACAAGGACATTGTACGGCCAAATCACCTTCAATCTCGTTCGATCTCGTTCGAACTCTGACGTAATGGAACGTCGAGTCCGGTCGGTACTTGGACGGGAAAAATAGCTTGGGACCACCGGATGCCGTAGGCATTACTTTGGATTTCTTGTCTGAGGCCGAAATACCAATTCTGATTTTTTTTCCAAAAGCATGCTATAAGTGGACCACCCAACAGCATCTTTCGCCTATGGCCAATGTACTTATAGCATGCTTTTGGGAAAAAATCAGAATAGGTATTTCGGCCTCAGACAAGAAATCAAAAGCGATGCCTACGGCAACTGGTGGTCCCCGGCTATTTCCCGTCCAAGTACCGACCGGACTCGACGTTCCATTATGTCAGAGTTCGAACGAGATTGAACGAGATTCGGCCGTACCGTACTTCAAACAAGGACATTGTACGGCCAAATCACCTTCAATCTCGTTCGATCTCGTTCGAACTCTGACGTAATGGAACGTCGAGTCCGGTCGGTACTTGGACGGGAAATAGCTTGGGACCACCGGATGCCGTAGGCATTACTTTGGATTTCTTGTCTGAGGCCGAAATACCAATTCTGATTTTTTTCCCAAAAGCATGCTATAAGTGGACCACCCAACAGCATCTTTCGCCTATGGCCAATGTACTTATAGCATGCTTTTGGGAAAAAAATCAGAATAGGTATTTCGGTCTCAGACAAGAAATCAAAAGCGATGCCTACGGCAACTGGTGGTCCCCGGCTATTTCCCGTCCAAGTACTGACCGGACTCGACGTTCCATTATGTCAGAGTTCGAACGAGATTGAACGAGATTTGGCCGTACCGTAGTTCTAACAAGGACATTGTACGGCCAAATCACGTTCAATCTCGTTCGATCTCGTTCGAACTCTGACGTAATGGAACGTCGAGTCCGGTCGGTACTTGGACGGGAAATAGCTTGGGACCACCGGATGCCGTAGGCATTACTTTGGATTTCTTGTCTGAGGCCGAAATACCAATTCTGATTTTTTTCCCAAAAGCATGCTATAAGTAGACCACCCAACAGCATCTTTCGCCTATGGCCAATGTACTTATAGCATGCTTTTGGGAAAAAAATCAGAATTGGTATTTCGGCCTCAGACAAGAAATCAAAAGCGATGCCTATGGCAACTGGTGGTCCCCGGCTATTTCCCGTCCAAGTACCGACCGGACTCGACGTTCCATTATGTCAGAGTTCGAACGAGATTGAACGAGATTCGGCCGTACCGTACTTCAAACAAGGACATTGTACGGCCAAATCACGTTCAATCTCGTTCGATCTCGTTCGAACTCTGACGTAATGGAACGTCGAGTCCGGTCGGTACTTGGACGGGAAATAGCTTGGGACCACCGGATGCCGTAGGCATTACTTTGGATTTCTTGTCTGAGGCCGAAATACCAATTCTGATTTTTTTCCCAAAAGCATGCTATAAGTGGACCACCCAACAGCATCTTTCGCCTATGGCCAATGTACTTATAGCATGCTTTTGGGAAAAAAATCAGAATAGGTATTTCGGCCTCAGACAAGAAATCAAAAGCGATGCCTACGGCAACTGGTGGTCCCCGGCTATTTCCCGTCCAAGTACTGACCGGACTCGACGTTCCATTATGTCAGAGTTCGAACGAGATTGAACGAGATTTGGCCGTACCGTAGTTCTAACAAGGACATTGTACGGCCAAATCACGTTCAATCTCGTTCGATCTCGTTCGAACTCTGACGTAATGGAACGTCGAGTCCGGTCGGTACTTGGACGGGAAATAGCTTGGGACCACCGGATGCCGTAGGCATTACTTTGGATTTCTTGTCTGAGGACGAAATACCAATTCTGATTTTTTTCCCAAAAGCATGCTATAAGTAGACCACCCAACAGCATCTTTCGCCTATGGCCAATGTACTTATAGCATGCTTTTGGGAAAAAAATCAGAATTGGTATTTCGGCCTCAGACAAGAAATCAAAAGCGATGCCTATGGCAACTGGTGGTCCCCGGCTATTTCCCGTCCAAGTACCGACCGTACTCGACGTTCCATTATGTCAGAGTTCGAACGAGATTGAACGAGATTCGGCCGTACCGTACTTCAAACAAGGACATTGTACGGCCAAATCACGTTCAATCTCGTTCGATCTCGTTCGAACTCTGACGTAATGGAACGTCGAGTCCGGTCGGTACTTGGACGGGAAATAGCTTGGGACCACCGGATGCCGTAGGCATTACTTTGGATTTCTTGTCTGAGGCCGAAATACCAATTCTGATTTTTTTCCCAAAAGCATGCTATAAGTGGACCACCCAACAGCATCTTTTGCCTATGGCCAATGTACTTATAGCATGCTTTTGGGAAAAAAATCAGAATAGGTATTTCGGCCTCAGACAAGAAATCAAAAGCGATGCCTACGGCAACTGGTGGTCCCCGGCTATTTCCCGTCCAAGTACTGACCGGACTCGACGTTCCATTATGTCAGAGTTCGAACGAGATTGAACGAGATTTGGCCGTACCGTAGTTCTAACAAGGACATTGTACGGCCAAATCACGTTCAATCTCGTTCGATCTCGTTCGAACTCTGACGTAATGGAACGTCGAGTCCGGTCGGTACTTGGACGGGAAATAGCTTGGGACCACCGGATGCCGTAGGCATTACTTTGGATTTCTTGTCTGAGGCCGAAATACCAATTCTGATTTTTTTCCCAAAAGCATGCTATAAGTAGACCACCCAACAGCATCTTTCGCCTATGGCCAATGTACTTATAGCATGCTTTTGGGAAAAAAATCAGAATTGGTATTTCGGCCTCAGACAAGAAATCAAAAGCGATGCCTATGGCAACTGGTGGTCCCCGGCTATTTCCCGTCCAAGTACCGACCGGACTCGACGTTCCATTATGTCAGAGTTCGAACGAGATTGAAGGAGATTTGGCCGTACCGTAGTTCAAACAAGGACATTGTACGGCCAAATCACCTTCAATCTCGTTCGATCTCGTTCGAACTCTGACGTAATGGAACGTCGAGTCCGGTCGGTACTTGGACGGGAAAAATAGCTTGGGACCACCGGATGCCGTAGGCATTTCTTTGGATTTCTTGTCTGAGGCCGAAATACCAATTCTGATTTTTTTTCCAAAAGCATGCTATAAGTGGACCACCCAACAGCATCTTTCGCCTATGGCCAATGTACTTATAGCATGCTTTTGGGAAAAAAATCAGAATAGGTATTTCGGCCTCAGACAAGAAATCAAAAGCGATGCCTACGGCAACTGGTGGTCCCCGGCTATTTCCCGTCCAAGTACCGACCGGACTCGACGTTCCATTATGTCAGAGTTCGAACGAGATTGAACGAGATTCGGCCGTACCGTACTTCAAACAAGGACATTGTACGGCCAAATCACGTTCAATCTCGTTCGATCTCGTTCGAACTCTGACGTAATGGAACGTCGAGTCCGGTCGGTACTTGGACGGGAAATAGCTTGGGACCACCGGATGCCGTAGGCATTACTTTGGATTTCTTGTCTGAGGCCGAAATACCAATTCTGATTTTTTTTCCAAAAGCATGCTATAAGTGGACCACCCAACAGCATCTTTCGCCTATGGCCAATGTACTTATAGCATGCTTTTGGGAAAAAAATCAGAATAGGTATTTCGGCCTCAGACAAGAAATCAAAAGCGATGCCTACGGCAACTGGTGGTCCCCGGCTATTTCCCGTCCAAGTACTGACCGGACTCGACGTTCCATTATGTCAGAGTTCGAACGAGATTGAACGAGATTTGGCCGTACCGTAGTTCTAACAAGGACATTGTATGGCCAAATCACGTTCAATCTCGTTCGATCTCGTTCGAACTCTGACGTAATGGAACGTCGAGTCCGGTCGGTACTTGGACGGGAAAAATAGCTTGGGACCACCGGATGCCGTAGGCATTACTTTGGATTTCTTGTCTGAGGCCGAAATACCAATTCTGATTTTTTTCCCAAAAGCATGCTATAAGTAGACCACCCAACAGCATCTTTCGCCTATGGCCAATGTACTTATAGCATGCTTTTGGGAAAAAAATCAGAATTGGTATTTCGGCCTCAGACAAGAAATCAAAAGCGATGCCTATGGCAACTGGTGGTCCCCGGCTATTTCCCGTCCAAGTACCGACCGGACTCGACGTTCCATTATGTCAGAGTTCGAACGAGATTGAACGAGATTTGGCCGTACCGTACTTCAAACAAGGACATTGTACGGCCAAATCACGTTCAATCTCGTTCGATCTCGTTCGAACTCTGACGTAATGGAACGTCGAGTCCGGTCGGTACTTGGACGGGAAATAGCTTGGGACCACCGGATGCCGTAGGCATTACTTTGGATTTCTTGTCTGAGGCCGAAATACCAATTCTGATTTTTTTCCCAAAAGCATGCTATAAGTGGACCACCCAACAGCATCTTTCGCCTATGGCCAATGTACTTATAGCATGCTTTTGGGAAAAAAATCAGAATAGGTATTTCGGCCTCAGACAAGAAATCAAAAGCGATGCCTACGGCAACTGGTGGTCCCCGGCTATTTCCCGTCCAAGTACTGACCGGACTCGACGTTCCCTTATGTCAGAGTTCGAACGAGATTGAACGAGATTTGGCCGTACCGTAGTTCTAACAAGGACATTGTACGGCCAAATCACGTTCAATCTCGTTCGATCTCGTTCGAACTCTGACGTAATGGAACGTCGAGTCCGGTCGGTACTTGGACGGGAAATAGCTTGGGACCACCGGATGCCGTAGGCATTACTTTGGATTTCTTGTCTGAGGCCGAAATACCAATTCTGATTTTTTTTCCAAAAGCATGCTATAAGTGGACCACTCAACAGCATCTTTCGCCTATGGCCAATGTACTTATAGCATGCTTTTGGGAAAAAAATCAGAATAGGTATTTCGGCCTCAGACAAGAAATCAAAAGTGATGCCTACGGCAACTGGTGGTCCCCGGCTATTTCCCGTCCAAGTACTGACCGGACTCGACGTTCCATTATGTCAGAGTTCGAACGAGATTGAACGAGATTTGGCCGTACCGTAGTTCTAACAAGGACATTGTACGGCCAAATCACGTTCAATCTCGTTCGATCTCGTTCGAACTCTGACGTAATGGAACGTCGAGTCCGGTCGGTACTTGGACGGGAAATAGCTTGGGACCACCGGATGCCGTAGGCATTACTTTGGATTTCTTGTCTGAGGCCGAAATACCAATTCTGATTTTTTTCCCAAAAGCATGCTATAAGTGGACCACCCAACAGCATCTTTCGCCTATGGCCAATGTACTTATAGCATGCTTTTGGGAAAAAAATCAGAATAGGTATTTCGGCCTCAGACAAGAAATCAAAAGCGATGCCTACGGCAACTGGTGGTCCCCGGCTATTTCCCGTCCAAGTACTGACCGGACTCGACGTTCCATTATGTCAGAGTTCGAACGAGATTGAACGAGATTTGGCCGTACCGTAGTTCTAACAAGGACATTGTACGGCCAAATCACGTTCAATCTCGTTCGATCTCGTTCGAACTCTGACGTAATGGAACGTCGAGTCCGGTCGGTACTTGGACGGGAAATAGCTTGGGACCACCGGATGCCGTAGGCATTACTTTGGATTTCTTGTCTGAGGCCGAAATACCAATTCTGATTTTTTTCCCAAAAGCATGCTATAAGTAGACCACCCAACAGCATCTTTCGCCTATGGCCAATGTACTTATAGCATGCTTTTGGGAAAAAAATCAGAATTGGTATTTCGGCCTCAGACAAGAAATCAAAAGCGATGCCTATGGCAACTGGTGGTCCCCGGCTATTTCCCGTCCAAGTACCGACCGGACTCGACGTTCCATTATGTCAGAGTTCGAACGAGATTGAAGGAGATTTGGCCGTACCGTAGTTCTAACAAGGACATTGTACGGCCAAATCACGTTCAATCTCGTTCGATCTCGTTCGAACTCTGACGTAATGGAACGTCGAGTCCGGTCGGTACTTGGACGGGAAATAGCTTGGGACCACCGGATGCCGTAGGCATTACTTTGGATTTCTTGTCTGAGGCCGAAATACCAATTCTGATTTTTTTTTCCAAAAGCATGCTATAAGTGGACCACCCAACAGCATCTTTCGCCTATGGCCAATGTACTTATAGCATGCTTTTGGGAAAAAAATCAGAATAGGTATTTCGGCCTCAGACAAGAAATCAAAAGCGATGCCTACGGCAACTGGTGGTCCCCGGCTATTTCCCGTCCAAGTACTGACCGGACTCGACGTTCCATTATGTCAGAGTTCGAACGAGATTGAACGAGATTTGGCCGTACCGTAGTTCTAACAAGGACATTGTACGGCCAAATCACGTTCAATCTCGTTCGATCTCGTTCGAACTCTGACGTAATGGAACGTCGAGTCCGGTCGGTACTTGGACGGGAAATAGCTTGGGACCACCGGATGCCGTAGGCATTACTTTGGATTTCTTGTCTGAGGCCGAAATACCAATTCTGATTTTTTTTCCAAAAGCATGCTATAAGTGGACCACCCAACAGCATCTTTCGCCTTTGGCCAATGTACTTATAGCATGCTTTTGGGAAAAAAAATCAGAATAGGTATTTCGGCCTCAGACAAGAAATCAAAAGCGATGCCTACGGCAACTGGTGGTCCGCCGCTATTTACCGTCCAAGTACTGACCGGACTCGACGTTCCATTATGTCAGAGTTCGAACGAGATTGAAGGAGATTTGGCCGTACCGTAGTTCAAACAAGGACATTGTACGGCCAAATCACGTTCAATCTCGTTCGATCTCGTTCGAACTCTGACGTAATGGAACGTCGAGTCCGGTCGGTACTTGGACGGGAAATAGCTTGGGACCACCGGATGCCGTAGGCATTACTTTGGATTTCTTGTCTGAGGCCGAAATACCAATTCTGATTTTTTTTCCAAAAGCATGCTTTAAGTGGACCACCCAACAGCATCTTTCGCCTATGGCCAATGTACTTATAGCATGCTTTTGGGAAAAAAAATCAGAATAGGTATTTCGGCCTCAGACAAGAAATCAAAAGCGATGCCTACGGCAACTGGTGGTCCCCGGCTATTTCCCGTCCAAGTACTGACCGGACTCGACGTTCCATTATGTCAGAGTTCGAACGAGATTGAAGGAGATTTGGCCGTACCGTAGTTCTAACAAGGACATTGTACGGCCAAATCACGTTCAATCTCGTTCGAACTCTGACGTAATGGAACGTCGAGTCCGGTCGGTACTTGGACGGGAAATAGCTTGGGACCACCGGATGCCGTAGGCATTACTTTGGATTTCTTGTCTGAGGCCGAAATACCAATTCTGATTTTTTTCCCAAAAGCATGCTATAAGTAGACCACCCAACAGCATCTTTCGCCTATGGCCAATGTACTTATAGCATGCTTTTGGGAAAAAAATCAGAATTGGTATTTCGGCTTCAGACAAGAAATCAAAAGCGATGCCTATGGCAACTGGTGGTCCCCGGCTATTTCCCGGCCAAGTACCGACCGGACTCGACGTTCCATTATGTCAGAGTTCGAACGAGATTGAACGAGATTTGGCCGTACCGTAGTTCTAACAAGGACATTGTACGGCCAAATCACGTTCAATCTCGTTTGATCTCGTTCGAACTCTGACGTAATGGAACGTCGAGTCCGGTCGGTACTTGACCGGGAAATAGCTTGGGACCACCGGATGCCGTAGGCATTACTTTGGATTTCTTGTCTGAGGCCGAAATACCAATTCTGATTTTTTTTCCAAAAGCATGCTATAAGTGGACCACCCAACAGCATCTTTCGCCTATGGCCAATGTACTTATAGCATGCTTTTGGGAAAAAAATCAGAATAGGTATTTCGGCCTCAGACAAGAAATCAAAAGCGATGCCTACGGCAACTGGTGGTCCCCGGCTATTTCCCGTCCAAGTACCGACCGGACTCGACGTTCCATTATGTCAGAGTTCGAACGAGATTGAACGAGATTCGGCCGTACCGTACTTCAAACAAGGACATTGTACGGCCAAATCACGTTCAATCTCGTTCGATCTCGTTCGAACTCTGACGTAATGGAACGTCGAGTCCGGTCGGTACTTGGACGGGAAATAGCTTGGGACCACCGGATGCCGTAGGCATTACTTTGGATTTCTTGTCTGAGGCCGAAATACCAATTCTGATTTTTTTTCCAAAAGCATGCTATAAGTGGACCACCCAACAGCATCTTTCGCCTATGGCCAATGTACTTATAGCATGCTTTTGGGAAAAAAATCAGAATAGGTATTTCGGCCTCAGACAAGAAATCAAAAGTGATGCCTACGGCAACTGGTGGTCCCCGGCTATTTCCCGTCCAAGTACTGACCGGACTCGACGTTCCATTATGTCAGAGTTCGAACGAGATTGAAGGAGATTTGGCCGTACCGTAGTTCTAACAAGGACATTGTACGGCCAAATCACGTTCAATCTCGTTCGATCTCGTTCGAACTCTGACGTAATGGAACGTCGAGTCCGGTCGGTACTTGGACGGGAAATAGCTTGGGACCACCGGATGCCGTAGGCATTACTTTGGATTTCTTGTCTGAGGCCGAAATACCAATTCTGATTTTTTTCCCAAAAGCATGCTATAAGTGGACCACCCAACAGCATCTTTCGCCTATGGCCAATGTACTTATAGCATGCTTTTGGGAAAAAAATCAGAATAGGTATTTCGGCCTCAGACAAGAAATCAAAAGCGATGCCTATGGCAATTGGTGGTCCCCGGCTATTTCCCGTCCAAGTTCTGACCGGACTCGACGTTCCATTATGTCAGAGTTCGAACGAGATTGAACGAGATTTGGCCGTACCGTAGTTCTAACAAGGACATTGTACGGCCAAATCACGTTCAATCTCGTTCGATCTCGTTCGAACTCTGACGTAATGGAACGTCGAGTCCGGTCGGTACTTGGACGGGAAATAGCTTGGGACCACCGGATGCCGTAGGCATTACTTTGGATTTCTTGTCTGAGGCCGAAATACCAATTCTGATTTTTTTCCCAAAAGCATGCTATAAGTAGACCACCCAACAGCATCTTTCGCCTATGGCCAATGTACTTATAGCATGCTTTTGGGAAAAAAATCAGAATTGGTATTTCGGCCTCAGACAAGAAATCAAAAGCGATGCCTATGGCAACTGGTGGTCCCCGGCTATTTCCCGTCCAAGTACCGACCGGACTCGACGTTCCATTATGTCAGAGTTCGAACGAGATTGAAGGAGATTTGGCCGTACCGTAGTTCAAACAAGGACATTGTACGGCCAAATCACCTTCAATCTCGTTCGATCTCGTTCGAACTCTGACGTAATGGAACGTCGAGTCCGGTCGGTACTTGGACGGGAAAAATAGCTTGGGACCACCGGATGCCGTAGGCATTACTTTGGATTTCTTGTCTGAGGCCGAAATACCAATTCTGATTTTTTTCCCAAAAGCATGCTATAAGTAGACCACCCAACAGCATCTTTCGCCTATGGCCAATGTACTTATAGCATGCTTTTGGGAAAAAAATCAGAATAGGTATTTCGGCCTCAGACAAGAAATCAAAAGCGATGCCTATGGCAACTGGTGGTCCCCGGCTATTTCCCGTCCAAGTACCGACCGGACTCGACGTTCCATTATGTCAGAGTTCGAACGAGATTGAAGGAGATTTGGCCGTACCGTAGTTCAAACAAGGACATTGTACGGCCAAATCACGTTCAATCTCGTTCGATCTCGTTCGAACTCTGACGTAATGGAACGTCGAGTCCGGTCGGTACTTGGACGGGAAATAGCTTGGGACCACCGGATGCCGTAGGCATTACTTTGGATTTCTTGTCTGAGGCCGAAATACCAATTCAGATTTTTTTTCCAAAAGCATGCTATAAGTGGACCACCCAACAGCATCTTTCGCCTATGGCCAATGTACTTATAGCATGCTTTTGGGAAAAAAATCAGAATAGGTATTTCGGCCTCAGACAAGAAATCAAAAGCGATGCCTACGGCAACTGGTGGTCCCCGGCTATTTCCCGTCCAAGTACCGACCGGACTCGACGTTCCATTATGTCAGAGTTCGAACGAGATTGAACGAGATTCGGCCGTACCGTACTTCAAACAAGGACATTGTACGGCCAAATCACGTTCAATCTCGTTCGATCTCGTTCGAACTCTGACGTAATGGAACGTCGAGTCCGGTCGGTACTTGGACGGGAAATAGCTTGGGACCACCGGATGCCGTAGGCATTACTTTGGATTTCTTGTCTGAGGCCGAAATACCAATTCTGATTTTTTTCCCAAAAGCATGCTATAAGTGGACCACCCAACAGCATCTTTCGCCTATGGCCAATGTACTTATAGCATGCTTTTGGGAAAAAAATCAGAATATGTATTTCGGTCTCAGACAAGAAATCAAAAGCGATGCCTACGGCAACTGGTGGTCCCCGGCTATTTCCCGTCCAAGTACTGACCGGACTCGACGTTCCATTATGTCAGAGTTCGAACGAGATTGAACGAGATTTGGCCGTACCGTAGTTCTAACAAGGACATTGTACGGCCAAATCACGTTCAATCTCGTTCGATCTCGTTCGAACTCTGACGTAATGGAACGTCGAGTCCGGTCGGTACTTGGACGGGAAATAGCTTGGGACCACCGGATGCCGTAGGCATTACTTTGGATTTCTTGTCTGAGGCCGAAATACCAATTCTGATTTTTTTCCCAAAAGCATGCTATAAGTGGACCACCCAACAGCATCTTTCGCCTATGGCCAATGTACTTATAGCATGCTTTTGGGAAAAAAATCAGAATAGGTATTTCGGCCTCAGACAAGAAATCAAAAGCGATGCCTACGGCAACTGGTGGTCCCCGGCTATTTCCCGTCCAAGTACTGACCGGACTCGACGTTCCATTATGTCAGAGTTCGAACGAGATTGAACGAGATTTGGCCGTACCGTAGTTCTAACAAGGACATTGTACGGCCAAATCACGTTCAATCTCGTTCGATCTCGTTCGAACTCTGACGTAATGGAACGTCGAGTCCGGTCGGTACTTGGACGGGAAATAGCTTGGGACCACCGGATGCCGTAGGCATTACTTTGGATTTCTTGTCTGAGGCCGAAATACCAATTCTGATTTTTTTCCCAAAAGCATGCTATAAGTGGACCACCCAACAGCATCTTTCGCCTATGGCCAATGTACTTATAGCATGCTTTTGGAAAAAAAATCAGAATAGGTATTTCGGCCTCAGACAAGAAATCAAAAGCGATGCCTACGGCACCTGGTGGTCCCCGGCTATTTCCCGTCCAAGTACTGACCGGACTCGACGTTCCATTATGTCAGAGTTCGAACGAGATTGAACGAGATTTGGCCGTACCGTAGTTCTAACAAGGACATTGTACGGCCAAATCACGTTCAATCTCGTTCGATCTCGTTCGAACTCTGACGTAATGGAACGTCGAGTCCGGTCGGTACTTGGACGGGAAATAGCTTGGGACCACCGGATGCCGTAGGCATTACTTTGGATTTCTTGTCTGAGGCCGAAATACCAATTCTGATTTTTTTCCCAAAAGCATGCTATAAGTAGACCACCCAACAGCATCTTTCGCCTATGGCCAATGTACTTATAGCATGCTTTTGGGAAAAAAATCAGAATTGGTATTTCGGCCTCAGACAAGAAATCAAAAGCGATGCCTATGGCAACTGGTGGTCCCCGGCTATTTCCCGTCCAAGTACCGACCGGACTCGACGTTCCATTATGTCAGAGTTCGAACGAGATTGAAGGAGATTTGGCCGTACCGTAGTTCAAACAAGGACATTGTACGGCCAAATCACGTTCAATCTCGTTCGATCTCGTTCGAACTCTGACGTAATGGAACGTCGAGTCCGGTCGGTACTTGGACGGGAAATAGCTTGGGACCACCGGATTCCGTAGGCATTACTTTGGATTTCTTGTCTGAGGCCGAAATACCAATTCTGATTTTTTTTCCAAAAGCATGCTATAAGTGGACCACCCAACAGCATCTTTCGCCTATGGCCAATGTACTTATAGCATGCTTTTGGGGAAAAAATCAGAATAGGTATTTCGGCCTCAGACAAGAAATCAAAAGCGATGCCTACGGCAACTGGTGGTATCCGGCTATTTCCCGTCCAAGTACTGACCGGACTCGACGTTCCATTATGTCAGAGTTCGAACGAGATTGAACGAGATTTGGCCGTACCGTAGTTCTAACAAGGACATTGTACGGCCAAATCACGTTCAATCTCGTTCGATCTCGTTCGAACTCTGACGTAATGGAACGTCGAGTCCGGTCGGTACTTGGACGGGAAATAGCTTGGGACCACCGGATGCCGTAGGCATTACTTTGGATTTCTTGTCTGAGGCCGAAATACCAATTCTGATTTTTTTCCCAAAAGCATGCTATAAGTAGACCACCCAACAGCATCTTTCGCCTATGGCCAATGTACTTATAGCATGCTTTTGGGAAAAAAATCAGAATTGGTATTTCGGCCTCAGACAAGAAATCAAAAGCGATGCCTATGGCAACTGGTGGTCCCCGGCTATTTCCCGTCCAAGTACCGACCGGACTCGACGTTCCATTATGTCAGAGTTCGAACGAGATTGAAGGAGATTTGGCCGTACCGTAGTTCAAACAAGGACATTGTACGGCCAAATCACGTTCAATCTCGTTCGATCTCGTTCGAACTCTGACGTAATGGAACGTCGAGTCCGGTCGGTACTTGGACGGGAAATAGCTTGGGACCACCGGATGCCGTAGGCATTACTTTGGATTTCTTGTCTGAGGCCGAAATACCAATTCTGATTTTTTTTCCAAAAGCATGCTATAAGTGGACCACCCAACAGCATCTTTCGCCTATGGCCAATGTACTTATAGCATGCTTTTGGAAAAAAAATCAGAATAGGTATTTCGGCCTCAGACAAGAAATCAAAAGCGATGCCTACGGCAACTGGTGGTCCCCGGCTATTTCCCGTCCAAGTACCGACCGGACTCGACGTTCCATTATGTCAGAGTTCGAACGAGATTGAACGAGATTCGGCCGTACCGTACTTCAAACAAGGACATTGTACGGCCAAATCACGTTCAATCTCGTTCGATCTCGTTCGAACTCTGACGTAATGGAACGTCGAGTCCGGTCGGTACTTGGACGGGAAATAGCTTGGGACCACCGGATGCCGTAGGCATTACTTTGGATTTCTTGTCTGAGGCCGAAATACCAATTCTGATTTTTTTTTTTCCAATAGCATGCTATAAGTGGACCACCCAACAGCATCTTTCGCCTATGGCCAATGTACTTATAGCATGCTTTTGGGAAAAAAATCAGAATAGGTATTTCGGCCTCAGACAAGAAATCAAAAGCGATGCCTACGGCAACTGGTGGTCCCCGGCTATTTCCCGTCCAAGTACTGACCGGACTCGACGTTCCATTATGTCAGAGTTCGAACGAGATTGAACGAGATTTGGCCGTACCGTAGTTCTAACAAGGACATTGTACGGCCAAATCACGTTCAATCTCGTTCGATCTCGTTCGAACTCTGACGTAATGGAACGTCGAGTCCGGTCGGTACTTGGACGGGAAATAGCTTGGGACCACCGGATGCCGTAGGCATTACTTTGGATTTCTTGTCTGAGGCCGAAATACCAATTCTGATTTTTTTCCCAAAAGCATGCTATAAGTAGACCACCCAACAGCATCTTTCGCCTATGGCCAATGTACTTATAGCATGCTTTTGGGAAAAAAATCAGAATTGGTATTTCGGCCTCAGACAAGAAATCAAAAGCGATGCCTATGGCAACTGGTGGTCCCCGGCTATTTCCCGTCCAAGTACCGACCGGACTCGACGTCCATTATGTCAGAGTTCGAACGAGATTGAAGGAGATTTGGCCGTACCGTAGTTCAAACAAGGACATTGTACGGCCAAATCACGTTCAATCTCGTTCGATCTCGTTCGAACTCTGACGTAATGGAACGTCGAGTCCGGTCGGTACTTGGACGGGAAATAGCTTGGGACCACCGGATGCCGTAGGCATTACTTTGGATTTCTTGTCTGAGGCCGAAATACCAATTCTGATTTTTTTTCCAAAAGCATGCTATAAGTGGACCACCCAACAGCATCTTTCGCCTATGGCCAATGTACTTATAGCATGCTTTTGGAAAAAAAATCAGAATAGGTATTTCGGCCTCAGACAAGAAATCAAAAGCGATGCCTATGGCAACTGGTGGTCCCCGGCTATTTCCCGTCCAAGTACCGACCGGACTCGACGTTCCATTATGTCAGAGTTCGAACGAGATTGAACGAGATTCGGCCGTACCGTACTTCAAACAAGGACATTGTACGGCCAAATCACGTTCAATCTCGTTCGATCTCGTTCGAACTCTGACGTAATGGAACGTCGAGTCCGGTCGGTACTTGGACGGGAAATAGCTTGGGACCACCGGATGCCGTAGGCATTACTTTGGATTTCTTGTCTGAGGCCGAAATACCAATTCTGATTTTTTTTTCCAATAGCATGCTATAAGTGGACCACCCAATAGCATCTTTCGCCTATGGCCAATGTACTTATAGCATGCTTTTGGGAAAAAAATCAGAATAGGTATTTCGGCCTCAGACAAGAAATCAAAAGCGATGCCTACGGCAACTGGTGGTCCCCGGCTATTTCCCGTCCAAGTACTGACCGGACTCGACGTTCCATTATGTCAGAGTTCGAACGAGATTGAACGAGATTTGGCCGTACCGTAGTTCTAACAAGGACATTGTACGGCCAAATCACGTTCAATCTCGTTCGATCTCGTTCGAACTCTGACGTAATGGAACGTCGAG
Source organism: Branchiostoma lanceolatum (assembly GCF_035083965.1). Taxonomy (NCBI): domain Eukaryota; kingdom Metazoa; phylum Chordata; class Leptocardii; order Amphioxiformes; family Branchiostomatidae; genus Branchiostoma; species Branchiostoma lanceolatum. The sequence continues at coordinate 16,280,939 of NC_089731.1, forward strand.
TCCGGTCGGTACTTGGACGGGAAATAGCTTGGGACCACCGGATGCCGTAGGCATTACTTTGGATTTCTTGTCTGAGGCCGAAATACCAATTCTGATTTTTTTCCCAAAAGCATGCTATAAGTAGACCACCCAACAGCATCTTTCGCCTATGGCCAATGTACTTATAGCATGCTTTTGGGAAAAAAATCAGAATTGGTATTTCGGCCTCAGACAAGAAATCAAAAGCGATGCCTATGGCAACTGGTGGTCCCCGGCTATTTCCCGTCCAAGTACCGACCGGACTCGACGTTCCATTATGTCAGAGTTCGAACGAGATTGAAGGAGATTTGGCCGTACCGTAGTTCAAACAAGGACATTGTACGGCCAAATCACGTTCAATCTCGTTCGATCTCGTTCGAACTCTGACGTAATGGAACGTCGAGTCCGGTCGGTTCTTGGACGGGAAATAGCTTGGGACCACCGGATGCCGTAGGCATTACTTTGGATTTCTTGTCTGAGGCCGAAATACCAATTCTGATTTTTTTTCCAAAAGCATGCTATAAGTGGACCACCCAATAGCATCTTTCGCCTATGGCCAATGTACTTATAGCATGCTTTTGGGAAAAAAAATCAGAATAGGTATTTCGGCCTCAGACAAGAAATCAAAAGCGATGCCTACGGCAACTGGTGGTCCCCGGCTATTTCCCGTCCAAGTATCGACCGGACTCGACGTTCCATTATGTCAGAGTTCGAACGAGATTGAACGAGATTCGGCCGTACCGTACTTCAAACAAGGACATTGTACGGCCAAATCACGTTCAATCTCGTTCGATCTCGTTCGAACTCTGACGTAATGGAACGTCGAGTCCGGTCGGTACTTGGACGGGAAATAGCTTGGGACCACCGGATGCCGTAGGCATTACTTTGGATTTCTTGTCTGAGGCCGAAATACCAATTCTGATTTTTTTTCCAAAAGCATGCTATAAGTGGACCACCCAACAGCATCTTTCGCCTATGGCCAATGTACTTATAGCATGCTTTTGGGAAAAAAATCAGAATAGGTATTTCGGCCTCAGACAAGAAATCAAAAGCGATGCCTACGGCAACTGGTGGTCCGCGGCTATTTCCCGTCCAAGTACTGACCGGACTCGACGTTCCATTATGTCAGAGTTCGAACGAGATTGAACGAGATTTGGCCGTACCGTAGTTCTAACAAGGACATTGTACGGCCAAATCACGTTCAATCTCGTTCGATCTCGTTCGAACTCTGACGTAATGGAACGTCGAGTCCGGTCGGTACTTGGACGGGAAATAGCTTGGGACCACCGGATGCCGTAGGCATTACTTTGGATTTCTTGTCTGAGGCCGAAATACCAATTCTGATTTTTTATTTTTTTTTATTTTTTATTCTTTATTCCAACAAAATTAAAGAAATAACAAAGGCGGTGGACCATCCAACTTAAATATTATCAAACCAAAATAACATAAATGTACATAAATAATGTGATTTATGATAGATATGCAACAAAAAATAGTAAAAACTGACAGAATGATATGTGTAAATAACACAGAAGGTATGGCAAAATGTAATGTACTTCACAAACATAATCTGCCCCATTTACCCAGATGTTTTTCCAATTTATTTTTCCTTGTAGCCATATATAATTCAACTTTATTGAAGAAGAATAAATAAACAACAAAGGATTCAAAATTCACTTTTTTGGACTTTCTACTATGGTATATAAAGTATTTAGCTAATAAGATAATAAAGTTTTGGATTACAGGGGTGCCTGGGAAAAGGTTTCCGAAAATGATATTAAAACCATTTAAAAGAATTTCTTGACCTGTTTTTTGAAGGTACCAAATTTTGAGTTTATTCCAAAAAGCTATTAAGTTAGGACATTCCCAAAACACATGAAGGTAAGTCTCCTCTTCAAGATGACAAAATGAGCACAACGGGTCATCAGTCAATTTCCAAATATGCAATAATCTGTTTGTAGGTAAAAACTTATGTAAGATTTTGTACTGAAAAAACCTAAGTGTTGGGTCTATAGTGCAGTAAGTCAACAAAGTGTATACTACTTTCCATGGGATGGGGGAGTCAAAGAGGTACAGCCAAGATAATTGTACATTATGTGCAGTATCCATAAGGTTATTGGAAAGTAAAAAGAATTTATACATACATTTATTGATTTTTGTCTGTTTTAACCATGTATAGTTCTGAATTAAAGGTATACATACTTGATCTGGGAAATTATTACACAAAATTGATTTCCATTTGCTTGGAATGGCAGAAATCAACTGTGTGTATTTAAAATGGTTACAAATTGTTCCATATTTCGTGGAAAATTCATCATAAGTCAAGATGTTACCATTTGAATTCACAATATCATTTATAAAAACAATTTTTCTATTGACAAAAGCATTAGATACAAAAGGTACACCTTCAATACATATATTTGTATTCATGAATAATAATTGTTGTCTAATTTCTCTAGCGGTTGTGGGGGTCTTATATTGAAACTTATACCAAGCCAATAAGGCTTCACTTAAAAAGGAACCTATTTTGAGGTGCTGTACAGATTTGATCTGAAAAAAGGGAAATAAATCTTCTACCACATTTGGATGCACTCTTAAAAGCCAAGCACTAAACCAGCTTGGATTAGAATACAGTTTAGGCACCCATGATGCTTTTATTGTGAGTGCCAATGCATATAGGTTTTTAAGATTTAGACCACCATTTTCTATTGAATTATACATTGTTTTCCTGCTAACCCTTTCTGGTCCTCCGCTCCAGATAAAAGAGAACACTTTACGCTCAAAATCTATAAATAACTGCTTGTCTGGCATAGGGAGGACCTGAAAGAGGTGGGTAAACTGTGGAATAATAAGGGAATTAATGATTGTTACTTTACCATATTGTGATAATTTTTTTCCTTTCCAAGGATACAATAGTCTATCTAATTTAGTTAAAAGAGGCTCAAAATTTGCTGAAACGATAGTGTCAATATTCTCGGGTATATGTATACCCAACAATTTCACATTTCCGTTTACCCATTGAAAAGGAAAATGGGAGGGCAATCTAAAGTTGCTGTTTTTTAAAGATCCGAGTCTAAGTATTTTGCATTTATCATGGTTTAAGGAGAGGCCGGAAATTTGTGAAAAACTATCTAAATCTTGAAGGAGGGCATAGAAAGAGGTTAAATTTGGACTAAACGGGAAATTTGAATCGTCTGCGTATTGTGATATTTTTGTAGATTTACCCTTAACAGAGAGGCCTATCAAGTTGTGGTTTTGACGGATCTTAATTGATAACAATTCAACAGCAATGATAAAGAGATAAGGACTGAGAGGGCAGCCCTGCCTTACACCTCGATATAAACTAAAAGGGTTTGACATATACCCATTATTTAACACAGAACTGGTAACATTATTATACAAAACATTAACCCATGCAATAAACTGTGGACCGAAATTGAAAAATTCTAATGCCTTTATGATAAAATCCCATCTAATCGAATCGAAAGCTTTTTGAAAATCAGATATAAATATTAGTCCAGGTCTATCTTCCTGTTCATAATGTTCAATTGTTTCAAGTATCCGTCTTATATTGTCCCCTATAAACCTCCCCTGTATAAACCCAGTTTGGTCTTCATTAATAATGTTGGCTATAACAGATTTTACTCTTAAAGATAAACATTTAGATAATATTCTAGTGTCACAACAAAGTAGGGTAAGAGGTCTCCAATTGTCTAGTAATGTGGGGTCTTTATCTTTACCGTCAACACCTTGTTTTAGTAGCAGAGAAATAATACCTTTTCTTTGAGTGTCAGATAATAGGCCTTGAGTTAATGAGTAATTGAAGCATTCAAGCATGGGGACCTTAAACACTGAATAAAAATGTCTATAAACTTCAACTGGGATGCCATCTAGGCCAGGACTTTTACCATCTGAGAAGGAATTAATAGCTCTGAATAATTCTTTTTCAGTAATAAGACCCTCACAACTCTTCTGCTCTTCTTGTGATAATACCTTATCATAATCAGTAGGGAAAAACTGTTGATAATTTTCAGGGGTGAGGGGTATTGGTGGGTCCTTAAAAGAGTATAAACTAGAATAAAATTCAGTTTGTTTTGTTAGAATTTCCTCAGGGTTACAAGTAAAACTATTATCAGACATTTTTAACTTCTGTACATTCTTTCTAGAGTAATTTCTGTGAACAAGATTTAGAAAATATTTGGTGCATTTTTCCCCAGACTCCATCCACCTTGCTCTAGATTTAATCAAAATTCCATTCAGACGCTGTTTATAAATAAGCTCTAATTCCTTTTGTTTACTGTCTAAATCCAGGAGAATTGAGTCTGGTGGAGAGGGCATATTATCAATTTGAGTGTTAAGTTTATTTATATCATCAATTAATTGTTTCTCTTTATATAAATTCTGTTTGTGTTTCCAACTTGAATATTTGATACAGTAACCCCTGAAAAAACATTTAGCAGCTTCCCATACCATATGTGGATTAGCTGAATTTCTATTGTTATGAAAGAATTCATTCATAACTTTCACAGTTTCCTGATGAAATAATTTGTCTTCTAATAGTGAAGAATTAAATTTCCAAAATTCCCTTACCCCGAGGGAATTTTGCAGTGACCAAAGACATGGCAATTAATTTATGGTCAGATTTAAAACTATCACCTATTATACATTTATTAACCCTATTACTTAAGGAAAAGCTGACTAAAAAATAGTCAATCCTACTAGCTTGACGTTGACGGCGCCAAGTATATCTGACAGCATTGGGGTTTCTGAACCTCCATAAATCGTATAAATCAAATTTACCTTTTAATTCTGAGATTGCACTATGGGCTTTCGGATGATATGTTCTGTTTGTTGCAAGTCTGTCTAGTTGTGGATTTTGTACAGTGTTAAAGTCACCTGTAATAATTAGGTTTTCATTACAATCAGAAAAAGTGTCTAATTCCTCAGATAAATTATTAAAAAATTCAGGGGAGTCCTCATTAGGTGCATATATACTAACTAGACAAAATCTATAATCATCAATTGTTACATCAACAATAATCCATCTGCCCAAACAGTCATTTTTAGTCTGGTTAATACAAAAATTGATATTGTCTCTAAAAAGGATGGCTGTACCTCTTTGACTGGGGGTACCGTGTGAGAAAAACATGGATCCCCCCCACTCATTTTCCCATCTATTTTCCTCTGACAATGTAGAATGTGTCTCCTGAAGGCATATTATGTGGTATGGTTTGTCTTTTAACCAGGTGAATACCCCCCTACGTTTAACAGAATCTCTAAGTCCATTACAGTTGTAACTACAAATCTGAATTTCTACTTGAGTCATGGTTGGTTGGGAGTGTCCTAAAAAATTGGATGTCATGCTGGGCAAAGGGGCATAGTAAAATGATATCTATAACAAACAGAACTGAAAAACGGTTAACATAATTGGTAGACATAATATATGACAAAACTAAGGATGTACAAATCAGAACATAAGTATAATTATATGCACTTAAGGTTGAAATGAAGATCATAGAACTGGAGGAAATTATTGTTGGATGGTTCCACATAACTAAGAAAACAACATAAACACCACCAAAATTCCAAAACATTAAACTCTATATGGTTGGTGGTCTCTCTAACTAGCTCCATGTGGTACAAATAAATTATATTCCACTTTTACAATAGGAAAATAAACTGTATAAATATAAACCAAGGTAAACAGAAAGATTAATTCAAATCAATTTCCTGGTCAGAATTTTTCTACCCATGGAGAGGTAGAGAACATAGATTCATAACAATAACAAACCAGGCATAAATCAAAACAGAAAAAAATCTATCAGAACATGACAGCATAAAGAAAATAAATTTGAAACACAATATGATCATCGTACATCACTCAAAATAAATATAATGGTCGAGTGTAGAGATAAAGACAACATAACCTAATCACTCTTGAAAGTGTAGATTTTGGCAAATAAGGAACAAAAATGATTTCTGCATACAGATAGCAACAAAAATGCCTGGCTCGGCTTGCGGTCAATCAAAGGTTGATGTTTCCATGAGCCAAGGGGCAGCAGGTGTTCCCCTAATTGTTTTTACCTGCAAGTGTATGTACAAATTCCAATTATTCAAAACCGCCGCATATTTGTTACTACCTGTGATCCACACCATGCAGTAAGGTAAATCAACCATTCTGACCTGACACATCCGATTCATTGTTTACACAGCAATAAAAAACACCTGAGCCTCAATGAGGAAAAAGTGCGTGTTTAATCTCTTCAGTCACTTGTAAACAACGGGTTAGCCCTTAAGTGTTCGGCAGCGATCCCTTCTTAGGAGACAACATGATGTCTACAGCATCAACACGTTTCTTTTCCTGCCCATTCACAAGTAGGATCGCATAAGTAGCCTTAGGGGGCACCCATATCGAAACTTTAACATCCGTACCTTTGGCTTTTTCTATTGCAGCATTCCGATCCGGAACCAAGCTAGCTCTCGCAGCCATCAGTGGCGGGGGAAGATGTTCAAACACGGCTAGGCCCTCCTTGTTCCGTCGTAGCTTTCTCCCCTCCCGTATAATCCGATCTCGGTCATGAAAGTTCAGAAGTCTGGCAAGCAGGGGTGGGTTGGGTCTTGTTTTCGTTGGCCTTGCAAGCCGGTGAACTGCTGCAACTGGTACCGGGTCCAGGTGTAGCTTTCCCGCCAAAAATTCCGCAAATAACTGCTCCGAGTTCTCGTCATTTCTATATGGCAGTCCCCGTATGATTATATCTGCTTTCCTAGAGTAGCGCTCAGCCAATAAGTCTGCTTTCAATCTTTCACGGCGTTCCTCGTCCAAAGCTCTGCGTAAATCCAGAATTTCCGCTACTTGGAACTCCGCGACATTCTCCGTAGCTCCCACTCGCTCTCGTAACTTGGTTAAGTCCGCAGACAAACCTTCGACTTTATTGTCCAAAGTGCTAATTTGGCCTGACAGTTTTTCCCCAACGTCCTGGAACTGACTTAGTAGAGTCTCCTGCTGTTCTTTAGTCTGCTTCAGAATAAGCTGCGCGAGTGTCTGTAGTTCCGGAGTCAAAGACTGTAGATTTTCCTCAATGCCTGTATCTGCCGCCATCTTTACTGTCTTGGGTGGGGGGTAGCTTTTTGGAGATGAGCTGCTTTCATCCGTTCCACTGGAACCCCTCGAGCGTCTAGGTCTCTTACCCATCAAAGAAAACACGATACAGTCTCCGGCTGACAACGGACGGGTATAATTTCAGCTCTGTGTAGGCCCGTTACGCGTGGAAAGTAAAAATTGTTTGGAGCACACTTTCACACACCTAGCCTAGGGCCGCCATCTTGAAAAATCGGTCGGTACTTGGACGGGAAATAGCTTGGGACCACCGGATGCCGTAGGCATTACTTTGGATTTCTTGTCTGAGGCCGAAATACCAATTCTGATTTTTTTTCCAAAAGCATGCTATAAGTGGACCACCCAACAGCATCTTTCGCCTATGGCCAATGTACTTATAGCATGCTTTTGGGAAAAAAATCAGAATAGGTATTTCGGCCTCAGACAAGAAATCAAAAGCGATGCCTACGGCAACTGGTGGTCCCCGGCTATTTCCCGTCCAAGTACTGACCGGACTCGACGTTCCATTATGTCAGAGTTCGAACGAGATTGAACGAGATTTGGCCGTACCGTAGTTCTAACAAGGACATTGTACGGCCAAATCACGTTCAATCTCGTTCGATCTCGTTCGAACTCTGACGTAATGGAACGTCGAGTCCGGTCGGTACTTGGACGGGAAATAGCTTGGGACCACCGGATGCCGTAGGCATTACTTTGGATTTCTTGTCTGAGGCCGAAATACCAATTCTGATTTTTTTTCCAAAAGCATGCTATAAGTGGACCACCCAACAGCATCTTTCGCCTATGGCCAATGTACTTATATCATGCTTTTGGGAAAAAAATCAGAATAGGTATTTCGGCCTCAGACAAGAAATCAAAAGCGATGCCTACGGCAACTGGTGGTCCCCGGCTATTTCCCGTCCAAGTACTGACCGGACTCGACGTTCCATTATGTCAGAGTTCGAACGAGATTGAACGAGATTTGGCCGTACCGTAGTTCTAACAAGGACATTGTACGGCCAAATCACGTTCAATCTCGTTCGATCTCGTTCGAACTCTGACGTAATGGAACGTCGAGTCCGGTCGGTACTTGGACGGGAAATAGCTTGGGACCACCGGATGCCGTAGGCATTACTTTGGATTTCTTGTCTGAGGCCGAAATACCAATTCTGATTTTTTTCCCAAAAGCATGCTATAAGTAGACCACCCAACAGCATCTTTCGCCTATGGCCAATGTACTTATAGCATGCTTTTGGGAAAAAAATCAGAATTGGTATTTCGGCCTCAGACAAGAAATCAAAAGCGATGCCTATGGCAACTGGTGGTCCCCGGCTATTTCCCGTCCAAGTACCGACCGGACTCGACGTTCCATTATGTCAGAGTTCGAACGAGATTGAACGAGATTTGGCCGTACCGTAGTTCAAACAAGGACATTGTACGGCCAAATCACCTTCAATCTCGTTCGATCTCGTTCGAACTCTGACGTAATGGAACGTCGAGTCCGGTCGGTACTTGGACGGGAAATAGCTTGGGACCACCGGATGCCGTAGGCATTACTTTGGATTTCTTGTCTGAGGCCGAAATACCAATTCTGATTTTTTTTCCAAAAGCATGCTATAAGTGGACCACCCAACAGCATCTTTCGCCTATGGCCAATGTACTTATAGCATGCTTTTGGGAAAAAAAATCAGAATAGGTATTTCGGCCTCAGACAAGAAATCAAAAGCGATGCCTACGGCAACTGGTGGTCCCCGGCTATTTCCCGTCCAAGTACCGACCGGACTCGACGTTCCATTATGTCAGAGTTCGAACGAGATTGAACGAGATTCGGCCGTACCGTACTTCAAACAAGGACATTGTACGGCCAAATCACGTTCAATCTCGTTCGATCTCGTTCGAACTCTGACGTAATGGAACGTCGAGTCCGGTCGGTACTTGGACGGGAAATAGCTTGGGACCACCGGATGCCGTAGGCATTACTTTGGATTTCTTGTCTGAGGCCGAAATACCAATTCTGATTTTTTTTCCAAAAGCATGCTATAAGTGGACCACCCAACAGCATCTTTCGCCTATGGCCAATGTACTTATAGCATGCTTTTGGGAAAAAAATCAGAATAGGTATTTCGGCCTCAGACAAGAAATCAAAAGCGATGCCTACGGCAACTGGTGGTCCCCGGCTATTTCCCGTCCAAGTACTGACCGGACTCGACGTTCCATTATGTCAGAGTTCGAACGAGATTGAACGAGATTTGGCCGTACCGTAGTTCTAACAAGGACATTGTACGGCCAAATCACGTTCAATCTCGTTCGATCTCGTTCGAACTCTGACGTAATGGAACGTCGAGTCCGGTCGGTACTTGGACGGGAAATAGCTTGGGACCACCGGATGCCGTAGGCATTACTTTGGATTTCTTGTCTGAGGCCGAAATACCAATTCTGATTTTTTCCCCAAAAGCATGCTATAAGTAGACCACCCAACAGCATCTTTCGCCTATGGCCAATGTACTTATAGCATGCTTTTGGGAAAAAAATCAGAATTAGTATTTCGGCCTCAGACAAGAAATCAAAAGCGATGCCTATGGCAACTGGTGGTCCCCGGCTATTTCCCGTCCAAGTACCGACCGGACTCGACGTTCCATTATGTCAGAGTTCGAACGAGATTGAAGGAGATTTGGCCGTACCGTAGTTCAAACAAGGACATTGTACGGCCAAATCACGTTCAATCTCGTTCGATCTCGTTCGAACTCTGACGTAATGGAACGTCGAGTCCGGTCGGTACTTGGACGGGAAATAGCTTGGGACCACCGGATGCCGTAGGCATTACTTTGGATTTCTTGTCTGAGGCCGAAATACCAATTCTGATTTTTTTCCAAAAGCATGCTATAAGTGGACCACCCAACAGCATCTTTCGCCTATGGCCAATGTACTTATAGCATGCTTTTGGGAAAAAAATCAGAATAGGTATTTCGGCCTCAGACAAGAAATCAAAAGCGATGCCTACGGCAACTGGTGTACCCCGGCTATTTCCCGTCCAAGTACCGACCGGACTCGACGTTCCATTATGTCAGAGTTCGAACGAGATTGAACGAGATTCGGCCGTACCGTACTTCAAACAAGGACATTGTACGGCCAAATCACGTTCAATCTCGTTCGATCTCGTTCGAACTCTGACGTAATGGAACGTCGAGTCCGGTCGGTACTTAGACGGGAAATAGCCTGGGACCACCGGATGCCGTAGGCATTACTTTGGATTTCTTGTCTGAGGCCGAAATACCAATTCTGATTTTTTTTCCAAAAGCATGCTATAAGTGGACCACCCAACAGCATCTTTCGCCTATGGCCAATGTACTTATAGCATGCTTTTGGGAAAAAAATCAGAATAGGTATTTCGGCCTCAGACAAGAAATCAAAAGCGATGCCTACGGCAACTGGTGGTCCCCGGCTATTTCCCGTCCAAGTACTGACCGGACTCGACGTTCCATTATGTCAGAGTTCGAACGAGATTGAACGAGATTTGGCCGTACCGTAGTTCTAACAAGGACATTGTACGGCCAAATCACGTTCAATCTCGTTCGATCTCGTTCGAACTCTGACGTAATGGAACGTCGAGTCCGGTCGGTACTTAGACGGGAAATAGCTTGGGACCACCGGATTCCGTAGGCATTACTTTGGATTTCTTGTCTGAGGCCGAAATACCAATTCTGATTTTTTTCCCAAAAGCATGCTATAAGTACATTGGCCATAGGCGAAAGATGCTGTTGGGTGGTCTACTTATAGCATGCTTTTGGGAAAAAAATCAGAATAGGTATTTCGGCCTCAGACAAGAAATCAAAAGCGATGCCTACGGCAACTGGTGGTATCCGGCTATTTCCCGTCCAAGTACTGACCGGACTCGACGTTCCATTATGTCAGAGTTCGAACGAGATTGAACGAGATTTGGCCGTACCGTAGTTCTAACAAGGACATTGTACGGCCAAATCACGTTCAATCTCGTTCGATCTCGTTCGAACTCTGACGTAATGGAACGTCGAGTCCGGTCGGTACTTGGACGGGAAATAGCTTGGGACCACCGGATGCCGTAGGCATTACTTTGGATTTCTTGTCTGAGGCCGAAATACCAATTCTGATTTTTTTCCCAAAAGCATGCTATAAGTAGACCACCCAACAGCATCTTTCGCCTATGGCCAATGTACTTATAGCATGCTTTTGGGAAAAAAATCAGAATTGGTATTTCGGCCTCAGACAAGAAATCAAAAGCGATGCCTATGGCAACTGGTGGTATCCGGCTATTTCCCGTCCAAGTACCGACCGGACTCGACGTTCCATTATGTCAGAGTTCGAACGAGATTGAAGGAGATTTGGCCGTACCGTAGTTCAAACAAGGACATTGTACGGCCAAATCACGTTCAATCTCGTTCGATCTCGTTCGAACTCTGACGTAATGGAACGTCGGGTCCGGTCGGTACTTGGACGGGAAATAGCTTGGGACCACCGGATGCCGTAGGCATTACTTTGGATTTCTTGTCTGAGGCCGAAATACCAATTCTGATTTTTTTCCCAAAAGCATGCTATAAGTAGACCACCCAACAGCATCTTTCGCCTATGGCCAATGTACTTATAGCATGCTTTTGGGAAAAAAATCAGAATTGGTATTTCGGCCTCAGACAAGAAATCAAAAGCGATGCCTATGGCAACTGGTGGTCCCCGGCTATTTCCCGTCCAAGTACCGACCGGACTCGACGTTCCATTATGTCAGAGTTCGAACGAGATTGAAGGAGATTTGGCCGTACCGTAGTTCAAACAAGGACATTGTACGGCCAAATCACGTTCAATCTCGTTCGATCTCGTTCGAACTCTGACGTAATGGAACGTCGAGTCCGGTCGGTACTTGGACGGGAAATAGCTTGGGACCACCGGATGCCGTAGGCATTACTTTGGATTTCTTGTCTGAGGCCGAAATACCAATTCTGATTTTTTTTCCAAAAGCATGCTATAAGTGGACCACCCAACAGCATCTTTCGCCTATGGCCAATGTACTTATAGCATGCTTTTGGAAAAAAAATCAGAATAGGTATTTCGGCCTCAGACAAGAAATCAAAAGCGATGCCTACGGCAACTGGTGGTCCCCGGCTATTTCCCGTCCAAGTACCGACCGGACTCGACGTTCCATTATGTCAGAGTTCGAACGAGATTGAACGAGATTCGGCCGTACCGTACTTCAAACAAGGACATTGTACGGCCAAATCACGTTCAATCTCGTTCGATCTCGTTCGAACTCTGACGTAATGGAACGTCGAGTCCGGTCGGTACTTGGACGGGAAATAGCTTGGGACCACCGGATGCCGTAGGCATTACTTTGGATTTCTTGTCTGAGGCCGAAATACCAATTCTGATTTTTTTTTTTCCAATAGCATGCTATAAGTGGACCACCCAACAGCATCTTTCGCCTATGGCCAATGTACTTATAGCATGCTTTTGGGAAAAAAATCAGAATAGGTATTTCGGCCTCAGACAAGAAATCAAAAGCGATGCCTACGGCAACTGGTGGTCCCCGGCTATTTCCCGTCCAAGTACTGACCGGACTCGACGTTCCATTATGTCAGAGTTCGAACGAGATTGAACGAGATTTGGCCGTACCGTAGTTCTAACAAGGACATTGTACGGCCAAATCACGTTCAATCTCGTTCGATCTCGTTCGAACTCTGACGTAATGGAACGTCGAGTCCGGTCGGTACTTGGACGGGAAATAGCTTGGGACCACCGGATGCCGTAGGCATTACTTTGGATTTCTTGTCTGAGGCCGAAATACCAATTCTGATTTTTTTCCCAAAAGCATGCTATAAGTAGACCACCCAACAGCATCTTTCGCCTATGGCCAATGTACTTATAGCATGCTTTTGGGAAAAAAATCAGAATTGGTATTTCGGCCTCAGACAAGAAATCAAAAGCGATGCCTATGGCAACTGGTGGTCCCCGGCTATTTCCCGTCCAAGTACCGACCGGACTCGACGTTCCATTATGTCAGAGTTCGAACGAGATTGAAGGAGATTTGGCCGTACCGTAGTTCAAACAAGGACATTGTACGGCCAAATCACGTTCAATCTCGTTCGATCTCGTTCGAACTCTGACGTAATGGAACGTCGAGTCCGGTCGGTACTTGGACGGGAAATAGCTTGGGACCACCGGATGCCGTAGGCATTACTTTGGATTTCTTGTCTGAGGCCGAAATACCAATTCTGATTTTTTTTCCAAAAGCATGCTATAAGTGGACCACCCAACAGCATCTTTCGCCTATGGCCAATGTACTTATAGCATGCTTTTGGAAAAAAAATCAGAATAGGTATTTCGGCCTCAGACAAGAAATCAAAAGCGATGCCTATGGCAACTGGTGGTCCCCGGCTATTTCCCGTCCAAGTACCGACCGGACTCGACGTTCCATTATGTCAGAGTTCGAACGAGATTGAACGAGATTCGGCCGTACCGTACTTCAAACAAGGACATTGTACGGCCAAATCACGTTCAATCTCGTTCGATCTCGTTCGAACTCTGACGTAATGGAACGTCGAGTCCGGTCGGTACTTGGACGGGAAATAGCTTGGGACCACCGGATGCCGTAGGCATTACTTTGGATTTCTTGTCTGAGGCCGAAATACCAATTCTGATTTTTTTTTTTCCAATAGCATGCTATAAGTGGACCACCCAACAGCATCTTTCGCCTATGGCCAATGTACTTATAGCATGCTTTTGGGAAAAAAATCAGAATAGGTATTTCGGCCTCAGACAAGAAATCAAAAGCGATGCCTACGGCAACTGGTGGTCCCCGGCTATTTCCCGTCCAAGTACTGACCGGACTCGACGTTCCATTATGTCAGAGTTCGAACGAGATTGAACGAGATTTGGCCGTACCGTAGTTCTAACAAGGACATTGTACGGCCAAATCACGTTCAATCTCGTTCGATCTCGTTCGAACTCTGACGTAATGGAACGTCGAGTCCGGTCGGTACTTGGACGGGAAATAGCTTGGGACCACCGGATGCCGTAGGCATTACTTTGGATTTCTTGTCTGAGGCCGAAATACCAATTCTGATTTTTTTCCCAAAAGCATGCTATAAGTAGACCACCCAACAGCATCTTTCGCCTATGGCCAATGTACTTATAGCATGCTTTTGGGAAAAAAATCAGAATTGGTATTTCGGCCTCAGACAAGAAATCAAAAGCGATGCCTATGGCAACTGGTGGTCCCCGGCTATTTCCCGTCCAAGTACCGACCGGACTCGACGTTCCATTATGTCAGAGTTCGAACGAGATTGAAGGAGATTTGGCCGTACCGTAGTTCAAACAAGGACATTGTACGGCCAAATCACGTTCAATCTCGTTCGATCTCGTTCGAACTCTGACGTAATGGAACGTCGAGTCCGGTCGGTTCTTGGACGGGAAATAGCTTGGGACCACCGGATGCCGTAGGCATTACTTTGGATTTCTTGTCTGAGGCCGAAATACCAATTCTGATTTTTTTTCCAAAAGCATGCTATAAGTGGACCACCCAACAGCATCTTTCGCCTATGGCCAATGTACTTATAGCATGCTTTTGGGAAAAAAAATCAGAATAGGTATTTCGGCCTCAGACAAGAAATCAAAAGCGATGCCTACGGCAACTGGTGGTCCCCGGCTATTTCCCGTCCAAGTACCGACCGGACTCGACGTTCCATTATGTCAGAGTTCGAACGAGATTGAACGAGATTCGGCCGTACCGTACTTCAAACAAGGACATTGTACGGCCAAATCACGTTCAATCTCGTTCGATCTCGTTCGAACTCTGACGTAATGGAACGTCGAGTCCGGTCGGTACTTGGACGGGAAATAGCTTGGGACCACCGGATGCCGTAGGCATTACTTTGGATTTCTTGTCTGAGGCCGAAATACCAATTCTGATTTTTTTTCCAAAAGCATGCTATAAGTGGACCACCCAACAGCATCTTTCGCCTATGGCCAATGTACTTATAGCATGCTTTTGGGAAAAAAATCAGAATAGGTATTTCAGCCTCAGACAAGAAATCAAAAGCGATGCCTACGGCAACTGGTGGTCCGCGGCTATTTCCCGTCCAAGTACTGACCGGACTCGACGTTCCATTATGTCAGAGTTCGAACGAGATTGAACGAGATTTGGCCGTACCGTAGTTCTAACAAGGACATTGTACGGCCAAATCACGTTCAATCTCGTTCGATCTCGTTCGAACTCTGACGTAATGGAACGTCGAGTCCGGTCGGTACTTGGACGGGAAATAGCTTGGGACCACCGGATGCCGTAGGCATTACTTTGGATTTCTTGTCTGAGGCCGAAATACCAATTCTGTTTTTTTTTATTTTTTATTTTTTTATTCTTTATTCCAACAAAATTAAAGAAATAACAAAGGCGGTGGACCATCCAACTTAAATATTATCAAACCAAAATAACATAAATGTACATAAATAATGTGATTTATGATAGATATGCAACAAAAAATAGTAAAAACTGACAGAATGATATGTGTAAATAACACAGAAGGTATGGCAAAATGTAATGTACTTCACACACATAATCTGCCCCATTTACCCAGATGTTTTTCCAATTTATTTTTCCTTGTAGCCATATATAATTCAACTTTATTGAAGAAGAATAAATAAACAATAAAGGATTCAAAATTCACTTTTTTGGACTTTCTACTATGGTATATAAAATATTTAGCTAATAAGATAATAAAGTTTTGGATTACAGGGGTGCCTGGGAAAAGGTTTCCGAAAATGATATTAAAACCATTTAAAAGAATTTCTTGACCTGTTTTTTGAAGGTACCAAATTTTGAGTTTATTCCAAAAAGCTATTAAGTTAGGACATTCCCAAAACACATGAAGGTTAGTCTCCTCTTCAAGATGACAAAATGAGCACAACGGGTCATCAGTCAATTTCCAAATATGCAATAATCTGTTTGTAGGTAAAAACTTATGTAAGATTTTGTAATGAAAAAACCTAAGTGTTGGGTCTATAGTGCAGTAAGTCAACAAAGTGTATACTACTTTCCATGGGATGGGGGAGTCAAAGAGGTACAGCCAAGATAATTGTACATTATGTGCAGTATCCATAAGGTTATTGGAAAGTAAAAAGAATTTATACATACATTTATTGATTTTTGTCTGTTTTAACCATGTATAGTTCTGAATTAAAGGTATACATACTTGATCTGGGAAATTATTACACAATATTGATTTCCATTTGCTTGGAATGGCAGAAATCAACTGTGTGTATTTAAAATGGTTACAAATTGTTCCATATTTCGTGGAAAATTCATCATAAGTCAAGATGTTACCATTTGAATTCACAATATCATTTATAAAAACAATTTTTCTATTGACAAAAGCATTAGATACAAAAGGTACACCTTCAATACATATATTTGTATTCATGAATAATAATTGTTGTCTAATTTCTCTAGCGGTTGTGGGGGTCTTATATTGAAACTTATACCAAGCCAATAAGGCTTCACTTAAAAAGGAACCTATTTTGAGGTGCTGTACAGATTTGATCTGAAAAAAGGGAAATAAATCTTCTACCACATTTGGATGCACTCTTAAAAGCCAAGCACTAAACCAGCTTGGATTAGAATACAGTTTAGGCACCCATGATGCTTTTATTGTGAGTGCCAATGCATATAGGTTTTTAAGATTTAGACCACCATTTTCTATTGAATTATACATTGTTTTCCTGCTAACCCTTTCTGGTCCTCCGCTCCAGATAAAAGAGAACACTTTACGCTCAAAATCTATAAATAACTGCTTGTCTGGCATAGGGAGGACCTGAAAGAGGTGGGTAAACTGTGGAATAATAAGGGAATTAATGATTGTTACTTTACCATATTGTGATAATTTTTTTCCTTTCCAAGGATACAATAGTCTATCTAATTTAGTTAAAAGAGGCTCAAAATTTGCTGAAACGATAGTGTCAATATTCTCGGGTATATGTATACCCAACAATTTCACATTTCCGTTTACCCATTGAAAAGGAAAATGGGAGGGCAATCTAAAGTTGCTGTTTTTTAAAGATCCGAGTCTAAGTATTTTGCATTTATCATGGTTTAAGGAGAGGCCGGAAATTTGTGAAAAACTATCTAAATCTTGAAGGAGGGCATAGAAAGAGGTTAAATTTGGACTAAACGGGAAATTTGAATCGTCTGCGTATTGTGATATTTTTGTAGATTTACCCTTAACAGAGAGGCCTATCAAGTTGTGGTTTTGACGGATCTTAATTGATAACAATTCAACAGCAATGATAAAGAGATAAGGACTGAGAGGGCAGCCCTGCCTTACACCTCGATATAAACTAAAAGGGTTTGACATATACCCATTATTTAACACAGAACTGGTAACATTATTATACAAAACATTAACCCATGCAATAAACTGTGGACCGAAATTGAAAAATTCTAATGCCTTTATGATAAAATCCCATCTAATCGAATCGAAAGCTTTTTGAAAATCAGATATAAATATTAGTCCAGGTCTATCTTCCTGTTCATAATGTTCAATTGTTTCAAGTATCCGTCTTATATTGTCCCCTATAAACCTCCCCTGTATAAACCCAGTTTGGTCTTCATTAATAATGTTGGCTATAACAGATTTTACTCTTAAAGATAAACATTTAGATAATATTCTAGTGTCACAACAAAGTAGGGTAAGAGGTCTCCAATTGTCTAGTAATGTGGGGTCTTTATCTTTACCGTCAACACCTTGTTTTAGTAGCAGAGAAATAATACCTTTTCTTTGAGTGTCAGATAATAGGCCTTGAGTTAATGAGTAATTGAAGCATTCAAGCATGGGGACCTTAAACACTGAATAAAAATGTCTATAAACTTCAACTGGGATGCCATCTAGGCCAGGACTTTTACCATCTGAGAAGGAATTAATAGCTCTGAATAATTCTTTTTCAGTAATAAGACCCTCACAACTCTTCTGCTCTTCTTGTGATAATACCTTATCATAATCAGTAGGGAAAAACTGTTGATAATTTTCAGGGGTGAGGGGTATTGGTGGGTCCTTAAAAGAGTATAAACTAGAATAAAATTCAGTTTGTTTTGTTAGAATTTCCTCAGGGTTACAAGTAAAACTATTATCAGACATTTTTAACTTCTGTACATTCTTTCTAGAGTAATTTCTGTGAACAAGATTTAGAAAATATTTGGTGCATTTTTCCCCAGACTCCATCCACCTGGCTCTAGATTTAATCAAAATTCCATTCAGACGCTGTTTATAAATAAGCTCTAATTCCTTTTGTTTACTGTCTAAATCCAGGAGAATTGAGTCTGGTGGAGAGGGCATATTATCAATTTGAGTGTTAAGTTTATTTATATCATCAATTAATTGTTTCTCTTTATATAAATTCTGTTTGTGTTTCCAACTTGAATATTTGATACAGTAACCCCTGAAAAAACATTTAGCAGCTTCCCATACCATATGTGGATTAGCTGAATTTCTATTGTTATGAAAGAATTCATTCATAACTTTCACAGTTTCCTGATGAAATAATTTGTCTTCTAATAGTGAAGAATTAAATTTCCAAAATTCCCTTACCCCGAGGGAATTTTGCAGTGACCAAAGACATGGCAATTAATTTATGGTCAGATTTAAAACTATCACCTATTATACATTTATTAACCCTATTACTTAAGGAAAAGCTGACTAAAAAATAGTCAATCCTACTAGCTTGACGTTGACGGCGCCAAGTATATCTGACAGCATTGGGGTTTCTGAACCTCCATAAATCGTATAAATCAAATTTACCTTTTAATTCTGAGATTGCACTATGGGCTTTCGGATGATATGTTCTGTTTGTTGCAAGTCTGTCTAGTTGTGGATTTTGTACAGTGTTAAAGTCACCTGTAATAATTAGGTTTTCATTACAATCAGAAAAAGTGTCTAATTCCTCAGATAAATTATTAAAAAATTCAGGGGAGTCCTCATTAGGTGCATATATACTAACTAGACAAAATCTATAATCATCAATTGTTACATCAACAATAATCCATCTGCCCAAACAGTCATTTTTAGTCTGGTTAATACAAAAATTGATATTGTCTCTAAAAAGGATGGCTGTACCTCTTTGACTGGGGGTACCGTGTGAGAAAAACATGGATCCCCCCCACTCATTTTGCCATCTATTTTCCTCTGACAATGTAGAATGTGTCTCCTGAAGGCATATTATGTGGTATGGTTTGTCTTTCAACCAGGTGAATACCCCCCTACGTTTAACAGAATCTCTAAGTCCATTACAGTTGTAACTACAAATCTGAATTTCTACTTGAGTCATGGTTGGTTGGGAGTGTCCTAAAAAATTGGATGTCATGCTGGGCAAAGGGGCATTGTAAAATGATATCTATAACAAACAGAACTGAAAAACGGTTAACATAATTGGTAGACATAATATATGACAAAACTAAGGATGTACAAATCAGAACATAAGTATAATTATATGCACTTAAGGTTGAAATGAAGATCATAGAACTGGAGGAAATTATTGTTGGATGGTTCCACATAACTAAGAAAACAACATAAACACCACCAAAATTCCAAAACATTAAACTCTATATGGTTGGTGGTCTCTCTAACTAGCTCCATGTGGTACAAATAAATTATATTCCACTTTTACAATAGGAAAATAAACTGTATAAATATAAACCAAGGTAAACAGAAAGATTAATTCAAATCAATTTCCTGGTCAGAATTTTTCTACCCATGGAGAGGTAGAGAACATAGATTCATAACAATAACAAACCAGGCATAAATCAAAACAGAAAAAAATCTATCAGAACATGACAGCATAAAGAAAATAAATTTGAAACACAATATGATCATCGTACATCACTCAAAATAAATATAATGGTCGAGTGTAGAGATAAAGACAACATAACCTAATCACTCTTGAAAGTGTAGATTTTGGCAAATAAGGAACAAAAATGATTTCTGCATACAGATAGCAACAAAAATGCCTGGCTCGGCTTGCGGTCAATCAAAGGTTGATGTTTCCATGAGCCAAGGGGCAGCAGGTGTTCCCCTAATTGTTTTTACCTGCAAGTGTATGTACAAATTCCAATTATTCAAAACCGCCGCATATTTGTTACTACCTGTGATCCACACCATGCAGTAAGGTAAATCAACCATTCTGACCTGACACATCCGATTCATTGTTTACACAGCAATAAAAAACACCTGAGCCTCAATGAGGAAAAAGTGCGTGTTTAATCTCTTCAGTCACTTGTAAACAACGGGTTAGCCCTTAAGTGTTCGGCAGCGATCCCTTCTTAGGAGACAACATGATGTCTACAGCATCAACACGTTTCTTTTCCTGCCCATTCACAAGTAGGATCGCATAAGTAGCCTTAGGGGGCACCCATATCGAAACTTTAACATCCGTACCTTTGGCTTTTTCTATTGCAGCATTCCGATCCGGAACCAAGCTAGCTCTCGCAGCCATCAGTGGCGGGGGAAGATGTTCAAACACGGCTAGGCCCTCCTTGTTCCGTCGTAGCTTTCTCCCCTCCCGTATAATCCGATCTCGGTCATGAAAGTTCAGAAGTCTGGCAAGCAGGGGTGGGTTGGGTCTTGTTTTCGTTGGCCTTGCAAGCCGGTGAACTGCTGCAACTGGTACCGGGTCCAGGTGTAGCTTTCCCGCCAAAAATTCCGCAAATAACTGCTCCGAGTTCTCGTCATTTCTATATGGCAGTCCCCGTATGATTATATCTGCTTTCCTAGAGTAGCGCTCAGCCAATAAGTCTGCTTTCAATCTTTCACGGCGTTCCTCGTCCAAAGCTCTGCGTAAATCCAGAATTTCCGCTACTTGGAACTCCGCGACATTCTCCGTAGCTCCCACTCGCTCTCGTAACTTGGTTAAGTCCGCAGACAAACCTTCGACTTTATTGTCCAAAGTGCTAATTTGGCCTGACAGTTTTTCCCCAACGTCCTGGAACTGACTTAGTAGAGTCTCCTGCTGTTCTTTAGTCTGCTTCAGAATAAGCTGCGCGAGTGTCTGTAGTTCCGGAGACAAAGACTGTAGATTTTCCTCAATGCCTGTATCTGCCGCCATCTTTACTGTCTTGGGTGGGGGGTAGCTTTTTGGAGATGAGCTGCTTTCATCCGTTCCACTGGAACAACTCGAGCGTCTAGGTCTCTTACCCATCAAAGAAAACACGATACAGTCTCCGGCTGACAACGGACGGGTATAATTTCAGCTCTGTGTAGGCCCGTTACGCGTGGAAAGTAAAAATTGTTTGGAGCACACTTTCACACACCTAGCCTAGGGCCGCCATCTTGAAAAATCGGTCGGTACTTGGACGGGAAATAGCTTGGGACCACCGGATGCCGTAGGCATTACTTTGGATTTCTTGTCTGAGGCCGAAATACCAATTCTGATTTTTTTTCCAAAAGCATGCTATAAGTGGACCACCCAACAGCATCTTTCGCCTATGGCCAATGTACTTATAGCATGCTTTTGGGAAAAAAATCAGAATAGGTATTTCGGCCTCAGACAAGAAATCAAAAGCGATGCCTACGGCAACTGGTGGTCCCCGGCTATTTCCCGTCCAAGTACTGACCGGACTCGACGTTCCATTATGTCAGAGTTCGAACGAGATTGAACGAGATTTGGCCGTACCGTAGTTCTAACAAGGACATTGTACGGCCAAATCACGTTCAATCTCGTTCGATCTCGTTCGAACTCTGACGTAATGGAACGTCGAGTCCGGTCGGTACTTGGACGGGAAATAGCTTGGGACCACCGGATGCCGTAGGCATTACTTTGGATTTCTTGTCTGAGGCCGAAATACCAATTCTGATTTTTTCCCCAAAAGCATGCTATAAGTAGACCACCCAACAGCATCTTTCGCCTATGGCCAATGTACTTATAGCATGCTTTTGGGAAAAAAATCAGAATTGGTATTTCGGCCTCAGACAAGAAATCAAAAGCGATGCCTATGGCAACTGGTGGTCCCCGGCTATTTCCCGTCCAAGTACCGACCGGACTCGACGTTCCATTATGTCAGAGTTCGAACGAGATTGAACGAGATTCGGCCGTACCGTACTTCAAACAAGGACATTGTACGGCCAAATCACGTTCAATCTCGTTCGATCTCGTTCGAACTCTGACGTAATGGAACGTCGAGTCCGGTCGGTACTTGGACGGGAAATAGCTTGGGACCACCGGATGCCGTAGGCATTACTTTGGATTTCTTGTCTGAGGCCGAAATACCAATTCTGATTTTTTTTCCAAAAGCATGCTATAAGTGGACCACCCAACAGCATCTTTCGCCTATGGCCAATGTACTTATAGCATGCTTTTGGGAAAAAAATCAGAATAGGTATTTCGGCCTCAGACAAGAAATCAAAAGCGATGCCTACGGCAACTGGTGGTCCGCGGCTATTTCCCGTCCAAGTACTGACCGGACTCGACGTTCCATTATGTCAGAGTTCGAACGAGATTGAACGAGATTTGGCCGTACCGTAGTTCTAACAAGGACATTGTACGGCCAAATCACGTTCAATCTCGTTCGATCTCGTTCGAACTCTGACGTAATGGAACGTCGAGTCCGGTCGGTACTTGGACGGGAAATAGCTTGGGACCACCGGATGCCGTAGGCATTACTTTGGATTTCTTGTCTGAGGCCGAAATACCAATTCTGTTTTTTTTTATTTTTTATTTTTTTATTCTTTATTCCAACAAAATTAAAGAAATAACAAAGGCGGTGGACCATCCAACTTAAATATTATCAAACCAAAATAACATAAATGTACATAAATAATGTGATTTATGATAGATATGCAACAAAAAATAGTAAAAACTGACAGAATGATATGTGTAAATAACACAGAAGGTATGGCAAAATGTAATGTACTTCACACACATAATCTGCCCCATTTACCCAGATGTTTTTCCAATTTATTTTTCCTTGTAGCCATATATAATTCAACTTTATTGAAGAAGAATAAATAAACAATAAAGGATTCAAAATTCACTTTTTTGGACTTTCTACTATGGTATATAAAATATTTAGCTAATAAGATAATAAAGTTTTGGATTACAGGGGTGCCTGGGAAAAGGTTTCCGAAAATGATATTAAAACCATTTAAAAGAATTTCTTGACCTGTTTTTTGAAGGTACCAAATTTTGAGTTTATTCCAAAAAGCTATTAAGTTAGGACATTCCCAAAACACATGAAGGTTAGTCTCCTCTTCAAGATGACAAAATGAGCACAACGGGTCATCAGTCAATTTCCAAATATGCAATAATCTGTTTGTAGGTAAAAACTTATGTAAGATTTTGTAATGAAAAAACCTAAGTGTTGGGTCTATAGTGCAGTAAGTCAACAAAGTGTATACTACTTTCCATGGGATGGGGGAGTCAAAGAGGTACAGCCAAGATAATTGTACATTATGTGCAGTATCCATAAGGTTATTGGAAAGTAAAAAGAATTTATACATACATTTATTGATTTTTGTCTGTTTTAACCATGTATAGTTCTGAATTAAAGGTATACATACTTGATCTGGGAAATTATTACACAATATTGATTTCCATTTGCTTGGAATGGCAGAAATCAACTGTGTGTATTTAAAATGGTTACAAATTGTTCCATATTTCGTGGAAAATTCATCATAAGTCAAGATGTTACCATTTGAATTCACAATATCATTTATAAAAACAATTTTTCTATTGACAAAAGCATTAGATACAAAAGGTACACCTTCAATACATATATTTGTATTCATGAATAATAATTGTTGTCTAATTTCTCTAGCGGTTGTGGGGGTCTTATATTGAAACTTATACCAAGCCAATAAGGCTTCACTTAAAAAGGAACCTATTTTGAGGTGCTGTACAGATTTGATCTGAAAAAAGGGAAATAAATCTTCTACCACATTTGGATGCACTCTTAAAAGCCAAGCACTAAACCAGCTTGGATTAGAATACAGTTTAGGCACCCATGATGCTTTTATTGTGAGTGCCAATGCATATAGGTTTTTAAGATTTAGACCACCATTTTCTATTGAATTATACATTGTTTTCCTGCTAACCCTTTCTGGTCCTCCGCTCCAGATAAAAGAGAACACTTTACGCTCAAAATCTATAAATAACTGCTTGTCTGGCATAGGGAGGACCTGAAAGAGGTGGGTAAACTGTGGAATAATAAGGGAATTAATGATTGTTACTTTACCATATTGTGATAATTTTTTTCCTTTCCAAGGATACAATAGTCTATCTAATTTAGTTAAAAGAGGCTCAAAATTTGCTGAAACGATAGTGTCAATATTCTCGGGTATATGTATACCCAACAATTTCACATTTCCGTTTACCCATTGAAAAGGAAAATGGGAGGGCAATCTAAAGTTGCTGTTTTTTAAAGATCCGAGTCTAAGTATTTTGCATTTATCATGGTTTAAGGAGAGGCCGGAAATTTGTGAAAAACTATCTAAATCTTGAAGGAGGGCATAGAAAGAGGTTAAATTTGGACTAAACGGGAAATTTGAATCGTCTGCGTATTGTGATATTTTTGTAGATTTACCCTTAACAGAGAGGCCTATCAAGTTGTGGTTTTGACGGATCTTAATTGATAACAATTCAACAGCAATGATAAAGAGATAAGGACTGAGAGGGCAGCCCTGCCTTACACCTCGATATAAACTAAAAGGGTTTGACATATACCCATTATTTAACACAGAACTGGTAACATTATTATACAAAACATTAACCCATGCAATAAACTGTGGACCGAAATTGAAAAATTCTAATGCCTTTATGATAAAATCCCATCTAATCGAATCGAAAGCTTTTTGAAAATCAGATATAAATATTAGTCCAGGTCTATCTTCCTGTTCATAATGTTCAATTGTTTCAAGTATCCGTCTTATATTGTCCCCTATAAACCTCCCCTGTATAAACCCAGTTTGGTCTTCATTAATAATGTTGGCTATAACAGATTTTACTCTTAAAGATAAACATTTAGATAATATTCTAGTGTCACAACAAAGTAGGGTAAGAGGTCTCCAATTGTCTAGTAATGTGGGGTCTTTATCTTTACCGTCAACACCTTGTTTAAGTAGCAGAGAAATAATACCTTTTCTTTGAGTGTCAGATAATAGGCCTTGAGTTAATGAGTAATTGAAGCATTCAAGCATGGGGACCTTAAACACTGAATAAAAATGTCTATAAACTTCAACTGGGATGCCATCTAGGCCAGGACTTTTACCATCTGAGAAGGAATTAATAGCTCTGAATAATTCTTTTTCAGTAATAAGACCCTCACAACTCTTCTGCTCTTCTTGTGATAATACCTTATCATAATCAGTAGGGAAAAACTGTTGATAATTTTCAGGGGTGAGGGGTATTGGTGGGTCCTTAAAAGAGTATAAACTAGAATAAAATTCAGTTTGTTTTGTTAGAATTTCCTCAGGGTTACAAGTAAAACTATTATCAGACATTTTTAACTTCTGTACATTCTTTCTAGAGTAATTTCTGTGAACAAGATTTAGAAAATATTTGGTGCATTTTTCCCCAGACTCCATCCACCTGGCTCTAGATTTAATCAAAATTCCATTCAGACGCTGTTTATAAATAAGCTCTAATTCCTTTTGTTTACTGTCTAAATCCAGGAGAATTGAGTCTGGTGGAGAGGGCATATTATCAATTTGAGTGTTAAGTTTATTTATATCATCAATTAATTGTTTCTCTTTATATAAATTCTGTTTGTGTTTCCAACTTGAATATTTGATACAGTAACCCCTGAAAAAACATTTAGCAGCTTCCCATACCATATGTGGATTAGCTGAATTTCTATTGTTATGAAAGAATTCATTCATAACTTTCACAGTTTCCTGATGAAATAATTTGTCTTCTAATAGTGAAGAATTAAATTTCCAAAATTCCCTTACCCCGAGGGAATTTTGCAGTGACCAAAGACATGGCAATTAATTTATGGTCAGATTTAAAACTATCACCTATTATACATTTATTAACCCTATTACTTAAGGAAAAGCTGACTAAAAAATAGTCAATCCTACTAGCTTGACGTTGACGGCGCCAAGTATATCTGACAGCATTGGGGTTTCTGAACCTCCATAAATCGTATAAATCAAATTTACCTTTTAATTCTGAGATTGCACTATGGGCTTTCGGATGATATGTTCTGTTTGTTGCAAGTCTGTCTAGTTGTGGATTTTGTACAGTGTTAAAGTCACCTGTAATAATTAGGTTTTCATTACAATCAGAAAAAGTGTCTAATTCCTCAGATAAATTATTAAAAAATTCAGGGGAGTCCTCATTAGGTGCATATATACTAACTAGACAAAATCTATAATCATCAATTGTTACATCAACAATAATCCATCTGCCCAAACAGTCATTTTTAGTCTGGTTAATACAAAAATTGATATTGTCTCTAAAAAGGATGGCTGTACCTCTTTGACTGGGGGTACCGTGTGAGAAAAACATGGATCCCCCCCACTCATTTTGCCATCTATTTTCCTCTGACAATGTAGAATGTGTCTCCTGAAGGCATATTATGTGGTATGGTTTGTCTTTCAACCAGGTGAATACCCCCCTACGTTTAACAGAATCTCTAAGTCCATTACAGTTGTAACTACAAATCTGAATTTCTACTTGAGTCATGGTTGGTTGGGAGTGTCCTAAAAAATTGGATGTCATGCTGGGCAAAGGGGCATAGTAAAATGATATCTATAACAAACAGAACTGAAAAACGGTTAACATAATTGGTAGACATAATATATGACAAGACTAAGGATGTACAAATCAGAACATAAGTATAATTATATGCACTTAAGGTTGAAATGAAGATCATAGAACTGGAGGAAATTATTGTTGGATGGTTCCACATAACTAAGAAAACAACATAAACACCACCAAAATTCCAAAACATTAAACTCTATATGGTTGGTGGTCTCTCTAACTAGCTCCATGTGGTACAAATAAATTATATTCCACTTTTACAATAGGAAAATAAACTGTATAAATATAAACCAAGGTAAACAGAAAGATTAATTCAAATCAATTTCCTGGTCAGAATTTTTCTACCCATGGAGAGGTAGAGAACATAGATTCATAACAATAACAAACCAGGCATAAATCAAAACAGAAAAAAATCTATCAGAACATGACAGCATAAAGAAAATAAATTTGAAACACAATATGATCATCGTACATCACTCAAAATAAATATAATGGTCGAGTGTAGAGATAAAGACAACATAACCTAATCACTCTTGAAAGTGTAGATTTTGGCAAATAAGGAACAAAAATGATTTCTGCATACAGATAGCAACAAAAATGCCTGGCTCGGCTTGCGGTCAATCAAAGGTTGATGTTTCCATGAGCCAAGGGGCAGCAGGTGTTCCCCTAATTGTTTTTACCTGCAAGGGTATGTACAAATTCCAATTATTCAAAACCGCCGCATATTTGTTACTACCTGTGATCCACACCATGCAGTAAGGTAAATCAACCATTCTGACCTGACACATCCGATTCATTGTTTACACAGCAATAAAAAACACCTGAGCCTCAATGAGGAAAAAGTGCGTGTTTAATCTCTTCAGTCACTTGTAAACAACGGGTTAGCCCTTAAGTGTTCGGCAGCGATCCCTTCTTAGGAGACAACATGATGTCTACAGCATCAACACGTTTCTTTTCCTGCCCATTCACAAGTAGGATCGCATAAGTAGCCTTAGGGGGCACCCATATCGAAACTTTAACATCCGTACCTTTGGCTTTTTCTATTGCAGCATTCCGATCCGGAACCAAGCTAGCTCTCGCAGCCATCAGTGGCGGGGGAAGATGTTCAAACACGGCTCGGCCCTCCTTGTTCCGTCGTAGCTTTCTCCCCTCCCGTATAATCCGATCTCGGTCATGAAAGTTCAGAAGTCTGGCAAGCAGGGGTGGGTTGGGTCTTGTTTTCGTTGGCCTTGCAAGCCGGTGAACTGCTGCAACTGGTACCGGGTCCAGGTGTAGCTTTCCCGCCAAAAATTCCGCAAATAACGGCTCCGAGTTCTCGTCATTTCTATATGGCAGTCCCCGTATGATTATATCTGCTTTCCTAGAGTAGCGCTCAGCCAATAAGTCTGCTTTCAATCTTTCACGGCGTTCCTCGTCCAAAGCTCTGCGTAAATCCAGAATTTCCGCTACTTGGAACTCCGCGACATTCTCCGTAGCTCCCACTCGCTCTCGTAACTTGGTTAAGTCCGCAGACAAACCTTCGACTTTATTGTCCAAAGTGCTAATTTGGCCTGACAGTTTTTCCCCAACGTCCTGGAACTGACTTAGTAGAGTCTCCTGCTGTTCTTTAGTCTGCTTCAGAATAAGCTGCGCGAGTGTCTGTAGTTCCGGAGACAAAGACTGTAGATTTTCCTCAATGCCTGTATCTGCCGCCATCTTTACTGTCTTGGGTGGGGGGTAGCTTTTTGGAGATGAGCTGCTTTCATCCGTTCCACTGGAACCCCTCGAGCGTCTAGGTCTCTTACCCATCAAAGAAAACACGATACAGTCTCCGGCTGACAACGGACGGGTATAATTTCAGCTCTGTGTAGGCCCGTTACGCGTGGAAAGTAAAAATTGTTTGGAGCACACTTTCACACACCTAGCCTAGGGCCGCCATCTTGAAAAATCGGTCGGTACTTGGACGGGAAATAGCTTGGGACCACCGGATGCCGTAGGCATTACTTTGGATTTCTTGTCTGAGGCCGAAATACCAATTCTGATTTTTTTTCCAAAAGCATGCTATAAGTGGACCACCCAACAGCATCTTTCGCCTATGGCCAATGTACTTATAGCATGCTTTTGGGAAAAAAATCAGAATTGGTATTTCGGCCTCAGACAAGAAATCAAAAGCGATGCCTATGGCAACTGGTGGTCCCCGGCTATTTCCCGTCCAAGTACCGACCGGACTCGACGTTCCATTATGTCAGAGTTCGAACGAGATTGAAGGAGATTTGGCCGTACCGTAGTTCAAACAAGGACATTGTACGGCCAAATCACCTTCAATCTCGTTCGATCTCGTTCGAACTCTGACGTAATGGAACGTCGAGTCCGGTCGGTACTTGGACGGGAAATAGCTTGGGACCACCGGATGCCGTAGGCATTACTTTGGATTTCTTGTCTGAGGCCGAAATACCAATTCTGATTTTTTTTCCAAAAGCATGCTATAAGTGGACCACCCAACAGCATCTTTCGCCTATGGCCAATGTACTTATAGCATGCTTTTGGGAAAAAAATCAGAATAGGTATTTCGGCCTCAGACAAGAAATCAAAAGCGATGCCTACGGCAACTGGTGGTCCCCGGCTATTTCCCGTCCAAGTACCGACCGGACTCGACGTTCCATTATGTCAGAGTTCGAACGAGATTGAACGAGATTCGGCCGTACCGTACTTCAAACAAGGACATTGTACGGCCAAATCACGTTCAATCTCGTTCGATCTCGTTCGAACTCTGACGTAATGGAACGTCGAGTCCGGTCGGTACTTAGACGGGAAATAGCTTGGGACCACCGGATGCCGTAGGCATTACTTTGGATTTCTTGTCTGAGGCCGAAATACCAATTCTGATTTTTTTTCCAAAAGCATGCTATAAGTGGACCACCCAACAGCATCTTTCGCCTATGGCCAATGTACTTATAGCATGCTTTTGGGAAAAAAATCAGAATAGGTATTTCGGCCTCAGACAAGAAATCAAAAGCGATGCCTACGGCAACTGGTGGTCCCCGGCTATTTCCCGTCCAAGTACTGACCGGACTCGACGTTCCATTATGTCAGAGTTCGAACGAGATTGAACGAGATTTGGCCGTACCGTAGTTCTAACAAGGACATTGTACGGCCAAATCACGTTCAATCTCGTTCGATCTCGTTCGAACTCTGACGTAATGGAACGTCGAGTCCGGTCGGTACTTGGACGGGAAATAGCTTGGGACCACCGGATGCCGTAGGCATTACTTTGGATTTCTTGTCTGAGGCCGAAATACCAATTCTGATTTTTTTCCCAAAAGCATGCTATAAGTAGACCACCCAACAGCATCTTTCGCCTATGGCCAATGTACTTATAGCATGCTTTTGGGAAAAAAATCAGAATTGGTATTTCGGCCTCAGACAAGAAATCAAAAGCGATGCCTATGGCAACTGGTGGTCCCCGGCTATTTCCCGTCCAAGTACCGACCGGACTCGACGTTCCATTATGTCAGAGTTCGAACGAGATTGAACGAGATTTGGCCGTACCGTAGTTCTAACAAGGACATTGTACGGCCAAATCACGTTCAATCTCGTTCGATCTCGTTCGAACTCTGACGTAATGGAACGTCGAGTCCGGTCGGTACTTGGACGGGAAATAGCTTGGGACCACCGGATGCCGTAGGCATTACTTTGGATTTCTTGTCTGAGGCCGAAATACCAATTCTGATTTTTTTCCCAAAAGCATGCTATAAGTAGACCACCCAACAGCATCTTTCGCCTATGGCCAATGTACTTATAGCATGCTTTTGGGAAAAAAATCAGAATTGGTATTTCGGCCTCAGACAAGAAATCAAAAGCGATGCCTATGGCAACTGGTGGTCCCCAGCTATTTCCCGTCCAAGTACCGACCGGACTCGACGTTCCATTATGTCAGAGTTCGAACGAGATTGAAGGAGATTTGGCCGTACCGTAGTTCAAACAAGGACATTGTACGGCCAAATCACCTTCAATCTCGTTCGATCTCGTTCGAACTCTGACGTAATGGAACGTCGAGTCCGGTCGGTACTTGGACGGGAAATAGCTTGGGACCACCGGATGCCGTAGGCATTACTTTGGATTTCTTGTCTGAGGCCGAAATACCAATTCTGATTTTTTTTCCAAAAGCATGCTATAAGTGGACCACCCAACAGCATCTTTCGCCTATGGCCAATGTACTTATAGCATGCTTTTGGGAAAAAAATCAGAATAGGTATTTCGGCCTCAGACAAGAAATCAAAAGCGATGCCTACGGCAACTGGTGGTCCCCGGCTATTTCCCGTCCAAGTACCGACCGGACTCGACGTTCCATTATGTCAGAGTTCGAACGAGATTGAACGAGATTCGGCCGTACCGTACTTCAAACAAGGACATTGTACGGCCAAATCACGTTCAATCTCGTTCGATCTCGTTCGAACTCTGACGTAATGGAACGTCGAGTCCGGTCGGTACTTGGACGGGAAATAGCTTGGGACCACCGGATGCCGTAGGCATTACTTTGGATTTCTTGTCTGAGGCCGAAATACCAATTCTGATTTTTTTCCCAAAAGCATGCTATAAGTAGACCACCCAACAGCATCTTTCGCCTATGGCCAATGTACTTATAGCATGCTTTTGGGAAAAAATCAGAATTGGTATTTCGGCCTCAGACAAGAAATCAAAAGCGATGCCTATGGCAACTGGTGGTCCCCGGCTATTTCCCGTCCAAGTACCGACCGGACTCGACGTTCCATTATGTCAGAGTTCGAACGAGATTGAAGGAGATTTGGCCGTACCGTAGTTCAAACAAGGACATTGTACGGCCAAATCACCTTCAATCTCGTTCGATCTCGTTCGAACTCTGACGTAATGGAACGTCGAGTCCGGTCGGTACTTGGACGGGAAATAGCTTGGGACCACCGGATGCCGTAGGCATTACTTTGGATTTCTTGTCTGAGGCCGAAATACCAATTCTGATTTTTTTTCCAAAAGCATGCTATAAGTGGACCACCCAACAGCATCTTTCGCCTATGGCCAATGTACTTATAGCATGCTTTTGGGAAAAAAATCAGAATAGGTATTTCGGCCTCAGACAAGAAATCAAAAGCGATGCCTACGGCAACTGGTGGTCCCCGGCTATTTCCCGTCCAAGTACCGACCGGACTCGACGTTCCATTATGTCAGAGTTCGAACGAGATTGAACGAGATTCGGCCGTACCGTACTTCAAACAAGGACATTGTACGGCCAAATCACGTTCAATCTCGTTCGATCTCGTTCGAACTCTGACGTAATGGAACGTCGAGTCCGGTCGGTACTTAGACGGGAAATAGCTTGGGACCACCGGATGCCGTAGGCATTACTTTGGATTTCTTGTCTGAGGCCGAAATACCAATTCTGATTTTTTTTCCAAAAGCATGCTATAAGTGGACCACCCAACAGCATCTTTCGCCTATGGCCAATGTACTTATAGCATGCTTTTGGGAAAAAAATCAGAATAGGTATTTCGGCCTCAGACAAGAAATCAAAAGCGATGCCTACGGCAACTGGTGGTCCCCGGCTATTTCCCGTCCAAGTACTGACCGGACTCGACGTTCCATTATGTCAGAGTTCGAACGAGATTGAACGAGATTTGGCCGTACCGTAGTTCTAACAAGGACATTGTACGGCCAAATCACGTTCAATCTCGTTCGATCTCGTTCGAACTCTGACGTAATGGAACGTCGAGTCCGGTCGGTACTTGGACGGGAAATAGCTTGGGACCACCGGATGCCGTAGGCATTACTTTGGATTTCTTGTCTGAGGCCGAAATACCAATTCTGATTTTTTTCCCAAAAGCATGCTATAAGTGGACCACCCAACAGCATCTTTCGCCTATGGCCAATGTACTTATAGCATGCTTTTGGGAAAAAAATCAGAATAGGTATTTCGGCCTCAGACAAGAAATCAAAAGCGATGCCTACGGCAACTGGTGGTCCCCGGCTATTTCCCGTCCAAGTACTGACCGGACTCGACGTTCCATTATGTCAGAGTTCGAACGAGATTGAACGAGATTTGGCCGTACCGTAGTTCTAACAAGGACATTGTACGGCCAAATCACGTTCAATCTCGTCCCAAAAGCATGCTATAAGTAGACCACCCAACAGCATCTTTCGCCTATGGCCAATGTACTTATAGCATGCTTTTGGGAAAAAATCAGAATTGGTATTTCGGCCTCAGACAAGAAATCAAAAGCGATGCCTATGGCAACTGGTGGTCCCCGGCTATTTCCCGTCCAAGTACCGACCGGACTCGACGTTCCATTATGTCAGAGTTCGAACGAGATTGAAGGAGATTTGGCCGTACCGTAGTTCAAACAAGGACATTGTACGGCCAAATCACCTTCAATCTCGTTCGATCTCGTTCGAACTCTGACGTAATGGAACGTCGAGTCCGGTCGGTACTTGGACGGGAAATAGCTTGGGACCACCGGATGCCGTAGGCATTACTTTGGATTTCTTGTCTGAGGCCGAAATACCAATTCTGATTTTTTTTCCAAAAGCATGCTATAAGTGGACCACCCAACAGCATCTTTCGCCTATGGCCAATGTACTTATAGCATGCTTTTGGGAAAAAAATCAGAATAGGTATTTCGGCCTCAGACAAGAAATCAAAAGCGATGCCTACGGCAACTGGTGGTCCCCGGCTATTTCCCGTCCAAGTACCGACCGGACTCGACGTTCCATTATGTCAGAGTTCGAACGAGATTGAACGAGATTCGGCCGTACCGTACTTCAAACAAGGACATTGTACGGCCAAATCACGTTCAATCTCGTTCGATCTCGTTCGAACTCTGACGTAATGGAACGTCGAGTCCGGTCGGTACTTAGACGGGAAATAGCTTGGGACCACCGGATGCCGTAGGCATTACTTTGGATTTCTTGTCTGAGGCCGAAATACCAATTCTGATTTTTTTTCCAAAAGCATGCTATAAGTGGACCACCCAACAGCATCTTTCGCCTATGGCCAATGTACTTATAGCATGCTTTTGGGAAAAAAATCAGAATAGGTATTTCGGCCTCAGACAAGAAATCAAAAGCGATGCCTACGGCAACTGGTGGTCCCCGGCTATTTCCCGTCCAAGTACTGACCGGACTCGACGTTCCATTATGTCAGAGTTCGAACGAGATTGAACGAGATTTGGCCGTACCGTAGTTCTAACAAGGACATTGTACGGCCAAATCACGTTCAATCTCGTTCGATCTCGTTCGAACTCTGACGTAATGGAACGTCGAGTCCGGTCGGTACTTGGACGGGAAATAGCTTGGGACCACCGGATGCCGTAGGCATTACTTTGGATTTCTTGTCTGAGGCCGAAATACCAATTCTGATTTTTTTCCCAAAAGCATGCTATAAGTGGACCACCCAACAGCATCTTTCGCCTATGGCCAATGTACTTATAGCATGCTTTTGGGAAAAAAATCAGAATAGGTATTTCGGCCTCAGACAAGAAATCAAAAGCGATGCCTATGGCAACTGGTGGTCCCCGGCTATTTCCCGTCCAAGTACCGACCGGACTCGACGTTCCATTATGTCAGAGTTCGAACGAGATTGAAGGAGATTTGGCCGTACCGTAGTTCAAACAAGGACATTGTACGGCCAAATCACGTTCAATCTCGTTCGATCTCGTTCGAACTCTGACGTAATGGAACGTCGAGTCCGGTCGGTACTTGGACGGGAAATAGCTTGGGACCACCGGATGCCGTAGGCATTACTTTGGATTTCTTGTCTGAGGCCGAAATACCAATTCTGATTTTTTTCCCAAAAGCATGCTATAAGTGGACCACCCAACAGCATCTTTCGCCTATGGCCAATGTACTTATAGCATGCTTTTGGGAAAAAAATCAGAATAGGTATTTCGGCCTCAGACAAGAAATCAAAAGCGATGCCTACGGCAACTGGTGGTCCCCGGCTATTTCCCGTCCAAGTACTGACCGGACTCGACGTTCCATTATGTCAGAGTTCGAACGAGATTGAACGAGATTTGGCCGTACCGTAGTTCTAACAAGGACATTGTACGGCCAAATCACGTTCAATCTCGTTCGATCTCGTTCGAACTCTGACGTAATGGAACGTCGAGTCCGGTCGGTACTTGGACGGGAAATAGCTTGGGACCACCGGATGCCGTAGGCATTACTTTGGATTTCTTG
Organism: Branchiostoma lanceolatum; assembly: GCF_035083965.1. Lineage (NCBI taxonomy): Eukaryota > Metazoa > Chordata > Leptocardii > Amphioxiformes > Branchiostomatidae > Branchiostoma > Branchiostoma lanceolatum. The sequence continues at coordinate 16,315,998 of NC_089731.1, forward strand.
TCTGAGGCCGAAATACCAATTCTGATTTTTTTCCCAAAAGCATGCTATAAGTAGACCACCCAACAGCATCTTTCGCCTATGGCCAATGTACTTATAGCATGCTTTTGGGAAAAAAATCAGAATTGGTATTTCGGCCTCAGACAAGAAATCAAAAGCGATGCCTATGGCAACTGGTGGTCCCCGGCTATTTCCCGTCCAAGTACCGACCGGACTCGACGTTCCATTATGTCAGAGTTCGAACGAGATTGAAGGAGATTTGGCCGTACCGTAGTTCAAACAAGGACATTGTACGGCCAAATCACCTTCAATCTCGTTCGATCTCGTTCGAACTCTGACGTAATGGAACGTCGAGTCCGGTCGGTACTTGGACGGGAAATAGCTTGGGACCACCGGATGCCGTAGGCATTACTTTGGATTTCTTGTCTGAGGCCGAAATACCAATTCTGATTTTTTTTCCAAAAGCATGCTATAAGTGGACCACCCAACAGCATCTTTCGCCTATGGCCAATGTACTTATAGCATGCTTTTGGAAAAAAAATCAGAATAGGTATTTCGGCCTCAGACAAGAAATCAAAAGCGATGCCTACGGCAACTGGTGGTCCCCGGCTATTTCCCGTCCAAGTACCGACCGGACTCGACGTTCCATTATGTCAGAGTTCGAACGAGATTGAACGAGATTCGGCCGTACCGTACTTCAAACAAGGACATTGTACGGCCAAATCACGTTCAATCTCGTTCGATCTCGTTCGAACTCTGACGTAATGGAACGTCGAGTCCGGTCGGTACTTGGACGGGAAATAGCTTGGGACCACCGGATGCCGTAGGCATTACTTTGGATTTCTTGTCTGAGGCCGAAATACCAATTCTGATTTTTTTTCCAAACGCATGCTATAAGTGGACCACCCAACAGCATCTTTCGCCTATGGCCAATGTACTTATAGCATGCTTTCGGAAAAAAAATCAGAATAGGTATTTCGGCCTCAGACAAGAAATCAAAAGCGATGCCTACGGCAACTGGTGGTCCCCGGCTATTTCCCGTCCAAGTACCGACCGGACTCGACGTTCCATTATGTCAGAGTTCGAACGAGATTGAACGAGATTTGGCCGTACCGTAGTTCTAACAAGGACATTGTACGGCCAAATCACCTTCAATCTCGTTCGATCTCGTTCGAACTCTGACGTAATGGAACGTCGAGTCCGGTCGGTACTTGGACGGGAAATAGCTTGGGACCACCGGATGCCGTAGGCATTACTTTGGATTTCTTGTCTGAGGCCGAAATACCAATTCTGATTTTTTTCCCAAAAGCATGCTATAAGTAGACCACCCAACAGCATCTTTCGCCTATGGCCAATGTACTTATAGCATGCTTTTGGGAAAAAAATCAGAATTGGTATTTCGGCCTCAGACAAGAAATCAAAAGCGATGCCTATGGCAACTGGTGGTCCCCGGCTATTTCCCGTCCAAGTACCGACCGGACTCGACGTTCCATTATGTCAGAGTTCGAACGAGATTGAAGGAGATTTGGCCGTACCGTAGTTCAAACAAGGACATTGTACGGCCAAATCACCTTCAATCTCGTTCGATCTCGTTCGAACTCTGACGTAATGGAACGTCGAGTCCGGTCGGTACTTGGACGGGAAATAGCTTGGGACCACCGGATGCCGTAGGCATTACTTTGGATTTCTTGTCTGAGGCCGAAATACCAATTCTGATTTTTTTTTCCAAAAGCATGCTATAAGTGGACCACCCAACAGCATCTTTCGCCTATGGCCAATGTACTTATAGCATGCTTTTGGGAAAAAAATCAGAATAGGTATTTCGGCCTCAGACAAGAAATCAAAAGCGATGCCTACGGCAACTGGTGGTCCCCGGCTATTTCCCGTCCAAGTACCGACCGGACTCGACGTTCCATTATGTCAGAGTTCGAACGAGATTGAACGAGATTCGGCCGTACCGTACTTCAAACAAGGACATTGTACGGCCAAATCACGTTCAATCTCGTTCGATCTCGTTCGAACTCTGACGTAATGGAACGTCGAGTCCGGTCGGTACTTGGACGGGAAATAGCTTGGGACCACCGGATGCCGTAGGCATTACTTTGGATTTCTTGTCTGAGGCCGAAATACCAATTCTGATTTTTTTTCCAAAAGCATGCTATAAGTGGACCACCCAACAGCATCTTTCGCCTATGGCCAATGTACTTATAGCATGCTTTTGGAAAAAAAATCAGAATAGGTATTTCGGCCTCAGACAAGAAATCAAAAGCGATGCCTACGGCACCTGGTGGTCCCCGGCTATTTCCCGTCCAAGTACTGACCGGACCCGACGTTCCATTATGTCAGAGTTCGAACGAGATTGAACGAGATTTGGCCGTACCGTAGTTCTAACAAGGACATTGTACGGCCAAATCACCTTCAATCTCGTTCGATCTCGTTCGAACTCTGACGTAATGGAACGTCGAGTCCGGTCGGTACTTGGACGGGAAATAGCTTGGGACCACCGGATGCCGTAGGCATTACTTTGGATTTCTTGTCTGAGGCCGAAATACCAATTCTGATTTTTTTCCCAAAAGCATGCTATAAGTAGACCACCCAACAGCATCTTTCGCCTATGGCCAATGTACTTATAGCATGCTTTTGGGAAAAAAACTGAATTGGTATTTCGGCCTCAGACAAGAAATCAAAAGCGATGCCTATGGCAACTGGTGGTCCCCGGCTATTTCCCGTCCAAGTACTGACCGGACTCGACGTTCCATTATGTCAGAGTTCGA